>NC_137658.1:20506348-21046348 GCF_963422515.1 Blennius ocellaris | reverse complement strand
TGTTTGGGTCGAAATCCAAATTAAAAGTGAATTTGTTTCAGCCATAGATCACACATATCCAACGGAATACTAATCAATATGCCTGAAAACCCACAGAGGCACAGACTGCTCTGTAGTTTTGTCATCAGCAGTGTTTGAAATTTTATTTGACAGATTTTATTTCAACTTGTCTTCATGTCATGTAAAGAGCAAAATCTCATTGTGGGAGCAGGACTGTCAAACTATGACTTCAGCTAAAACCAACAAGACCAATAGTTCTGTTCATGTCGTTAAGTCATAGGTTACAAACACACACAATGAAAATATCTTTGATTTCATAGCTCCTAAATAAATGCTATGTGGTCCAAAGATTCAAATCAGCCAAGAAATTATAATCTACTCGACCTGCCTGAGGGGAATTTGTTTGTTTCCATTTTCTTGTTCAGAATTGTGCTCAGGAAAGAGCGTCAAAAACGTTAGTTCAGCTCCAAAGATTACAAGCAAACCGCCAAGTTTTCTGATGCTTACCTGCATTCAGAAGGAAGTGAAAGAAAGTCACTGAGAGAAGTGTGTAAAGGTTGAAAACAGGATGCAGGGCATGTAGAGAGAACGCTGAAGCAGGCTGGACTCTCTGGTCCTAGGCAAAAACAGACAACAGTGCTGAAAGAAAGGCAGTGAAAGACAACACGTCTATTTTCACCGGGATGGGTGGACCTATGAAACTAAGTAGAGCTCCTTGGAGCAGTGCAACAGTTTGTTTATGAAAGGAGTCAAGAATATTCTGCCGAGCAACAGAATACATATTGCTCTTCAGGGGACTGTGGACATCCATTAAGCTTTATATTCTGTATATATCCTGACTCTTCAGTACGTACATTTCAACTGCAGTCGGAGAAATAACCAACGCACAAAGTGGAAATCCATAAGAGCAGTCTAATCTGATAAAATCTCAACAGCTTGATGCCATTACACTACGCTCACCATTTATCTTCAATCACGGCCTGTCCGTGTGAGCATAGCTGTGTGTCTCTGGGGCTTTCAGCTTGTTCCTTCGATGGATTCCTGAAAGAGGCAAAACACATACAGTGGCACGCCATTGTTGAGTACCAACATAAACTGTCTCACAGAGTTTCAAGAGATTACTCAGGTTCTAATCTGAGCCAAAACCCAACCAAAAAAAAACCAAAAAAAAACCAAAAAACAAATCCTCCTGATGAAACTTGTGGCTGGAGCCAGAAAAAGAGCTTACGAACATTGTGCCTCTGCTGCTGCTCTGCTGTGCGTGTAAAACGCTGCAGTCATCACTTTAGTTTCCAAAAATCCATAGAGGATGTATTAAAAAACAAGCCTAAATTCAACACGGCTTCACTTCCCATTCAGGGCAGGGTTTATTCTCCATAAAACTTATCCAACATTGCACATTTAAAACAGCAAATTAGAGGAGCCGGCAAACACTTTCTTTAAACTGTTGGCTTCAAACTGACCGACTCCTGGATTTGTCCTTATTTATAGACTTGCTGGTGGAGAACAAATGAGATTAGAAGATTTTTTTTAAGTCAGTTGCAGTCAGCAAAACAAGCTTCAAACACATGAGGTATATAGTATCTTCGTTATTTTGATCTTAGCAAAGGACTGAAACGCATTCAACAAATGAGATTGAGAATCAGACATGGGAAACATCCCAGAGGAGCACAGCTTCTCATCATAAATCAGCCATTCTTTAAAGAAAACACAACAGCTAAAAAGTCAACAAAATGTAAACATCTGAAATAGTGTAACAGCAGCTCAGCAGCAGGAGAGCAGTGCCCAATGCGTGGCTTGTACTCAAGCATGGATGTTCTGATGCTCACATTTCTCTACATTAATGTATTTCCTCATAATGGGCTCATGGCTCGCAGACTTCTCTCTGTTTCTCCGTCGCTGCAATTGGGACCATCTAATCATTGCTTCATCTGTGGGTTCAAAGATGGCTGGTGAGCCCAGCCTGCAGTCTGAAGGTTCTTGGGCGGGGCAGAAAGGGAATTGAGGCAGCTGGTGGGGACCTGTTGGATGGATGGACTTTCTGTATTTTATTTCAAACTGAAGCAGTGAGGAATTGTTTAGCTACCTGTCAATATTTATGTCATTGCACTATTTGTTTTGCTGGTCCAGTTTGGGCTTTATGTGACAGACCAAACTGAGTTCAACACCTCAAGTGAGAGCCCAACAGTAAATTGTGTGTCAGCTTCAGTTTCTACTTTTAGCTGCTTGACATGATGATGCACAGAGTCCCGGCGGCTTGGAGCCACTCACGTGTTTGTAAATGTCGGTTTTACTGTCGGCCTGGACTGCTGCAAACAATGAGCCCAAAACACAGTAAAATAGCCTCTCCAGCTAAAAACATCAGCCTCGCTGAGAATTCCTTGTAGCGCTGTCCCTGTGAGCATCACCTCTCACTCTGGACTCTCTGATTGATTGATCACATAAAGAAACATTAATGGCTTATTTTATTAGGCTTTTTATGTGGATGGATTTTATGATTTTATTTTTAATTCAATTGAGGCGACGCAGTCGACGCCTGGTTTACTTGTTCGTCCAGCTCTTTGATACTGAACTTGATTTACATGTTCTACCTGATCGTCATCTCATCGATCCAGTGATAATATAAAGATATTGAGCTGCTTTTATGGAATGCTTTATGGAGGCGTCATGACACTTGTCAAGATTTTTTATAGTCATGGTCTTGATTAAGGTGTTGTTCTTTTGATTTTATCTGTTTTGGATGAATGTGTGCCGCTGCTACAGAAAGTCCTGATCTGACTTCCTGCATGAGACAGTGAGACACGTGGAAGTGAGACTGAAGCGGCAGGGAGTTGTTAGGCTGAACATTATTTTGTGGGTAATCAACAATATTTAATATGAGGCATGCTGGTGTCTCGCGTGCGTGCGTGCATGCTTGTGTGTGTGTGTGTGTGTGTGTGTGTGTGTGTGTGTGTGCGCGCGCGCGCGTGTGTGTGTTGGCACTGCTGTTGTGATGCTGTGTGATTGGTAGGTTGACTCCCAGCCTGTGTGTTCGTTCCAGTTTCTATTCCTGCCCGGGATGTGGAGACAGAAGCAGGAGGAGGAATGTGTCCTCTGTCCTCTCGGGAGCTCTGATCCTTCAGGGATATATTTTTGGAGCAGACTACTAGTAACTTTAAGAGCAGCTTTATTTATGTGCTCTAAAAATATGTTCCGCTTTTCTATTCTGCAGCATGTTTGGATGATGTTTGGATTTTTCAACCAGCTCAAGATGGAGCCTTGTTTTCCAACACATATGATCCTTCTCAGGAAGTGGACGCAGTCAGACTGCAGCAGCACATCAATGAGAAAACATAGCAAACTATTATAAGGTCAGTGAAGGCTTTGCTCTAAGTTTAGTATTAAGGGTGCAGAGAAGAAAACAGAATGAAGCCAAAACAATCTTTTTTCTCCCCGTCCACAAGTTACTATGTAGACAGTTCAAAATGATCAAGTACATATGTCAGGCCTTTCCGGGGGTACTGTGACTCACCAAATACACCAAACCACAGAAGAAGAGACAGACCACATACAAATGAAGAAAAAGATCATGTGGATCTATAAGTCCAGTTGAAGATATTAAACGTATGAGACTAATCTAGCTTCAATTCAACACTTCCCAATTAATGCTACCAAGTTCTAAAAATACACAGACACACACACACAGACCGACACACACACACACACACACACACACACACACACACACACACACACACACACACACACACACACACACACAGAGCGGCTGTCAGAGTTCAGCACTGGCTCCATAATTACAATGAGCATACACTCTGACTTAATGTCCCCTGCTTTGGACACGTAGGTCATCAGGCATGTTATTAACTGTGCTGACTCTCCTTATGAGTGTGCAGTGCTTGTTATGTCGTAAAGCAGTCACTACGTGACTGCCTGCCTGTTTCTGATCAGTGCTTATTTCAGATTCAAATTCAGTTTGTTGTCATTTGGACATGTCAAAAAGGAATCTTGAGTTTGTGTCTGACAACCCAAGCAGTGTGAAGACAATAATCAGAACCGAACCAGTATCCAGTATCCAATATCAAAACCAGTTAATCAGCAACATATTAAATTACAGAAAACACAAAGCAGCCAAAGTTCTGCAGACAATGAATGAATGAATGAATGAATAAATAAATAAATTGCCCTGATCAAAGAAAATTTTTAATTTGCAGTTGAACTGCTGTTTGAGGACAGGTAATATCTCGCTCCATTTGGTTCTGGGTGGAGGTTAATAAGCAGCATTTCGAAGACCCTGTAACAAAGACCCTGCAGACAGGCAGCAAAAGAACATAATCACATCAGTTTCAGTGTAGAGCAATGAAGATGTGACCGGATGAATTATGTGCACAGACAATATTCTGCATTAATGACAGATTAATGCAGAATATTGTCTGTGCACATAATTTATCTGTCTTATTTGCACACAAAGGGAATAGAAATGAGTTTATCATTGGCAAGGACACATATTGGAAACCTGACATAAATAGTTTCAGCAGAAATATCAAAACTTAATTACACCGCAAACCACTCAGAAAAAACACTTCTCCCTCTTTCTCCACAACAAAACGTCTTGAGTCTTAAACAAAGCTTAATGATTATGTCACCACAGGACTGTACGCTTACTCGCGAGCTGAATATTGCAGTCGCACAAAGACAAATTTAGTAGCACACACAGGTACATGGTTTAATATGTTTATTTTGGTCATAATCTATTTGATTGTGGTTAACAACGTTAACTCTGTTTACAGCATAACTTAACCTTTACAGTAAAATATTTCCCTACTTTATTTTAAGACCTCCCCCCAGCCCTGTGCCATCATCTCCTCCTCCTCCTCATCCTCCTCCTCCTTCCTGCTCCCAAATATACAGAATGTGCAGGTCTAATGTGCAGCATAAATGTGAACCGTTTTATAAATAAACAGGGAGAAAAAAAAATCCACATTGGTCATGATGGAGCATCTCACCATATAAATATTCAGAACACTGTGTATTGTTGCAGACCACCTCATCAAAAACCCGACCCCAACCTTTATAGTACTGTGAAATAATAAAATAATTATTGGAAATGTATTGTTAAATAAAAGTCAACTTGACATCTGTCCTCACCTGTTCTCACCTTTCTGGATCTATTATAATCAATAATTAGTTTTTTAAACTTTACCTCACACCCTGAAGCTCCACCTCTCTTCTCTCTTGCCTGGATGGATTACAGTTCGTCTCATCTTAAAGTAGTTCATGTTTCAAAAGTTTTTAAGCGGCTGATCCATATTTCACTAACCACTCAAAGACCTGAACTGAGCTTCCTCAGTTTCTACACATTCCATTGATTCACCTGCTTCACTTCTCTATGTTCTATCATTCTCCTCATGAGACATTTTATACATAAAATCTAATATAAAGGCATACATGTTGATAAATGTTGGAGTGATGAGGTTGTTCTCCTTGTGTAGTATAACTTTACTCACACTGACATTACTCTTTAAATAGAAACTTTTTCTTTTGCTGCAGTTTCAGACTTTTCTTCTGGGACATTGTCCTGAAATAAAATGACTATTATGTCCAGTGTTGATGAGACTCAAGAACACTGACAAAGTTAGCAGTTAAATAAAGGACCGTCCCAGGATTAAGACGACTTCACTCAAAACATTTTGTTCTTAAATATGAATGTGAAGAAACATATGACGTTATAAATTAACCATATCTACATATGACGTTAACCATGTCTGTTGCAGCATTACGTTTTTTTCCTCATTCAATGCCCTGTAATTAAAAAAAAAAAAAAAAAAAAAAACATTGTCCACTGCTGCTGTCTCCCCCAAAACACTCAGAGCTGTTGAGGGAGGGGGCGTGGCTCTGATGAGATGCCAAAAATGTCAAAATCAATTTTATTATATCCTTTGCGGTATGATATTTTGGGGGGACAAATGCACAAGTCTCCAATAGTGGAGGTGTGGTGGTGGGGGTGGGGGTGGACACACGTCCTCCCCGGTTCGCAAAGAAGAAAGAGAAGAAGAAGACACCCAAGGCTTCTGCTCTGCTTCGCACTCTGCATTTTGACCACAGAACAGCATGAGGTCAGAGCCTGCAGCGAGCTTCCCACCACTGAGCACACACAGCAGTGTGTGCGGAGGGAGGGAGGGAGGGGTGGAGGACAAGCACTGGTGAAAGAGACAGACGGTGGCTGAGGAGAGTGTGACAGATGCCCTTTTCACCACCAAATGCATGCGCTCCGTCTGCAGGTCAAAGTGTCAGCCAGAGGTCAGGGGTCAGCTGCTGCCTGTGTGTGAGAGCAGGGAAGCCATGCGGTGGCTCGAGGTCAAAGGATTCAGCGTGTGGACAGCGAGGGAGCCTTAGTTTAATTGTGCACTATACACACATGGCCACACATCATGGCTCCCCCTCACAGACATTACTTGTTACAAGTTAGCATCAACAAATGTGTGCTGGAGGGATTTCAAACTACACTCTCCAGAGAAAATGATGAGGAAATATTCGAAATAATGCAGGGATTCACAAATTGATAGTCATCACAATCAACAGAATATCAATTATTAAATGCCCTGTTTCATTTCTCAATGTCTTACTCACAACTGAGGCATATGCAGCTTTTATGACGTGTATCTTCGGGGGGGGGGGGTTATAAGGCCACGTTTACAAGCGCCGAGGCTTTTACAAAAATGTACATTTCCCCCTCTACATTAAAAAAAAAATCTTTATTTATAGGGGGCAGTGTATGAAGCCATGATAGCCAATCTGAATCCTGGAAAAAAAATATGACGTTACGAATTGCGACGTAACTATCGAGCTATCCCCCTTTTAGATGCAACCGAAGACACAGATTTTATCCAGATCTCCACTGTGGACGGAGTTTTCAGGAATCATCGTTTGTGGTGAGTCGTATCTGCGTTTATGTGTAGACGCGACGCCCAAACGCAGAGAAATATCACCATTTTTTTAGATACCTGGGTACATGTAAACATCGCCTGAATCTGGCGGTGGGGATATGTGGCAGAGAGGTGAGGCAGCGCACCTGATTCACATCAGGTACTTAATCACCTCTCTGCTCATAAAGGAGGAGTCGCCCAGAGACAACAGGCGACAGGCGGAGGAAACACAGACACACGTGGAAGAGCCTGAAAGAGGCTGTGTGTCTGAGTGTGGTTTTGATTTATTTTTCCTTTAATTTAATAAAAGTATGCCGTTTTGTAAGACTGTCTCCATGCCTCTGTGGGAGAACCTGAGGGTGGCAAGCACAACTGCCATACATACATTTACCAGACTGCACGCTGAAGACTTGCATTCAAATATGCAAGTAAATGATCCAGGACAAGCCAGGTCAACTGGATGTGCTTTCTGAACAATGGAGCTAGTGTGAAACAGCAAAACCAAAACTTCAACACTGTGTTTCCGTGTCTATCCGGCTACAGTCACTAGTACAAACTGATTAAGGTTATGAAAAAATGTTGAGTTGTGGAGAGGGATTAGAAATACCAAGTTGTTATGATTATACATTCTTTTACATCAAAGAAGAGAGCCTGTGCTGTTTACCCACCCACCATCTATCCCCGCGACCTCCTGCACTCAATATGTTCACATTGCTGCTATGAAATTCAGCCAGCAATTAAACTGCTGTCAAAATGTCATTGAAAATACCATTTAGTGACAAACTTTATGAGGTCAAACTTTAAGTGTAGGAGATGCATACAGAGCCCCATTAATACCTGCAAACGCAGCACTAACTCATTTCTCAACCCTCTGCCTGAAAAATGAAAGATTTATTCAAGAAGAGAGCAACATTCAACCCCGAGGCATCTTCTCACAGAACAGAAGACAAAGTGTGTGTGTATGTGTGTGTGTGTGCGTGTGTGCGTGTGTGTGTGTGTGTGTGTGTGTGTGTGTGTGTGTGTGTGTGTGTGTGTGTGTCTTGTTGTTGGATGCTTGCGGAGCATTGCCTGCGCACACACAAATCCACACAGACCTGGATGTTGGGAGGGGTAAATAATACGTCCTATTTTTAGAGGTCTGCTCCAATTTGCGCTCCACTCCTCTGAACCCAAACAGAGTGGGTGCTAATCAGTGCTGCCTCCCCACAGCCACACAGCAACCAGCCACGGCTGATGAAGGGAAACCATCACATTTTGTGACATCGCTCCTCCGGAGGTCTTCTAACATCACTCATGTCAAAGTTTATTTGCATCTCCACCTCAAGCACAAAAAAAAAGAAAACAAATGTAGAATTATTTAAATCATTTACAACCACTTTTTTCACTGTGTTGTTTTTAAACTCAACTTGAATTGATTCCCAGCTTTTTGCATGTAAACACTAAATAGTGTGTGTCTGCGATTGAATGTGTAGCACAGCCCTGATGGTACAGAGGCGTCAGACCAGACAGACCCTTCAGTGCACATTCATTTGAGAGCCAGAAACATGTGTTGGACATTTGCTATATTTATCCCACCTGTTATGGTTCAGGTGTATCAACAGACGTCACTCAGAGTGAATCATTCTGCTTCACAGGCAGATCAAACAAAATACATGACAACAACAAACTTCAGTTAAAAAGTGAGTGAAGTGCTTCAGGTTGAAAACTTCTCTTCTCTTCTCTTCTCTTCTCTTCTCTTCTCTTCTATCTCACTCGTATTTAAATTGATTTTTTTTGACTATTTTTATATTCAGCAATGTTGGCCGTGAAGGTCGTGTGTGTGTGTGTGTGTGTGTGTGTGTGTGTGTGTGTGTGTGTGTGTGTGTGTGTGTGTGTGTGTGTGTGTGTGTGTGTGTGTGTGTGTGTGTGTACTACCAACTTTGCAAAAACTACTCTCTGAAATTGCATAACATTTTCAGGGATAATTTGTCATCATCTTAAGGAACAAGATTTTGGGACGTTAACGGTTAACCATTTCCAAATAATTCACAAAAAAACTGTGAAATACTTTCTCATACAAAGCAGATGAGAGAGGCACCCCATGGAAGAGATCAAATTCTGTTGCCATGGAGACGCTCCATGCTTTGTGTTTCACACAGTGATGTAGCTATTGACCTACCCAGTTCGCATCAATATGAGCCAACGTCTATCATGCTAACTCGGTTCCACAAGCAAATGTGGTGTTGGCGAAGGTCAGCGCTCAACTGAGTGCAGGTCAAGTTGTATTTTAAATGTGTAATATTGTAGCTGTGTCGCATCAAAAGCTCCTGCCTAACTCAGCAAGTCTCGTTGAAATGTCTACTTTTCTTCTCAATGGGACCTTCCGGGTTAAATAAAGGGTGCAAATCAATAAAAAAAAAAACAGAGTCAAAATCAGATATTTTGTACAAGTGATGTCATTTCACATTGAGACGTTGAATCACTGACCAAAACAAAAAGCCTTGCGTGTGCCCAGGATCAACAGCTGTCAGGATTTCCTTTGATTTGTTTGGACTGTGCTGGTTAAACACAACAAGACACTGCTGGATTTGCATCTCTGCAGGATAATTCAACACAAACACTCATGGAAGCACACCCAGGTCCACCGCTGCACACTCCATCACCCTCACCCACACACACTATACACCTTTCTGAGCAGCACCTTGGCAGTAGTTTCTTTTACTGACAAAATACAGGAAATTCAAATATGCTTTACATTTAAGCAGAACTGAAGCATAACATGGCTCAAATGTGAACAACCTCAAATAATGTTAATGGACAAATCAAAGCAAAGTTTAGATGATAAAAAAGAAACTACTTATCAACTTATAATCCACCCAGACTTCCTATTCAGCCTGGCTGAGAATGTCAAAGCAACAATGCTTGACTTTTTCCTTTGAAGAACAGCTGCCACAGGCTGTCACATGATTGTACATTGAGGTTTACCTGAAACATTTATGCAGTGCTGCATAGCACACTGAAGTCCATTTCAAGTCCATTTCATTGAGAAAATGTTTAAAAAGTGGTGATAATGAGCAGCAGCATAAACAGCATGCATATTTATTGCAGGACAGTTTTCTGTTTGCCTTCCTTCATGTTTGTGATGTCCAGCTCGTCTTGAGTAATAAAAGGGTCGTTATCTTCTGAGGGTTCCTTGTTACACCCGAGGAGATAATAGAAAACATTGGCATTAGTTTAATAGAATGTATTTATTTATTGAAAATCCTTAGTCACGCTTGTTGATCTGAGAAATGCAAAGCAAAAATCACTCATGAATTTTAGCACGCCATCTCTATTACCAATTGTGCATTAGAATCTTTGGCCATGTTTGGTACTTTTACAGTGATTATTCCTCATGTCACCAGTTTATTCTTTTGTGAGAATGTTTGGTTATTGCCAGTCGCTATCAGACCTGCAAAGTCTCAGGCGCCGTCCACGCGAGAACGGCAGTTCATGTAAACACGCTGTTTTTAGCCTATCATCCATTTGAGGCGGCAGTTTAGAAGGGTGATGAAGCATGTCATCAACAAACCACAACAATCATGACTACAAGCTCCGGTAGCGCTGCAGAAGCTACAGACGCTACAGACGCTACAGACGCTGCAGACGCTACAGACGCTAGCAGCGGGAAGAGCGGTGGCCATCGACCTATAGAATAGAGTTATATAAAAGTCTACGAACAGGACTCTATTTTGAAAAATGTCCATGTGCTCTATGTGTTCTTCTGCCTTTTTGGTGTATTTCGTGAGTCACAGCGCCACTAAAGGCCTGGCATGTGTACGACATGCCCTGAAGCCTCATAATAAGCCATGTTCAGAGTGACGTGTGGACAGAATATTTGGGGAGAACCTCGGGGAGAAAAAAGATCGTTTTGGCTCGTGGATGTGGCCTCACTCTGGTTGCGATTCATCTTTCTGCTCTCAGTGCCTCTGAACTGACCCTGACCGTGTGTGTGTGTGTGTGTGTGTGTGTGTGTGTGTGTGTGTGTGTGTGTGTGTGTGTGTGTGTGTGTGTGTGTTGTGTGTGTGTGTGTGTGTGTGTGTGTGTGTGTGTGTGTGCGCGTCTTGACCTACAGCTAATAGATCTCGTGCTTCATGTTTCTGTCTATCTGCTTCTTCAGTAAACAGAGGAGTACTGATTTCTAAGGGAATGAGGACAGAGAGCATCCAGAAACAAGAAGAAATACTTGGACATTTGGCTCTCTGGAATACAAAAAAAGTTCTAATTAACATTCTGTTTGCACCAGTTACCAACACGTGCTGACTCAAATCAATGATAAACATCATTTGGAGAAACCAAAAATCTAACTAATTTCTAGGACAGAAACATCAAAGCTTTATCATATCAAATGCGAGAAAAAGTAGAAGAAGACTTCCAAATGTTGGCAAATTGTAATTGGGGGAAAGAAGTAGTGCTTTTTGCACTTGCTAATATGGATGCTCCAGCATAACAGGTTCCCACATTGCTTGATCACAATGACTATTCACAACCCACAGAGGATTACATTTAATAACATAAAAAAGTTGAAGAAACTTAAACTCTATTGTACAAACTCAAAACGGAATTTGCCAGTTTTTATTATTTACATGCATGTTTGTCAACATGTTCCCAATGGGATGCTGACAGGTGAGATGGGTCACTAAATGACCTTTTGTCTCGGCCCGGCCCCCTTTGTTACTGTTGCTGATTTGGACAAGCTATCACACTGACTGCATATTTATAGGGTGGCTGTCAGTGAAGAAACTAAACTATAATAGGCGAAGGGAATAGGGAATTGCATGTATTTCAATGTAAACAGCAGCATATAAATTTGTTTTTGACATACATTTGTGCATTGGTTTGTACATATACTAATTGGATATGCTTTCTAAGTTGTGAAAATCAACTTAAAATCAACTACAATAAGTTTGTAGCTCTCAGTATTAACATTTTTTAAATTTTTCACCAATCAAATTTTGTAATTATTTTGTAGTTTGAGTCCCAATGTGTTCAGCCATTATTTCAAAATGAATAAACTTTTAAAAATTGTATAATCACTGTAGGTGAGGTTGTACTGGAAAAAAGACACAAATAATTCAAGTTAAACTGTAATTAATGTTGAAATATAGAGGTAAAAGCAACATTTGTTAAAAAATGGCCAATTGACCCCCTGACCCTAAAGTGTTTTAAGGAAAAAAGAAATTCAAGAAAAAAAAAAAAGAAAAATAACCTCGACAATGACTTAATTCAGATGCATATGTTTTTTTCTAGATTGGAGTAGCAGCCATGTAGGATTATCGTGATGATCTTCCAGCTTGTCATTGTATGACTGTAATCTGACGTAACACTCATTTCATTTAGTGTAGTTACTTGAATTCCCGGTGCTGCATTCTGTGGCCAGATTCTCAGGCCAAGTGTGATGATTGACTGACCTCTGACAATCTGAGACTCCAAACTGCACCATCACATTACAGATCCTTCAAGCAAACTGCCACTGGATGGACTGTGTGTGTGTGAGTGTGTGTGTGTGTGTGTGCGTGCGTGCGTGCGTGTGTGTGTGTGTGGAGAGAGAGAGAGAGCGATATCTGGCTTTAATCCACTGTGTGCAGGAAATCGAACATGTGTTATTACGCTCTGTCTCCTCTTCCTCTCTCCTGTTTGGGTCATTGTGAATTATGAGGCTGCTCTTTTACAAGCTGTCCAGATGCATATGAAAGATATACATATGTGTGGAGGAAGTGACCCGTAGGGTGCTCTCAGCCTTTGAATGACTTTTGACCAGTAAAGTAAAAACACTTCAGTGCACTTTCAAGTTTTAATTGTTAGTGCATTTTAGAATTTAGACAATCTTGAAGAAACATCTGGATGATTATACTCAATGGTCTGATGGTCTTTTGAGGCAATAACACCACATTTTAACAGCAAATGTATTCGATGTTACTGCAGTGGCACGCAGACCCAAACTATGTTGCATGGTCCCACCACAGAAAGAACTCAACTCAACTTTATTTATAAAGCGCTTTTAGCAGCCGTAGCGGAGACAAAGTGCTGTACATTGAAATAAAAATATAAGAGGCAAAATAAAAACATTAAAACAATAAAAACAATTAAAAAAAAGAAAATTAAAGCAATAAAAGCAATCAGATGGTAAAACAATAAACAAAACATAAAAAGTTAAAACAATAAAAAAAAAAAAAAAAAAAACCCGAAGGCACTAAAACCAGAGCAGAACAGTTAAAATGTAGGTGGGATGGTGAACGACACGGGGACATGTCGGACAAGGAACATGTAAGCGTCCGAGTAAAAGCCTCATTCTCTATGACACAGCTTCGATTTCTCATTGAAACAGCAGCGTCCAGCTCCTGCTGAATCTCCTCCTCCTTTTATTGAGAGCAGCCTCTGCACCTCATTGAAAGACCACGATGTTGTGTCGTTTCAGTACATCCAGTTAACAAAGCAACCAGTGAGAGCAAAGTCAAATGTAAAGTATTGCGGGCAATGGTCACTGGTGATACATTTATTAGGTGGGGCACTTTATTATTATTCGATTTCAGCCAATGTTAACTTAATTTAAATACAGTGCATTTATAAACCGCATTACAGCAATCTTGCCTGTTTCAGAGGGTTAGGGTTAGTATACTTTAGCAAGATTTTCTTCTCAAGTCGGAGTGATAGTTAGACAATGTTGGTGCCAGTTGGTGTTAGCAGTTTGAATTATATGCCATATATAACCATTATTTCCAGGTCATTTATTAATAGAAGATCTCACACAGTCCCACATTTATACAATTTTACATTTACTTTAAGAAATTAATACAGCATCCATCATTAGCATGCTCATCATAATCTGTTTTGTATAGAAAGGCGAATCAGGAATAAGTGCGTAACTTTTTGATTCAATACCTGATTGTGTCATGTGAAGGAAGAAATGCTGCAACAACTGCTGTGACGTAGACTACAACTTTTTTCTGTCACTCTTCTGAGCAGAAGCTGATTTTTTTGTGTGTCTGGAGTCAGACATGTTGAGTCAATAATTGATTTTTAGTGGGTAGGTAAGCTTCATGAAGAAAAGCCATGAAAACACAGGAAGAACATGCAAGTTCCACATTAAAAGACTTACGCATAGGCTCAAATGAGAAACAAGATGTCTACACTGCCATGAAGCCCACACTCATTACCTCAGTGCCACCTCAGACTGTAGGAGGAAACCAGGTGGAAGGGCATAACGTTTCAGGTCTCTGAAGAATGATTTGACCACTTTGAATCTGTTTTATACAATTGCATTAATAATTTTTTAATGAGTTATTTTTCTTGCACTATTTAAATAAAACCTCTACCGTTACAGAACAAACATGGTTCAAATTTAGAATTGCCATTATGACAAAATAGAATTGTATTTGAGTTTAGAGCATGTCAGGCTGAGAATGGATGGATGGATGGATGGATTTGGTAATCAGCAGCCTTTTAAGTACTCATGTAAAAGACTATATCTGCCTGCAGCTGAGGCTGCAGCATCATCCACTTTTATCACACTCACTAAAGCTGAGGTTTCTAATGCCACCTATCATTCTGACTATCTGATGTGTGAACGATCAGATAATCTGTGAGAATCAATAATAAACCCAATTCACCATTTACGTACACAACAACAGATGGATCACACCTTACCTTACCACGAATAGAAGCTTATCTTTATTAACAAAGACTCTGTTCTATTGACAAGCTTTTGTCTTCTGAGTGGAAGTTACCTGACGGACCTTAATCACTGAAGGACACACACACACACACACACACACACACACACACACACACACACACACACACACACACACACACACACACACACACACACACACACACACACACACACACACACACACACACACACACACACACACTATGGTCTAACCTCGTGGTCAGCCCTGATGTGAGGGCTCAGCCACGCTCCATTTCTGAGATCTTTGTGAAGACCTTCCCGCAGTCACTCTGCTGCACACTGACTGCAGGGACTGACCCACAGTTCATAGTTCTGGATGTGTTAAAAATAGAGATGAGGGTGGAAACCAGCCAGAAAAGAACATGTTTACTTGTAAATGGCTCATCAGTGAGCAGTATACTGTGAGAGGCCGTCTGACTTATGATGGCACTATAATTACTTCCAGATGTTTTCCTTTTTTTTTCTCAGCTAAGATTTCTAATTTGCTCAGGGACTGAGAACTACAGACTTCAATCATACAGGGAATATAATCCTGTCTATAGAGGCCATTGACCTGCAGATCTTTCAGTAGTCTGTTCATCTGCAGCTCTGAATGCCCTCATCATCATTCATTCATGCGTCTCATTTCTCATCCCATCAAGCTGAACCTACTTGATGCTTCCAGTTTGTGTTGGATGAGAAAAGGTGAAGCTGATGTGAGCTTGTGCTACATTTATATTGAGTTTTTAGCATTCAAACAACTAATGCCAACATTATACCATATAACGCTCAGTTCAGTCTTCGTATTTTTTTTGCATTGTTTGATTTTTATCATTAACATTTGTTGAAGTGTTAGCTTCCTTCTGTTTTCCAGTGTGCCCAGTTCATATCATCACATTTGGCAAAAAACATTATTCGTCACAAATTCAAAGCTGTGGGGAAGAGAGGCAGCAACAGAAGAGACTCAGAAAAAAATATATTTTCACAACGTCAACAAATGAAAGTTGTGGGGAGCCAGCTGAAGAAATGCCTCACACCGTATTAAACAGCTGGACTCCACCTCAATTTCAAACATGCCACCAAGAGATGCAGTCATAAACATTGCAAACATTTTGTCAATGACATTGTGCATCATAAATTAATGTAATCACATCAGTTCCACACAACATTTCTATCAAAATATAATTTGATCATGGATTGTGTTGTGGCAGTTTCAGTCTTCAATGTCTCCCATTACTGGATCAGCTCTCACATGTGTTTGCATACAATTCTGTACAAGTAACCCTTTAGTGAGTCAGGCCCTGACAGTCTTTTCAATTAAGAGAATCACTTTCTTATCAAACATGACATTTAAAATGCTAATCTTATCGACACAGACCTATCAGCTATGGTGGCATTGTTGTCAACTTGTTTGTGGTTGTGCAAGCAGGTGTCCCAAAAGACAGTCAATGAAGGCAGGAACAAGTTAAAAAGCCTTGTAGGTTAGAGGAGCACCAGGAAGTGAACACAAAAAAAAGCATATACCTCAAAATGCCCTAGGCAACAGAAGGATTCCATTTCAACAATCCCTTTCAGTGCAAACATACCTGGAAAAAGTCAATTGGCTCCTTGTGAGGAGGAAATATGTCAGAGAGTCTTACAGGACCCATGTGGCGTCACAGTGTGTGAGCAGGACGGAAAATGCAAGCGATGGCTTGCTTTGAATCCAGAACGGTGATGTTCACACCGTTCAGAGGTCCTGATGCTGCACGGAGACGTCGGAGCTGAACTCAAGAGCTGGACAAGTAATGTGTCATAGCCTTCAATGGGATCCTCGTGGTCATGCGGATGGCAAACCTTCCAAGTACACTGAAACTACAATCATTTCCATTGGGTTGGTGAACACAGAAGCTTGAGACCTACACGTGTAGGGAAGCAAATTTCAGTGGGATGTGATTTTAACATAATAATTTAGGTAAAAGCAGAAGAACTACCATACTATATATATATATAAAATTTAAAACCAGCTCTTATGAAGGCTATTGAGGTTGAGAGCTGGGCTTTAAAAAAATATGAATTAAAAATAGTCATCCTATTGCAATTACAATATTACCTATACCTTTGCTGGTTCACATTTACTCTTTCATTCACAAAGTTAACAAAAAACGTGGTTGTTTATTCTACCATCACATCACTCTTCTTTGCACAGCTCAAATGCAGTTGCTTACATTAGTATCACGTTAGCGTCAGTGATTTATTGCTCCTGACATATGTGCTCATGTATTTACAACACTGATTTATCCTCCTGTGTACTCTCCTGCACCTGTAGAGCAGATTTATTATACGCACACTCCCACACATCTCCACATGTGTTTTCCACATTAACAGGATGAGGAATAGTCTATCCCTTGGACAATGCCTAATTTAAATACAAGAAGTTTACCCTGTAGAAATTTGATTTGGGAAGCAGTGAGAGGAAAGAGTCTCCTTTTCCCCGCCCTGAGCCCCCACTCCCACCCCCCTCTCATTGTTTATGCAAAGTCAGCTGCTGTACAGTCCTTTTACACCGATAACAGAGATGAGATCGCTGCTGCGAATCTGCAGTTTTCTGCCGACATCTGCACTATCTCAGGCTGATGCACATCATTCGCCACAGGCGCACACGCACGTACACACACACACACGCACACACACACACACACACACACACACACACACACACACACGCACACACGCACACACACACACACACACACACACAGACACACACACACGAACACCTCCCTCTAATCTGATTGTTCCGGAAAACTGAATGTAAAATTGCAATCAGTGTAGTGCAATTATTAGCCATCCTGCAATTCAATCTGCACTTTCTACCTCCTCCACTGCTGGAAATCAGTATGTTCACTGCAGGCACGAAGGAGGATCAAGTGGGTGGAAGAAGAAGAAGACCCGAGTAAAAAGACAGAGAAAAAGTTGAAAGGAAAAAAAGGGAAGAAAAATCAATTGCTGTCACATCCAAATATCAAATCAGCACAGAGATCGAAAAATGGCAGGAAGCAGGAAGAAAATGACTGTACGAGAGGAGATGGAGATAGTTGAAAAGAACAAAAGCAAAAAAAAATAAAAAATAAAGAAATCAATTAGTGTCACATCTGTCGGAGGAACTGGAGCGGTGAGACGAGGGAAAACGAGACAAGGTTCAGGAGGAGAATTGTAGCTGAAAACCTGCATTAAAATTCAGAAAGCTTCTTTCATGAACCTACTAAAATATTCAAATGGCTGTAGCGCAGGAACGGCACATCCAGTGAACTAATATGTTTGATATTTCCATGTAGAAATAAAAGGCACAGAGTTAAATATTGATATCTTCTTCCTAATGACTTGTGCAGAATGTTGAGAGAAATGATGATGTATTCAAGAGGAACATGAAAAATAAGAAAATGTGGAAGGGACTGTCCATCAGGACAGGTGACAGGAGAGAGACCCTCCTAGAGATCAAGCTTTCAGAAAATGAACAATGAACTGACATAATGCAGGGCTGATATTGTTGGGGGTTTTTTTGTTTCTTTTTACTTACATACTGGTACAACAACAGAAGCTTGTTCATATATGATCAACCCATGAGAGGGGGGGTGTCTACGGTGGGTATCCCTCCATAGTACAAACGGCGCATTAAAACATAGTCATTTGAACCACTGTACGGGTAAAAGAGATCTAAAGTAAACACCACAACAATATTACATAGGAAAGCATTGATGACGGTACAAAGAACCAACTCTCCATATCATGAAGAAACGTGTAAATTAATCAACATTAATTTTATTTAACAGCTTTACCTGTTTTAAAAACATGCTCCTCCGCCCCTTAATCCCTGAATGTGATAAAAACCCAAATAAAATGATTTGGCTGAGAACCAGAGAGAAAGCACTGACATGGAGCCTCTGTAACAAGGGAAGACCTCCACCATCCGTTCATCGAGGCACCACACAAGAAGCCACCTGAGGAATTGTCTGGACCCCCCACCTCACCGGGAAAGAATGGACCCCCTGCCAGAAGGAAAAAGAGCTCTTGAGCCCGTTTTTGAAAATCTCAACACACTAATCCCAGTCTCACGGCAAATTGTCTACAGTGCAAAATGTAGTCATTACAAAAAAAAAAAAATAGCTCTGAAATTGTAATGAGAGTATGTCACCTGCCTAGTCTTTTCTGTGGACACACTTCAGGTCTTAGACTTAAGAGTTAGATCTGTTCTTTCTCTTTTGCATTTTGGGGTTTAATGAAGTTTAACGAGTGCACAAAGTTGGATACGATGTTGCTCCAGCCGTCTCCTTCAAAAGACAACATGTCAAGAAATAAATACACCCAGACATACTGCTATGATAAGTCAGTCGATCATTAGTCCAAAGGCATGTGACTCCATTAAAGATTCTGTGATTTCTATAATGCTTTGGATATTTGTTGGCTTCAAGGACATTTGGTTATCTACACTGTTCCCTCATGCTAAACTATACCCTGATTTATCGCCACATTGTTTTTATACTCACAGTGCTTGTAAATCCTGGAAGACATCTCTCTGTTCAAGCAGCCATCCATCTTCCGCCACTTAACCAGGTCATACTGACATTTAATTGCTCATACTGTCATTCCTTTGCAGTCATTTTTCTTTGAGCATTTTCCAGCGCTGTCATCCATGCAATGACCCAATTTGAGTTCAGGGATCATTAAAGTTTGATGATATTATCTCTGATTAAGGCCTGACAGATAATATGCAGCTTGATTAAAATGATGTGACAGAATTTGGTGAGTATGAAAACAGGTGAAGCAAACTGACCCAATACACCAAGGTTGGATACTGAGGTCAGGAGAAACTCCATTCAAATAAATCTCTTTGTGACTAGAAATGCTGAGTGTGTTACAGTGTGACAGCCGTTAGTTACCATCAAACAATGATGACATGGCATCTTCTTCCTTTCTATTATCAATAATGACACAAATGGCCAAGAAAGAGCAGAGGTATACGAGTACAGAATATTGTTTTAATAGAGGGCAATGGCTACCATTCCATGTGACGTCTCTATGTTGGATCTCTAAGGTCATTGTTTGGTAAGATAGCAATATTATATAAGCATTGTTAAAAAAGGAAAAAGAAATTAGAAAAAAATGTCAATTGCACTTTGCTGCTGTCATAAATATCAGAGTGGAGTTTTACTGTCACTTACTGTATATCAAACAAATAAGGTATTGGAAATAACCCCACAAAGAGGATTTGTTGCGCCATGTATAAACTTTTCTGAAAACATTTTAAGTGAGAAATAATCTTTGTAGTTGGTAAAAAGAATTAAAACACTGCTTCACAGATGTTTGCCTGCTGTGAGGGTGTGTGGCATTCAAGTTCACCCACATACTTCTCGGAGTATGAAATGTCCTGACGAAGAAGATCTTTTTTTTTTTCTGCTGCTGGCTGACGTCATCAAGCAAAGTTTCTTCTTCGTTCTGGAGCACGCAGAGGCCTTGAGGAAATCAAAAGTCAAGGGAAATAATCACTTGTGAATCAAGTGACCCTAAATCGGGTGGTGAGGATATGTGGGAAAGAAGAGATGGGCCTCAGGTGGAGATCATTTGCTGCGTTTGCTGCAAGTGTTTGTGCATTTGTGTGCAAAGCAATAAAAGAATGGTGTTGGAGACATGCGGCTCTGCATGTCAGTGTCCAGACCCCTGCAGCAGGGACCACTACAGTCTCATTCTGGTTTTCTTTGACATGTCATGTGCACATGAAATAACATTAGTGAGTAGTACACAAACAAGACCCTCACTGTCGGAATGGATTTGCTCGGATGGAAAGTGAAGCAGCTTTTAGCTGGAAACCAGTGATAAAAGAACATGGATTTGGACTGCTTATCAACTAAAACCTATCTCACAAGAAAATGCCAGAGACTGAATTTATCTCTGAGTTTCAAAATGTCAGCTGATTTGCTGGAAGAAAGCTTCCAAACACTGGAACTATCTCATAAATGTCTATTTCCTAAAAAGAAAAGTTGGGATAAGAAAGACCTGATTTGAGTAGCAAAAGTATTCTGCCTGGTTGGAAGCTGATGGTAGGCCCTTCATGCTCTACTTATGATTCACACAAGTCTCAGATCCTGCATGATCTGCTGTAACATCATATATCTTTTGAAAAGTGCAGTTGAGAACAGTCTGCGGTGCGATTCAGATAAAGTTTGCATGAAGAAGTTCAGCAGATATCAGAGCATCAACATCACAACAGCTGGTTTATTCACATTCTTTTAATGTCAGAGTGAACACAATTGAGAAGTTTTCTTCATTTTTGAGTCATCGAGCACCTTAAAAATCCTACAAGCAGCATTTTGACCATATTTCTCATTCACTGTACTTGGACCATGATGATATTTTATACTTGTTCCATCTTTCAAAGATGATCTGAATCACATTGAACTGTGGTGCGACTGTTCTGTATCAACATCAAATTATTACAGTACATTTCTGTTCCATTAGGCGCAGCAGCCGCTTGACCAGCCAAGTCTGATGGAAAGACACAGAGCGGTGACCACAGGCAGCGCTGGACGCTCCACTGCACCACCAATATCTTGGTCAAATGATTCAATTACTCCTTCAACAGAGCGCTAAGCCAAAGAAAGCGGCCATGTGTGTGTGTGTGTGTGTGTGTGTGTGTGTGTGTGTGTGTGTGTGTGTGTGTGTGTGTGTGTGTGTGTGTGTGTGTGTGTGTGCGCGCGTGCGTGCTTGCGTGCGTGTGTGTGTGTGTGGCGACCTAAAGGAGGACCTAATTGAAAGCAGCTGTTCCACTGAGACGTGCTGGAATGAGGCCAGAGTGCCACATTAGTCTGACATGGAGAGAGGGAGAGACATGTGGGGGAGGCAGGTGGAGAGAGATAAAGGAACGTGGTGATGGTGCACACAGTAACACTTTGATGTGGAGCAGGAGGAAGGGAAGTGAAGTGAGAGGCCGTGATTGTTTTCTCCAGACTTTGGTGACGATTTGATGTTTTTCTGTACTTTGCCGGCGCTTGAACTGACAGACGGGCTCGTTGACAAGAGGAGCTCATGGAAAATAAAACCATCAGAGGAGAAACCTCCTAGTGGAGAGCAGCTCGGCACTTTCACAGGCAAACTATGGACTTTCCTCTCTTTCCATTAGGTTGAGCCAAATACTAGAACACCAAGCTGTATATAGATAGTTAGAATCTGTGTCTTATTTGTTTTCAATGTAAATAAATATAATTTTTGGAATCGTACTTGCTGTTTTAATGTGCACAAAGGTGATTGAAATGTTGACCTCTTCTGTGTGATGACCTCCAAAATCCTTCAAGCCTCACTGTTAATTCTGGTAATTATAATTCATTTAACCATTAATTAAAATTCCTAATTCACTGTTTATATCTTATGAGACTGGTACAACTGAATTGTCTAAACAATTTGAACTAATTTGATACAGGTCAGATTAACAATAACAACATAAATGGTAGCTAGTGATCCTTATGAGGTAAGAAATCCCTACACAACCAACTAATATTAACAAATTAAAAAGAAATCCGACAGGCAAATGCTAATAGTTTAATAAATTATGCCATTGTGGGTTAATCCACTTAAATTGTGTGCATGATCAAATTCTGTGCTTTTTGCTTTCTGGAGTCCGCAATCAGTCGAAGCCTGTCAACATTACCAGTCCTCTTCTAGGAAGTTTGGGAACAAAGAGCGTGTTTTCAGCTTTTGACTCCTGCCAGTTTTAGGATTGCTACACAAGTGTTTTTTTAATTCACATTTTGGCTTTGGATGATTAAATCTGGTTTGAAGTTGCAAAGATAAAAGAATAATAAAGATTGTGAAGATATTTGTTTTTTCTGCAACCATACCGTATATCAAGGCACAGGCTTGGTTATCTTGGATTACATGTAACAGCATGACACACAGAAGAAAAGTGTGATCTAATTCGAGGTAACTTTATAAAAGAGAGTTCCTGAACAAGAAATAGAGCAAGAAAGAGATGGATGGTGAGGCCCTGAATTCATATTTGTGGAGTTTTAATGTTCTTTGAATTGGAATTGCCTGGTAAACTTTACTGTAGGTGAACATCCCAACGAGATGCCACCACCAGTGCTTCCGCTCAATCATGTAAATGCCGAGGCAATGAAACACTTTTGTGGTTTCTCTGTGATAATTTTGCAAACCAACAGAACACCACGACATTCATGTCACATTTGTATGTGACATGAAATGTTATGTTATTGGTTTGTTACCACTAGTTGGAACTCACGTCGATACAAATGTTACTGTCAGGTCTTCGTCTCTCCAGTCTGTCAGTCTCACCGTGTTACTAGTGTGCTCTCTAGTTTTGAATCCCTGGCTCTCTTGGACACTTTGCCTCCAGACTGTTTTGAACTGATTGCTTGGGTCCGCCGTGTTCGTGATAGCTGAAGCATCTTGAATCGTTATTTTAGTCAAAGTCTAACCACAAAATAAACTTTTACAAAGAAAAACGACAGTTGAAGGCCCTTTGTGTTTTTCTGATCCCCAATGGAGGGAAACTAGCAAGTCTGACATAGTTACATCTAAAGTGTCAGGAATTATTACTGCAGATGACATTGCAGGGCTGTGCATGCATGGAATTTAATTTGAAAAGAATTGTAGGAAATAAGATTAAAGTAACAGCATAATCAGAGCTGCCTGACGTCCTCTGTCATTTGTCTTTCCCTTCCTATCTTTATCTCATCTTCTCATTCCATCATTTTTCGATACTCTCCATGACAGATGTCATCTCCCAAAGCCCAGACAGACATCTTCTCCAATCTGGTTTTTCTTTTGTGAGTACTTCTCCCCTTTTTCCTTTCTCCCTCAGTTCCCTTCTTCCATCAATCTCTCCTCCATCAAACTCCTGTTCATAATGATATGTTTTGATCACTTTTGTCATCTGGGTCAACACATTGTTTGCCTTTTATTTTTCCCATTGTTTTTAAGCGCATCTCTTCCTCCTCTCTGGTGGCAGAGTGCTGATCATGTGAGAGACAACTGACACACTGTTTCTTTATTTGTTTTTCACCATTTCTCTGGCAAACAGCTTCTGATTCATGTGCCCATCAATCCGGCTGCCCCAGGGCTTTCGGACCAGGCACAAAAGACACATGCAGTCAAGCATCTCTTTCTTCTTTCTCTGCACTCATTTTCATTGCTCTCCTTTCTGACTTGTGTCTTCCTGTCACTGTTGTGCCTTTACTGCAGCTCTTGCTCTTTTAATTTTAATTTCTCCTTCGGCTATACACCCCTTCAACACTTTTCCCTCCATTATTGCTTTGTGTGTGGGTTTTTTTGTTTGTTTGTTTGTCCTTGATCTTTGGCTCTGGGTCTTTCCATTTCTTGTTATGCCTAAAGACATCAAGCTTCTGGGGTAGAAGGGAAAACATTTGATTCACTCCGATTGAGGGTCATGTGTTTGTATAAAGAGGTCTGGTTTTGGAAAAGGATAGAACTTCAAAGGGGCTGAAATTGAGTGTAGACATCTAATCCTTGAAAACTGAGACACTGCACAGCTATATACAATGCACAAGACTCACAACAAAACTAATAGGAGCCACATTGAGACAGTTGAGCTGGTTACAAACACAGTTTGGGAGTGTGGAGTGATGGGACTGAACTGTTGGCCAGCTAAAAATGCTGCTAATGTTAGCGGAGCCAGGTGCCACTGCTCATTTCTTAAGAAATGACAATGTGTCTGAAAAGCTAAATTTCTCCCCAGATGTTAAACTGTAACTCAAATATGGGTCAATATATGACAAAGCATTCAGTTGCTGTTGTGCCCAAAATCCCTGCAGGACAAGTTTTACTCGTCACACATTCACTGGATTCACATTAGCTTAAACAAGTTATGTTTAACTTGGTTTTCCCGGGGTCACGTGTTATGGAAAACATCATAGGACTTTCAGCACACACTTATTGTCGGGTGACATTAACCAAGGATACCTTATGTACCTCATGTTTCTTAAAAGGAGTCCTGGTACCGTTAACTTACTATGGCAGAAATTGCAGAATGATTGATCCTTTAAATGCCTGGACGTTGGTCGTATTCTTGCCACGTAGTTTGTAGTCACAGTGTGTAGCTCTGTGTCCCACTACAAGGCATATTGTTTCGTTTTCTACTGGACTGTGTAAAGTAGAGTAGTAAAGTGTAAGTGTAAAGACTGGCTGTGCGTGGCTGCGTGCCTGGTGGTGGGCGTGACCAAACAAGGACATGATGCAGGTGCGTTTCTGATATTTTCCTTGTTTTCCAGACACGTTGCACAGTATGCACAGTTGGGGGACATGCTATGCATTCGAATAGTTCTATCGCAAACCATCTTACATTTTCGTCTCATCTCATCTCGTCAACGAACACAAAAGATACGTCCTGTCACATTGTCGTCATGAAAGAGCTATGTTTAGCTCGTCACGGTCTCATTTCGGCCACGTAAAAACGTGCATCAACAAAATAATGTCGTCATCGTTCACACACACACACACACACACACACACACACACACACACACACACACACACACACACACACACACACACACACACACACACACACACACACACACACACACACACACACACAAACTGGAGCTGCTTCAGGGATTTAGTAAAGCAGATTTTTCTGAAACAGCTCAAACATTTCAATAGTTCTGACATGACATGAGCAAGGTGGAGAGGTGGATAGAGTGACTCTTTCTATATTTATATTTGTTAGTTGCTTTTGTATGAATGTGCGGATATACAACAAAAACAGAAAATGTGTATGTCATATCAGTCCATGTCATACATTAGAAGACAGAGAGCAGCCACAGTGAAGGACAAGCGTTTCTCATCCATTTATGAGCCCGTCAGCATAAAAGCCAGCCAAGCATTTTAATGACCTATGACTCAACCCAGAAAACACACACACGCACAGACACACACACACACACACATACACAGGCTGAATCACAAAGAGTTCCCATGCCACACAAACAGTCAACCTCACAATAGTATGCAATAGAAGACATTGACTCAGGTGGTACTGCTTATAGGACCATATTCAAAATACTTATTCATGTTATAGTAGCCATCTAGTTCAATTAATTGTATGAATTAATTCATTATTTAATTCATGAATTCAATACTCACATGGGTTCGTGGCAATGAAGTACATATATAGTACATATAGAGGCACAAGAATGAACTTACATAACTTTTTTTCTATGAGTCTGTGGTGACGAGAGCTATCGTCGATGCTGTTGCATGCTTGGGGCAGCGGGCTGAGGCTGGTGGCCGACACCAACAAGCTCAACAAATGAATCTGGATGTCCAGTGATGTGGTGAATGTGGAGATGGACTCTGTACTGGTCTGAGAGAGGAGGGTCTGGTCCAAACTGTGGTCCATCCTGACCAATGCCTCAGCCCTCCATGATGTCCTGGTCAACAGTAGCATATCACCAATCTGCAGTGCAGCCACAGGAGATCCTTCATTCCTGCAGCAATTTCTATTCTGTTCTATCAAATATGAAAACTGTGATATTGTTATTCATCAGAGCTGGATGTTGATGTGAGGATTTGAAGAGTCTGAAGTTAAAAAAAAAAAACCAAAAAACATCACAAACAAACTTGCTAAGGTCAAATAAAAAAAAAAAAGACTAATATAATTTCTTAGAATTTTGAGCAAAACATTGTGTTCATAGCTTTAAAGAACATCAAACTCAATTACAGAATGCTTTGATGAATTTATTGTTATGTATCTCTCCCTGGACCACCAGTGAGAACAGGCAATCCAGTTTACAGTCACTCCTGAGTTTAATATCCATCCATCCATCCATCCATCTCTCTAGCCATCCATCCATCCATTCATCCATCCATCCATGATGAAATATTCAAGCAACTTGCTGGTCCTCTATGTTTTCAAACCTAAGTGGGAAACTTGTTTTTACTGCAAAGAAATGAGCAGAGATGCAGGACTTCCTGTTTTGACAGTATTTCTTCAGCTTCAGGCTGACCTGGAATAATGTGTGCAGCTTCCATTTGGGACCATACATCAAACACTAAACCCAGCAGGATGGCTGGAAATCAATGAGGATTCAGTTTTTCTGGGATTATGTTCGATGGACACATAAAACCACGACAGTGCTCCCTGGGAATGCAGCTTCACTTTGAAGCCCAGTCTACATGTCAAACATGCTGAAGGCATATTATTATTATTATTATTATTATTATTATTAATAATAATAATAATAATTGAAAGTAGTAATTGAATTGTGAAATCGGAAGATTTCTAAGTTATTCCAGGCAGTAAATGTGTCAGCTTGTGACTAAAAATTGGTTTTAAGGTTAATTTTATTTTTTTATTTACATCTTAAAGTCTTGTGCCAAAGCTCAGAGGAGTAGCAATTAGCCCAGGCCTACATAAAACTGACAACTGCTGAGCTATTTTGAAATGTGGAACTTCTGAGAAAATTCACGGAGTAAGAAGTTCAGAAACAAGCAGCTTCAAACAGCTGAAAGTGAATACATGGGGAGTGTAAAGGCAAAAGCAAAAAAAGATGTTCCAGGACGTTTCCAATGATGGTGACCGCAGCAAAGATGAGCAATACAAAGGACATATTTGAGTTAGTACATTGATTCTAGATTTAATGTTAGATATAATGTATTTATTGTTTTCACAGTAAGACATTTTTATTTTTCCTTTCTCTGCATGTCTCCAGGAAGTTTGTCTACCAGTTTCAGACCAGCATCAGACCAGCATCATACCAGCATCATACCAACATCAAAGAACATTAGACCAATGTAGATTAAAACTAGAACAATAAAGAAAACAAATGGAAATCAGACCATTTTTGGAGCACTTTTGTCTCTGTATCGATCTTTTTAAGTTCAGCAATTTGACTTCAGAGTGGACAGATATTTGTGATTTTTTTACATTTACTACTGAGATTGAATTCAACTAATTCTCTTTAGAATAAAATAATTGGGGTTTTTTTGTGCATCAGGGGAATATGGGACAGGATTTCAAAGTGCACCTAGCTAACACTGTCATTTATTACATGCTAATTAAGTTTATTCCACAATAACACTCATATTTTATAAAATGGTAGTGTTTCTATTAACTGTGAGTTTTTGAACACTGATGATATGAACAGAGGAAAAGAAGTATGGTATTGAGTGGACCTGTGTATTCACGCTTCTGGTTTGTAATTAAGAATTTAATTACTCTGATGGCGCTGAAGACAACCAAAACAAATCTCTGTCAGTTATGAAATGATCCTATTAAAAACTGAGATTACCCTTTGAGATTATCTTACTGATGATCACGTCTGTGCCGTATCGAGAATGGAAAGTGACAATTTTGTCCTGAAAGTGAGACAGAATGAGAGCAGCTGGAAGCTTCCTGTCATCAAATCAATTCAGACTGTAAACTGAGGCTGCTGAGCATGTTTGTATGTTGTAAACATGTTGAAAACATCTAATAATCTACACCAGGGGTGTCAAACACACAAATACACATTCTAGTTTGGAGGTCACAAACTTTAAAAATGGTATTTTCAGTCGGCCGGATGAAACATAATGCTATAATAATTCAATTCAATTCAATTCAATTCAATTCAATTCAATTCAATTCAATTCAATTCAATTCAATAACTATTCAAATTTGAACTATGTAGTTTTTCTTTGTTGTGGGTAGAGTATATGTGATGAAAATGTCTATATTTTCACAAAACCAAATTATTCCTACCAAAAATAACTACAATCTCAACATAAAACTGGTTTCAATGAAGCCTTCAGTGAAATGTCCAAAATCAGATCTCAGTTCTGTTTTCAAATGTAAAATGTCTAAATTAGCTGCAGGGAAAGCTAAAATGAGGACAGATTCTGCGACTCCTTAGCCTTTTTCCCACCTTAACTGTTTTCAGAAATACTTTTTGCTGAACTGTTTCAGTCAAAAAAAAAGGGAAAATTGTGACCAAGAGGCCATGTTGGTTTGGTTTGAACTGCAGGAGCCGACGTGTTCATCCAATCAGCTGCAGCACCCTGAGCTGTGAAACATGCTCCCTCATCAGCCCGGGCCTCTGCAAACCTCTGCCTTTTATTGGGTCAAACAAATGTAACATTGGCAAGCTGGAAGGGTCACTGAGAGTTATGAGGATCCACCTCAACATCTCTCACTCACGGTGTTTCACAGTTTAACAAAAATACTGAAATAGCTATGACTAAGCTAAACTTAAAAATATAGTCCCAGGAAGTAAAGCGTTGTCCATAATCCTCTGCGCCGTCCCCTTCCGACAGCGTTAACACACTCCACAGCCGGCGCTACACTATAGATGACAGGTTGGGCTCATTATGATAATCAAGGCTCAGGTACATAGACACTTTAGAAATGCCGGTGTAGCCGCTATGTGAAGGGGTGGTGCAGTAGACCCAGATACACTGTTGAGATAATAGAACTAATCCAGACGGGAACATTTAGTAAGCCTGCCTCTGTTCGTATTTGGAAAAGCCTACATTTGATTTAAACTGGAAGAAAACGTAGCTATAACTGTACCCAAAATAAAGGGCGAGAGGTATCTTAAAAAATTGTGTACAAGTGTAACTCTGCTATTATTAAATAAATGCTTAAGGTTGTCCCTCTGTGTTCATTATGTCAGCACACAGAAGAAACCTAACTCTCCTCCTCTAACATTATCCTTTTAATCAGACTATATGGAATGACCTTAATATATTATTAAACAGAAAAATATACACGGAACTCTAACTGAAAATTAAAGTGGTTTTATTTGGTATTTTTTATAAAGTCCCTGTCAAGAAAATGGATATAATTTAATAATCTCATTATCACCATTTAAGTCAAGTCCATTTACCATTGACGTCTGGTATTGAACATGTACTTCCAATTAATTTTCCAGCACTCTGGGTATAAAAACAAATCACTGCAGCCTGGTTTGATATTAATGTATGGTTTGTATCCACTTTTGTTTGAGAGCCCACATGTGTATGATGTGGCTCTTTGCAGTAACATTCATTTTTGTGGCTCTTGACTCTTTCTCTCTCTCTCTCTGACGGTCTAATGGTACAGCATGCTTTGGTCCTGTGGTCACAATAGAGTAACGTGAAGTAACCTCTTCCCAACACTATTCGTCTAATTGGTGCCAGTTATAAGAAGTGTTTATTTGTCTGGCAAACATAAAGTGGGAATGTGTTTATGGGAAGTTTGGTGAGTCAGACAGACAGACAGACAGGGAGGGTGCAGAGAGCTTCCAGTGGACCAAGTGTTGCAGATAGTAAAGAGGCATCAGCTCGCTTACCAGCCACTCTCTGCTCACCGCTCCGGGGTGTATGTGTTCTGCTAAGCAGGCCATGATATTAGAGTGTGTGTGTGTGTGTGTGTGTGTGTGTGTGTGTGTGTGTGTGTGTGTGTGTGTGTGTGTGTGTGTGTGTGTGTGTGTGTGTGTGTGTGTGTGTGTGTGTGTGTGTGTGTGTGTGTGTGTGTGTGTGTGTGTGTAATATTGATTTAGTTCTTGCACAGACTAACTTGGGAGAACTTGTGGTAAGTCCAGGGTCACATGCTTTGAGGCTGGCCATCATGGGGGATAATGACAGGCACGGCTGCAAAATTATGGAAACAAGCAGCAACTTTCATCATATCTTCAAAATACAAAGCAGTCCCTCGGAGGAGCAGATCTCAGAGTCACACACTGTGTGAGGGGAACGTATAAATCCTGCTTCATGGCTTTGAGTTCGGCGTGAACAGGTTAATGGACATGAGATCAGCAGCCGTGTTTCAGGGTTTTTCAAAATAAATTGGAGAAATATGGCACAACCATATGGCCGATATTGTGTCATAGGATTGGCAGTAGTAAATCACTGACCAATTAGCAGACAGCTCCTCAAAATCAGACACCTTCTATGGTGCCGAGTACCCCAACAGAAGGGTGGCGGAAAAGCGTTAACCTTTGAAGCGGTTGTTTCCCGAAAATCCCAAACTCTTGCGGTGGACACCAAAACCTTAAAAGACTATACCTTTCCATTCCGGCACTTTTTGTGCAGTGGAAACAGGGCTTTGCTGGGACCAGTTTGGAGACTCTTGTACCAGTAGTCGTCAGTTTTGGCCCACTGACCCACGCTCTGTGGGGATTTTCGGGATCATTACATTATGGAACACACATGGAAGTGAACCAGAGTGCAGTATGGATGCAATCATGTATCACCAGTGGCCTGAATATTCCAATAATTGGGTCCAGCCCAAGTATTTTGGCTGTCTTAGTGTCGCTCAGCTTGAAATTTGGCAGGAAAACCTGTCCATTGCCCCCATTCAGCAGGTTGTCGTCCATCACCTTGTGTTAACAGTTAAATATGTGTCCATGCACAGTGATGTGTCCGCTCCTCAGAGGTTCTACTGTAGTTGGTGATTAAGACAAACTCTACCACGTCTTGATAGATTCAGACCATGTATTTTGGGGACCCGAAACACTGAGATCCCCCAGCCTGGTGCGTGTTTACATCACATATGACCCTGATTAAAATTGTGATTATACTATTCTTAATCACCACATACTGATTGCTCATGGGCTAAAAATTGGCTGCTGCCATCATCACCCCCCCCCCCCCCCCCCCCCCCCCGACAAACCAGGCACAGATCCCCCCCTTCACGCCTGAGCCCCTCAAGGTCTTACACAGCCTGCCGATCCTTGGCAGGGCATGACACACTATTAACCGGCTCGCCATGCCATAACACGTATTTGTAGACATCTGGAGCTAAAAATATTTCAAGACTTCTCTCAGGACCTCCACAGTTTGAAATTAAGGGGGTCTGGTGAGTTTTAAATCCTAAGCACTGGGGAGACGAGTCCATTGGTGACAGTACAGCCATAGCTAATGTGATTCCCCTGCCGTGACTCATAGAAGAGGTATATAAATACCCACACAGGGCCTGTCACTGACATGCAAACCCTCCCCAGCTCTCTATAAACCCGGGAGACACAGAGACACAGCACTTAAAGCACAAGATTTTTCTCCTCTCCCCCAAGAGCTGTGAACTGGTGTTTATCTTGCAGAGTGTAAGCTATGTGTGTCTCCCACACAGCTGTACAATGAGAAGGAGAAAAAAAAAGGTGAACTGAGTTGGACTTGGAGGATTTGGGGCTTTGGGTGGATGGGAAACTGAGCCAGGGTGAGGGTCTGTTGGTGGGGGTGCTCTGGATTCCTGGTGGACCTCAGCGTGAGGCTTGAGGTTTGTTTATGACGAGTCTCCACCTGCAGCTGTTAACACAGTGGGCTTCCTGCTGATGGAGACACGTGGAGTTAGATGATGTTGCAGCTGCTCAGAAAATCTCAGCTCAGTAATGAAGAAGGATCCGATTGTCCTGAAGAGACTGAGGAGAGGGGGCATCAGCTGCTGTCTCCAGATATAAATTTGTGGGGTCTCAGGCTTCACGTCATGTGATCAAAGGAACATCTCACTGCACTTAAACCTTCATTGGTTCAGTGTGTATGAGGAAATACCATCATGGTATTAAAGTTATGAAAAGCATCCTCTGCACAGTCTCTGCCGGTCTTTGACTGTTCTCCTTGAGTAATGGCTGCTGTAAGATTCCATCTATCCATCTTGTGTCCAGCCTTGTGTGCTGGAGCAGATCCAGTTTACAGGAGATGATGAAAAGCAGGTTCCATCCATCACGGGTCAAATAGAGAGAAGAACTCACTTTAAACCTGCTGTCGACCCGGAGACACTAATTCAACAGACACTGTGGCTCGAGACTTCAGTAGGAAACTACGATACAGGAGAAAACTAGGTATGCACAGCAAAATCTCTGAAAAATAATCAATATTACCAGTACAGTATGCTAACATTATTTCAGTGTTACATAGTGTGTTTTTGTCTCCATTGTTGTGATACTTCTAAACACCTTCACCACAAGTCGCCATCTACACTGCTTTCGATTCCAACACCACACCACTGTTTGGTTTGTTTAATCTGTCATGTTTACAACAGAAGGATTTAAAAAAGAAATATGTCACCACCGTAAGTTAAGGAAGGTTTTTTCTGCACAGTAAAGATATTATGGGAATGAAATGGCTCTCAGAGCCATTTTTTATATGAACAATCAGACATGATTGTTTCTTATTATATGTTTTGCTTCTCTCGGTATTTTATAGATATTGTTTCAGTATGTAAAGTCACTTCCATTTATAAATGTTGGCCAGACAATCATAGTTGGGTTCTTGTTTCTAACTTTAAATATCTATTTAACATAGGTGGCTGGCCAATAGAGCGGCACCCTCCTGTTGGACGCAATAAGGGTTGTTTATATATATATTTATATATATATATATATATATATATATATATATATATATATATATATATATATATATATATATATATATATATATATATATATATATATATATATATATATTAACTGCACCTTTTTTTTCTTTTATTTACATGCTTTGAACCCGAGGCAGACCACTGCTTCTTAAGGGTTAACGAGATTCATGCCATGTGGGTGATGCATTCAGGTGCATCACTTAACTCCGAAATTTCCTTTTCTTTTTTTCCTTTTTAAATTTGATGGGTGCGACTTATATTCCGGTGTGCTCAATAGTCCGGAAATTACGATACAAAATATAAACTGTAATACTATCCAAATCTGTTCATGCCAACAAACTAACAATGGGCCCTGAACTGTATTTGCTTCATTTTCTATAGATAATATCCAATAAAAGAGAGGATTTCTTGATTTCTCTCTCTCAAGTAGTGTGTGCGTGTGCGTGTGCGTGTGCATGTCCGTGTGCATGTGCGTGTGCGTGTGCGAGTGTGTGTGCGAGTGTGTGTGCGTGTGTGTATGCATGTGTGTGCATGAGCAGCAGAAGCACTGCAGAAAGCTGCCCCAAGGAGGCAGGGTTTATTAGTGATTTCACCAATGACTGATTAACACCAGAGAGACTGACATCAAATTAAACCAATCAGTGTGATTTCATGTCTGAGACCTGGGGCAACTTTGAAGTCGCCCATCGCCAGACCTGCTTAAAATCAGTTCTTGTTGTTCTATGCGTCTATGCGTGTTTCTATGATATGTTGAGATGAAGACAACAAGCGGTGAGTCTGATTATTAACTCTGTCACATCTCCTCTAATTTACCCTATGAAAGGAGAAATTTGGCTGAAAAGCTGCAGGTCAGGGTCAACCTTCTCCATCATAGTTATTTTTAAATGCACACAAACAGAAATGTGTTCAGAATTTTGTAAATGTGTCCATGTTTATTAATGTTTATACATGTTTAGATATGCTCATATTTAGTAATGACTGAAAATCTAAGAACTTAAATAAAGCCGTTTATTTTTCACTTCTTTATTTTGAGGTTTCTTTCAAAGCATTCTAAAATGCTTTGAAAGATGGATTCATGTGTTGTTTGAAAATATACCCGATATACTTTTTGTTTTCCCAAAATTCATACTGTCATTTCAAGTAAACCAGCCCCAAAACACATTCATTTTCTAAAAGGGACTGTGGCAGAGAGGTGATTAAGCACCTCTCTGCCACAGTCCCTTTGCCCATAAAGGAGGAGTCGCCCAGAGGCTAGCAGTGGCAGGCGGAGCACACAGACACTGGAGGAGAGCCTGAAAGAGGCTGTGTGTGGTTTTCAGTTAGTTTTGATTTGATTTAACAAAGTATTGTTGTTTTTGTAACATCCGTCTCCGTGCCTCTGTTGGAAAACCCGATGGTGGTGCGCATCACTGTCACAGTAGCTGCCCATCGGGCCCACAGAGCGCAGATGAGCACCCCTGCACCTCCCCAGAAGACAGTGGAGGAGGCGTTGGGTCAAGTGCTGTAGGACTTCACCCAGTTAAGCCAGTGGGCGGAGGCGTAGGCCAAGTCCACGAGGGTGGCGACCGCCCAGATCAAGAGGGCGGCGGCAGCAGCAGTGGAGGCGTGGAGAGATAGAGCGGGCTCGGTGACCACAGATTACCCCTTCCCCTCCTCAAGGGGGCGCTGTGGCTGTGGGGCCGCCCCAGTAACCGGCCGCCTGAGGGCTGCTGCCTCTAGATGTGACAAAGAGGTTAGGCAGCACACCTGATTCATATCAGGTGCTTAATCACCTCTCTGCCCATAAAAGAGGGGGCAGAGACGGGTGACAGGCGGAGCACACGGATCCTGGCCTGTTTTCATTGAATTTAATAAAAGAATGATAAACTGAGAATGTGCCTCTGTGGGAGAATCCAAAGGTGGCAAGCATGACTGCCACTGGGACGAAGGAAGCATTTGTTTGTATTTGTTTACAAGTATCTTAATAAGAGTCAATTGAAGTACTTTCCATTCACTAGCTGTTTAAAAGAACGAAAATGTTCATCAGTGAAGCCTCTGCCAATCTAAAGAAGACAAGATTATTGTAATGTGGTATATTAATGTACTGTATTTACATGAAACTAACATCCACCTAAGACATCTATCACCAGCCGCCACTGTTTTTTAATCTGCTTCTTTGTATGACGTAGGTTAAGCTTCCAACACATTATACATGTATGTTTTATCAGTCCGTCATTAATGTTTGACATCATTTAGATATTTTGCAGTAATAAATTACTTTAATCAACAAAAAGTCTGAGGAGTGTTTTTGGTGAGCCGCACCATGAGAACCGACTCTCCTACATGAGCTGATTCCCATCACTGCTGCTGGAAGCACTTAGAATGAGTTTTCAATCAATATCTGTTTAAGTTACCTTATTGATCCATTTGGAGTAAATTATGTCTCTTCATTAAACACACCCTCTTTATGACTAAGGTTAACCACACATGCTCCGAGCATAATTTGATAATATTCTTTCTCCAGTCTTGGGATTGGCAAAAAGATGAAACCGTCATTCAGTTTGGCTAATTGTATGCCGGGTGGATGGTTGATTTATAAAAAGGAAAAGATATGTCTTCCCTGAATGCACCTGAGCTGGAAATTAGAAGTACAGCGAAACAACAAAGCACATACTGTCTGTGGACAAGGGATGGAAATCAGAGAGGGTCAACTTGTTGGCTCTCCACTTTGATTGTTTTTGAGATTTTTAAAACTACAGACCTTATCAATCAAACTAAAGCTTAGTGAAAGACAGTTGCAGAACTGATATGGTGTGTTCTCACGTGTTACGTGCTTGTGGTCATTATATAGATGTGCATGTGAACCCTTTCTGCATGCCAAATGCACAAACACACAAGGAGAAATCAGCAGAGAGGAGATCAATTAGCCTCACATGTTCATTAGCTACCTATGCAGACTGAATAGCTCTGCAGACATCCTGCTTCCTCGTTATAAGTAGTACACACCAGAGTCTATTTTTGTAAATAGAAGAACGAGATTCTCAAAAGACAAACATAGTAACTGCTAGGTTTGGTCCTCTGACAACAGCTGCTAATATTATTGGAGAGTTGAAGCTCTGTGAGACCGTTGTCAACTTTACTGGAAGATGCTGAGTGACTCTACGAGGGAAGGCGACCTCATGTTTCGAAAAAACGAACATTGTCGAAGGTAACAGAGGAAAGTAAATGTTCCAACTAGACTCACACTGCCCTCACAGGTCTGAAGTGGCTCAGTTTGATTTGGTGTATAAGTAAATTAAAATTGCGGGAAACAAATGTGGAACCATTCACCTCAAGATAGGCAGCATCTGCTCTCAGCACCATGTGTGGCACAATCAAATGAGCACCTGCCAATGCTACCATTCAATAGATTGTCTTTAATTTCATTATATTTATAGTTATACTGCAGGTTTTTAATTTTTTTTTAATTAACATCAGGGGATCACTAAGTCATTCATTCTGCTCGTGCTGTTGACACTGTTGGCGAGGTGTCTTGAAGACCTCCCTTTGTCCTGCTGGTGGACACATTAAAACTCAGGGTGTTTCTAAACGCTTCTGACTTCTATTAATAATAATAATAATAATAATCTTTATTTCTATAGCACTTTTTATACATTAAGCAACACAAAGTGCTTCCACAAAAATTAAAAACAGTGCAAAGATAAAATAGATGAATAAAATATTGAATTGTGCCCTTAATTTGTTTTTCAGGTTTCCTTTAGCAGCCCAAGACAAGAGTGCCAGATGCAATGATAACCAAAAATACAGATCAGTGTCATTGATTGCTCTCTTTTCTGAAGATTCAGAGTTTCATGCTGAGATTTAAAGGTCATCGTCACTGCAAAATTCAGGGGGTTGTGAGATCTGTCATGATCTGCTACAGATAGAGGTTGTGACATGCTTTTGTTTAGTTACCTGCAAGTGCTGTTGAGAACCTTCCAGTGTTTTGTACTACAGTAAGATTACTAGCAACATCTGGCCAAAGAAAGCGCTCACAGCAGAGAAAGGCAATGGCATTAAGAGGTTGTTGGACTTCATGGCAAAGGAAATATCTGCTGTCAAACTGCAAATAAAGCCATCCTGGATTTGTAGGGGGAGGTTAAGGCCCCATTCACATGTTGCAGAGTATTTACAATACCGGTGATATTTCTATGCAGTTGAGGCGTCCATTTACACATATGATTCACACCAATGATTCTCCAAAAATGGTGATATCTGAAAACTCTGGACACAGCAGAGATTCAGAAAAACTCATTCTTTCCATGTGCATGTAGAGAGGCGCACATTTTCGTATGCAGTATGCAAAGGAAGCGTCATAGACATCATCTGTGTGCGATCCGTGTTCACAGTTTGACTGCTATGATGAAACAGTGATTTGTTTTATGTTTTATGTTTTGTTCTACCCCCACATTTAGGAGGAGCTCATATTTTTCATGGGTCCAAATAAACTAATTGTGCACCATTATCACTGAACAGGAAATGAATCACGCCATTTGTGAGGTCATGTTTTTTCCAGGATTCTGATTGGCTGACATGGCTTTAAGCTTCTCGTTACACTGCCCCCTACAGGTTTGTCATGCTCATAGTAGCTCTGAACCAGGTTTTTATGTGGGTCCGTGTAAATGAAGATTTTTCAAAAATTATTGGATGTAAATTAAGATTTTCTGAAACGCAGAGGGGAAAATATTTGTTTTTTTTAAATACACGGCTAAGTGTTAATGTGGCCTCAATGATTCACAATCATCATTAGGTGAAAACTGCACTGTTAAATCATAGAAGGTAGCTAAAAGGATCAAAAGTCTTTATGAATGAACATCTGACAAAACAAAATGCAGCCATCACTGCAAAAGCACCTCATTTAAAACAAAAGCAACCTCAAAGCACTTAGTCCACAAGCTGCAAAATTTTGATCAAACTGAAGCCAAAGTTTTCACCGTCAGAAATATCGAGGAACTGCAAAAATACCAGTGATTATCATGAACCTGGCTGGATGGTAGCTCAAGTGACTCAACTCACCCACACTGATGTCTCAGTCTGAAGGAAGGATCTCATCTACATTTGGATATATTATCATCCCAAAACAAAACATTTAACTTCACAGATCAAAATTGACTGGACTTGGAAAGCAACACAGACTGGGGCAATAATAATCTGTCATATCAATTGCACCTGTTGCTACTAATACAGATAAACAATACAACCAGGAAGTTAAAACAGAGTCATTAAGTTATTTCACTAGTAGAAGCCTGTGTGAAAACTACAATAATATCAATTAATTTTCAAGTAAATTCATAGTACCATTCAAAATAATCGTGATATCAAATCATGGATTAATGCTGATAGAGGAATGGACTTTGACCTGGATGCAAATTTTATTGCATAGAGTCTATACTATAGACAGAAAGAAGAAGAGTGCAGGAGGAGTGGTCTTACATGTGTACAAAGACTTGAAATAAAAGATAGAAAACATGAGACGTGCTATTGAGAACTTAATGGAATGTATAACAATTGATACATGTAAATAAAAAAGAATGACTGTGATAGTAAAGCTATATATAGAGTACCAGGCTCAAGTATATACAAGAATACCATTAATGCATTTAAGGACAACTTAATCACACTAAACTGGGAAACTGTATACAAATTCATGGACAGACAAACATTGAATACTTTCTGACTGTCAATGTGGATTCACGTCAAGTCCCTCTGGAATTAACAGAATCAATTCAGGAAATTACAAACGCTATTGATCAAAAACAGCATGCAGTGGGATAATGTACCTTGCCATTCGCACCTCAAAGTCGAGGCTTTGTTTTCAGATTTCCTGCCTCTGGAATCAGCCCCCCCCCCCCCCCCCCCCCCCCCCATGAAAACCATGCTTTTCAACTAAACAGCATTCTCGTGAGGATCAGTCCTGACAGAAGCTACTAGGAATTATCGGTTATGAAATGTGCAAAATGAAAAAGGGTTAGGGTGATTGTATTGTTTTGATATTCAATGAAAACATTTATAAATAATAGTGAACAATAAACTTAATGAATGAATCTGTATTTTTAAATATTTAAAGGCTTTTTAGACTCATCGGCAACATTATCTACTCTTCTTCAGTGTGAATCATGTCTCATCAGGTAATGCGACTGATTAGACTGGTGGGCTATTTTGGCTCACGGGCCTTATATTTGACACAGCTGGTGTAACTCTTTGCTAGGTACTGCTGCTTTACAGTTACAGTGCGACAAACTACCATCTGAATGCACAGAAAGGGACAAATTCACGCTGCCCTCCCCTTTACGGGTTAATGACCGTTGACATTATTTTCTTTCTTTTAAAGTGTGGCAACATTGCATTGAGGGAGGAGAAAATCCTCACTTATCAGCTGGGAAGGTTTTTTTTTTTTACTGACTCAACATCTTGTTCCCTGACTTTCCCAGGGATCAGATTAGAGAAACTGGAGCGATAACAAGCAGAATCCAATTGACATTAACATACTTCAGCCTCATGAGGGTTGACGGGGAAGGGGTTGAGGGAGGGGGGGGTATTTCCTTCAGTTGCCTGTAATGTGGAGGCCTCTGTTTAATTGCATTATTGTTAACAAAGTGGTGATGCAATTACAAGAAAGAGGTGTTCTTTCTCTTTCTCTTTCTTCTCATGGAAGTCACGTTATTTTCAGGCCCACACTGGGGTCTTGAAACCCCCTTTACTTTGTTCAGATATACTTCGAGACATACAGACGTGAGGCTATCTGTGCGTCAACCTCCGTCAGCTTCCATCAGCCTACGTCATCCACACCATCAGGAATGAAGCAGCCGGGCCTCCACAGTCTTTGTTTATGCACATGACTTGTCTGATGCACTGATTATTTGTTTATTTCAGAGTCGGAGGAACGGCATCCGCGGCGCTCGGGGGCTCTTTATCATCCCACTCACTTCCTGGATTAGAGTGGGTATAATCATGCAGAACATGAATATTCATGAAGCGAGGAGCTGCGAGAGAAAGAATGAGCGGGAGAGACTGACAGACAGGCATACCCACAGATACCCTGCACATGAAGCCTGAAAACTGTCCTGCAACAACATTAAACAGTTGAGCTGCTCTAAAAGGAGATAATAAGAGACAACATGCAGTTTATTAGAAGCAAGGATGGTTAATTTTAATTGCTGTTAAAAGATAGTATCTTGAAATTTATGTCTTGCATCATTCCTGATTCATTTTTTGACAATTTCACGGGAGGCTCGGGTTCAATTCCGTGTGTTGTGTCAGTGGCATAATAAGTGTGTGTAAGTCATATGGCTTTGAGGACAGCTGCTGTCAAGTGGCTGCACGCTGAGATGTGAGCTCTTTCTGCAAGGCCACATATCAGAGAAGCTGTTGGCTTCCAGCTAATGACTGCTAAACTAATGACTCCTATCACATGTGTTGTGAGAAAAATATCCTTCTGTTTTTACACACAAAGTTACTGCTTTTTTATATATATAACAACAAAATGAATAATCCTTAAAAATGTTTTGCTGGAGAAAACTGCCTCTGATTGTTTCAGTCCCGAAAGAAACACTTAAAGAGCAGCAAGGCTGGCGCCATGTATCTCAGAGCTCTGAGCCAATGGAGCAACATCACCCACCGTCTCTTCATCCCGGTAGTGGAAAAAGAATGTATGTTACACAGTTCACAAACTCATATCAACAAAATAGCTGAGTTAAACCATCTGACAAGCCATGCACAGGGAGAACATCAAACTCAACTCAAAGGTCCTGCTCTCATCCGAACACATGGCTCTTTTAGCCATGAGGCTACAGTACTAACCACTGCACCACCAGGCAGACCGGAGACAAACTGCTGAACTGGGAACATGCACACAGCTGCACACAGCTGCAATTAATAACACAACTACTTTGAAAAGTGGTTGTTTACTGTTGCTTACAGTAGGACTGAGTTAGTTGAGGATTAATACATAGCACTTTTAAAACTAAAAACTGGGTGTAGTTATTATTATTATTATTATTATTATTATTATTATTATTATTATTAGTAGTAGTAGTAGTAGTAGTAGTATTATTATTACTATAGATCTAAACAAAAGGCATTGATACTTTCTGATTCGGTCAGTGCTCTCAAAATCCATTGAAAGTTTTTTCTATTCAGATTTCTAAAGCTCACTCATAAGCTGAGAGGAAATTTGGGACCTTTGTATCAGAACACCGACTGAGGAAATGAAATGGAAAGTATAAATTAAACAACAACTCAAGGAGTAGATGAAAACAGTGTTTCAGTGGCCTTTTCTTCAGAAATATGGAAGCGAAAAGCAATTCCCCTCTTTATGTTTTCTTTTGAGTTCTGCCATAAAAAGTGCAACCTGAATAAGAAAATGAAAATGCAGTTTGAATGAACTATTATTAGTTTCATTTATGAGTCAGATAATGCAGCTATATCCTTGAAATGAAAAAGCGCTTTTGCAAATGCATATTAATTTTCAAATTTGACATTTCAAAATTAATTTTGGTCACTATTTGCTGGAGTGTCTTTTGAAAATTAAAACTTCACATTAAAACAGAATTTTCTTTTTCATTTTAATTAAGTCACAGAATAAGCAGCCTTGAAGAAGAAAATTAAAATGCGGTTTGGATGATTGATCATTAATTTTGATTTATGAGTCAAAAAATGCAGTTTAATCTGAAAATGAAAAAGTATTTCTGTTAATACATTTTAAATAGATTTTTGAGCCACATTCGCTTCCATACAGATATAGGGAGGAGACACCAAGTCCCAAATAACAGCGATGTTTATTATTTGTTATCTATTTTTCTCATATGCAGAGTATGCCTGGCTTCACACAAGGACATTTATTCACCCATGTTAATGTTTCAGAGGGAAATAAAGGAAGGGTGGAGAAACAAAAGGACAGACAGTCGCCCGCTCTGTCTTCCAAGGAGGCAGACGTTTGACCTAATTAGTATGCAAACGTATGCACATGTGAGGGCGGGTGTTCGGTTGAAGGTTTTTGGGTGATTTAAGGGGAGAGAGGAGAAAAGTCTTCCCTGCCCTCCATTCATGCATCCACCTCTCCTGTCTTTTGTGCCCTGTAGCTCAGCATCTCGCTGGCCTACATTTGTAACCAGACAGCTTTGTGTTGGGGCGGAGGCTGGAGGACATGGAGCACCCAAAATCCATAAATTAAGATGCGGGAAAGTAAAGAAAGCAGGGCACAAGGCTTTACTGGATTGTTTTCTTTTTTTCTTGCCTGTGATATGATAAGGGAACAACAGTTGGTGACAGGGCTTTGTTTTCTGAGTTGTGTTCCTCATATTGTCTCAGACAAAGATGCATTTAATGGAGTGCTAAGATGATCCTGGAGCACACAAAAACAATAGGCAAAATACTTCACTACAGCTGAATACCTCATTCCCCCTGCAAGAGCCAGACAAAGCTGCAGTAATGATGATGTAAATCTGAAAACAAAAGACAGAAAGGAAAAGATGGAAAGGAGAAATTGAATGAGCATGTTGGCATTTGGTAAGAAGGGCACTTGTAGACCCCTGCTGTTCCATCGCATCACACATCCCAGAAAGCACTTCTCCTCATCTCCTCTGGCCTTTGTGGCAAGAGACATTGCCGTCAATTGCCTGTGATGCTTTTGCTCCCTCGAATAAGGTGTTGAGTCGGCCAAATAACAAGGTGGACGGAGACCAGACAAAGGACGAACAGGATGGAGCGGCAGAGTACGGTGGGGGAGAGGGGAGGGTGTAATGAGGAAGGAAATCAAGTGAAATGAAAGCAAGTGAAGGAAAGGGCAAAGAGGATGTGGACAGACTGATGGAGTGCAGGGAAGAAGTAAAAGGAAGAGAGTAAAAGGGCTTTAATAAACACTTCTGTGCCGACTTCTACGGTCCAGGATGTTGTAACACTCACTGTCAGCCCACAGTGGATACAAAAGTGTCATATTTGACATTAGGACAGAACAAGTCTCATGCTTGATTAAGAAGTCTCTGTCATAATTGACTTAAACACTTATGAGGCTGTGGGTCATGTACCAGCTGACATTCAGGATTGTGGCGACTGTGGGGAAGGAGACTCAGGCACAGCGTCATTGTGAGCACTCAAAGGGTAGAAGTACTCGTGAACTCCAACCAGTGGTGTGAGGGAGCTGTTCTTCAGATTTGGATTGAGGAAATATTTTTGGGGGTTTTACTGACACATGGTGAAACCAGTTGTCATTCAGCATGTCTCAACTCTTTCTTGAAACAAATACATACAATAAAAGTTCACTAAACAGCACAGCTCAAGTGAAAAAAATCAAGAGCCAACATGACATCTGATGGACTGGACTTCAGAGGAGCTTTGAATACTGATGGTGGCAAAGTGAAACAGCCTCTCATAACACACCACATGGTCTGTTCTCCCCATCCATCCATCCATGCATTGATGATCAAAGGCATACATATTTTGACATCATGGGTATGAAGAACACACCCTCCCTGTTTTCATCACCAATCATGACTCATTTCTAGTATGGCAACATTATTCTCCCATTACACATTAATGCAGAGAAGGACCTCATAACACTGAAACTGTACTCTGAATAGGAATGAGTTTGATATTGCCACTAAAATATGCGGAAATAAGAGGATGGGAGGGGAGTCCAGAGGAAACAAGGGAGATGAAGAAAAGAAAAGGAGGACAGGAGAGATTTAAAAAAATTATAAAGGTGAACTACTGACGGGGGGAAAGAGAATTAGGAAGGACACAAAAGGATATGTGAAAAAAGGACAGGAGAAAGGAGTGGAAAAAGAAAAACAGTGATACATGAGTAAAAGGAAAGACAACATAGGACACCAAGGAGAAAGATGATGAGGACAGAGACAACAAGGAGAGACAAGGACAGGAAAGAGGAAGAGAAACATGTAATGAAAGTAGAAAGGCTCTGAGAATGAAGACGACTCACCTTATATCAATCGTTCAGTAGTTGTGTGGAAAGTGAAAGCTGGGGAGGGAACTAGGAGAAAGAAAAAGGGACAAAGTGTAGGAAAAATTTAACCTGAAAGAAGAATATTAGACAGAAGATAAGAAATATATATATGAAAGAAAAGCAGAGAAAAGTTTTAGACATCACAACGACCCAATCGTCTGCTGAAAAAGACCTCTAATGAAGGCAATGGTGATGAGTGGTACCAGCTCAGACGTGTCCAAAGCCGCGGTCCCACTGCACTGTTTGTGCTGGGATGAGACAGGGCAGGATGCATGTCCATGCAGTCCCACTGACCAAAGTTGTGAATGGTAAGGAAAAAAATTTAACCACTGGTTGCAATTTCCGTCATCCCTCCATTGAGGTACTTGGCACTGAGGAAGAGGTTTCATAAGGAGGATTGAAAACACAGCCCTCTGCTGATTGGTAGTGGCAATCATCACTCTCGACTTTCCTGCAATATTTGAATATTTCATCGGCCATAAACCCTACCGTTGTTCACATGCGGCACTTTGCACTCACTGATTGTTTTGTTGACTGGGTTCAGTGATACATTGGCGCGACGTGGCACTGCAGTCTTTCAGCAAGGCACAGCTCCTCTCAGTAACAGGAGAGGAGGAGATTCAATGGGAGCTGGACCCTGCTGTTCACAATGAGAAAGTTTAAGCTGTGACACAGAACAGAGGTTCAAGGCTTTAGTTGGACGGCCGCGGGGATGCGGCTGTCCACTACTGGACACGGAGCTGAAAAAGCGAAAATGTGTCTATGATCCAGGCTGACTTGATAAAGAGTGGACATCAACTCATTCAGTTTAAGATTGTTCACCGTTAGCGTGACTCTAAACTACGATTGCCTAAGTTTTACCATACAGTTTCACTACTAAGCGACATGCAAGCTGTTACAAGGCTCAGTATCACATGCTTTCTGGTTATTTCCCTTACGAGCTAGATTCTGGACCAAAATCTGTGATTTTATTCCAAGTCCTACGAAAGAGTTTTTTTAACCAGATGCAGAGCTTGTAATCTTTGGCAAACTGATGGTCTTTCCAAAACCAAATAATAACAATATGCTAAGATGTTCATTTTGAGGGAATAGAAATCTCCCTTAGCCCCACCATTTCAAAAATGGATTATGGAAATACTGTCAGCCATGGGGATAGAAAGACTGTAATTCCAAAGGACCGGTTGTATGAACATTTTTAGTTGCAATCCGGCAACAAATCATTCCTCACCTTTCTAGATGAAGTGGAGGCGGATTTAAAATTCATTGACTCTCTGAACAAGCTATGTCAATATGAAATGAAACAAAGTATAAACCACACTCTAATGCAGTTGTGTTTTCTAATATGTCACTGGACATTCAAATGTGATAATCAACAAGTACATATTTAGCTCACATAGTCAAAATGATGATTAGTCCATTTGTTGATGAGGCAGAGTCCTCAGGACACACACTCTGATTCAGAGATGACCCATCCCGACGTGGTTGCATCAGTCATCACACTCCAATCTTTACTTTCAAAACAAAAATGGATCTGGGAAAAACAACTGGTATTTCAGAATAGAGATGTGCTGTTTTAGTACATTTTCTTGTTTGAGCTAATCTTGTGGGATTTTCTTGCTAAAATATGACATAAACCACTGCTTCCCAAAGCCAGAGCTTTCAGCAGCTGGCCGACAAATTATTTAGTAATTAGTATTGATCAGCAGCCCTCTCAAAGTGTCTGCAGATATATCATGGCCATTTTGTGGGATAGGATAGTAAAAGAAATGGGAATTGTGCGTGGGGTTGCAGGCGCCTGCAGGGAGAGGTTTTATAGGAGACGGGGTACCGGAGTGGTGACAGAAAGACAGTGAAGAGAGTTCTGGTGGGCTGCTGGAGAGGCTCAGTTCTGACGTGGCCTCGGGGGTGCAGCCATAAAAGCTCTCCACATCAACACCATTACAAAAGAAGAGGAGAAGAGAGGGACGAGCAAAGACATGAAGAGATAGAAAATGACATGTAGCCCTTTTATTTCTCAAAGAGCCAATCAAATGTCTCTCTCTCTCTCTCTCTCTCTCTCTCTCTCTCTCTCTCTCTCGGTTTGTCTCTGTGTGTCTCTCTATCTCTCCCTCTCACTGTGTGTCTGTTTGTCTTTGTCTCTCTGTCTCTTTCCTTGCTGGATGTGAGCTGTCTGCCATTCTCTTGCCTCCTGCAGTCCATCCATCTCTGTTTGTGCATTCTCATCACGCGGCTGTCTGAACGAGCTTGTGACGACATTAACCAGGAGAGCAGACAGAACGGCACAAAGGCAAACATGGAGGAGCTGATCCTGATAACCTAACCATGTTACTTCCAAAATGAGACTTTTCTCATTATGAATTCTGGCTGCAGCTTTCATTTCACTCCAAAAGACCCAAGTGCTCTGCAGACGTCTGCTTTCTGAATGATCAGGACGACAAACAACATCCTGGGATGAAGAATCTTTCCTCTACCAAGGACACTTAAAGATAAAGAACGGACATGAATATGAATATGGATATGAATATGAATATGAATATGAATAGAAATATGAATATACCGCACAGGAGGCCAGTGATTATCAGATTACAACACAACCTTATATTGAAACTAATGTGGCAGAGTGAACCAACCATCTTCTGACGGTACCTACGCATCGCAAGCTGGGGTTTTCAGGCACATAACCAGCTGACCACAGGAAAAAGGCAAGATTGACATGGGTTTGTCACCAGTCCACACATAGTCATATATACACATGTTTTACAGTCACCAGTAGATCCAACAACCAACCAAAGGTTTCATACTAAACAAGACTGAAACACAAAATATTCAAAATAATCCCACAATGTGACCCCAACCCAATAACAGCCAAACACACACCCAAAGACATGCACGCATATACACACATTAACTCACAGACTCTCACAGATTCACAAATAAAAACACACAGAGAGGAAGACACTCTCCTAACTTGTTATGTTTGGGGAAATGTTGGAATGAAGGCATAAATAATGTTTCAGTAGTATATTTTTTTGAGACTAAATCTTCCCTTATCATTTATTGTTGATGTAAACAAATTGACTGACACACCGTGTATGCAAACCAAAGCATTTGGTTTTATTCTGAAGGTCTAGATGTGTATGTAGATGCTGTTGAGATTGGGAGTGTCCACAGCCCACAGCCTTTTTGAAAAGCAAAGGGGGCTCTGGGGAAAATGAGGTTGTGAACTGGTAACAGCAGCATAGTTTGAGTGAAAAAGCTCAAGTGACTTAATATGTTAATGCAGCTGGATACATGTGTGTGACATGGCCTAGATTAAAGCCACAACTCTTCAGTTGCAGGCGGCCTCTCTGCTGCATAACACCTCCTTGCTTCATTTCCTACTCCTTCTCTCTTTGGTCACAGTATCCTGAGGGGAGAAGCCCACTTGCAAAAATATGCTAATGGAAGTATTATTGTGCTGCATTTGTGTTATTCCATATTCATCCTCTTAAAAAAGACACTTTCTTTTTTCTTTTCATGTGCAAATGAAGGGAGCACAACTCAAAGCTCGTCTCACCTGGGGTGGGACTATCAGAGCATCATACTGCTGTCACCAGGTTCACTCACATAATGACAACAAATACTCACTTTCATCATGTAGAATGGAGTCTACATGCTGCTTTTGAAGGCACATATGAATATTTTATGTATGCTTTTACAGATATTTCATCTCATTGTTCATGTTTATTCTGAAAACCAGTTGGAAACTTGTCATGTCTGACCCACACAGAACGACATCCAGGTTATCATGCTCAGTTGTATTCCGAAAAAAAGAGTTTTGATGAAAGCTCAGTGTTTCTGCATTTTTGTGTGTGTACCAGTGATACAATTTCCCAGTAAACACTATTATTGAACAGACAGTTGGCTTCTCATTGTGCCAACCTGTTACCGTCTGCTCCGACACGCCTGCCACCCAGCCTCATTGTCTTAACCATATCAACCCCCCCTTCACACATACACACATACACACACACACACACACACACACACACACACACACACACACACACACACACACACACACACACACACACACACACACACACACACACACACACACACACACACACACACACACGTCAACACATTAAACATGTGCCATTGAAGGTCTTTTGTCCCGTGTGCAGACGGGTTTGGACACACGGTCCTTTGTTCATTGGTCCTGCTGCAGAGACCCGTCACCACACAATGAGGCGATTGAAAGTGAACGTGCTCTGGCACACTTATGTGTGTGTGTTGGACCATGAGAATGCAAAAACTCAACTTTCATGCTCAGCATCCACAGCAACAGTCTACCCAATAGTAGTCAGCACACACTTGTGCGAGCCAGTCTCCATTTTCTCTATTATTGCTGCTAAGTCTAAGTAAAACCCTGAAATAACTTTTTAATTCTTTACTAAGTTCACAAATAGTGATGGCACAATAAAAGGTTAAAGATGGCTTTGTCAACTCCATCAGCTTACACATTAACTCTGTAAGACATGGAATCTGACAGAGTTGACATCTGATGGATTTTACAAAAGGGTTAGGGATAGGGTAAGTTTTTTTCCCCTCAAAAACATGTATTGTATACTGTATCAGGGTGGGGTTTTTTCCTCAGTTACTAGCCGTCATCATAACCCCACGAAAATGCTTGAATTCAATCCACTATGATTTAAAAAACTCGAACTAACAGAAAGATGGCCTTGGCATGGTCCAGCTTTGACTGTAGAGATATTGGCAAGGGTTGTCTAAAATATCATCAAGTTTAAAACTTACGGGAGTATGTGTGGTAAAGTTGGATTCATCACAACCAGAAAGACAAAAACAGATAATCAGGGATGGGCTGACCATGCTATTGCCTGATTTAATGAGGTTTATGTACAAATTTGACGGAGATGACAGAAAATGAGGACATTGATAGGCAGCTTGTTATGGAAAATATTGTTTGATGTTCAAATGTGTGTGTGTGTGTGTGTGTGTGTGTGTGTGTGTGTGTGTGTGTGTGTGTGTGTGTGTGTGTGTGTGTGTGTGTGTTTTTCATTCCCACTTGGATTTTTCTGTTGCGCCCTCTGGAGGACCAACATTACAGCTATGATATTTAAGTGGTGTAACCATCGAGTTTGCAAAAATATTCAGGGTCAGTGCAGTTATTAGTCATTGTTCAGTTAGTAGAAATGCTGGTTTGATTTAAAATGGCTATGTTGGTGGGATGACCATATTTGAATAATTGAATTATGTGATGTAAATTGAGAGGAACATGCATTTAAAGGGGTAATATACACTTATGATCCTTATTACCTGACGATGCACATCAGAAGACTGCGGTGCGAGGTCCATGGATTACCGCCGTCTATGAAGGTGAGATCATATATAAATACCAGTACTCCCATCCAAACCTCTGAAAAGTCAGCTAAAATTTTTTTTAAAAAGTATCACAAAGCAAACAACACAATGTACAAACTGTCAACTTAGCAGAATAAGTTGCCAGAGAAATGCTTCCAGAGCCGTCTCTGTGGTAGACATCTCCACAAGTAATCAGAACTAAAACGTGCAGCACATGCCTCTGCTTTGTCCCGTATTGCTGGAGTATGTAGCTGAACGAGCTCTTGATGATGGTTGAAGGAAAGAAGTTGCTATGTCAGCACATTTGTGATCAGTCTGTACCTTTTGACAGTTTCTCCCACATTTCTGGTGCGTTCCAGCTTAGAACACATCGATCTGTCCAAGTCTCTCGACTATTACCAACCTGAACATCTTGTCTGACGATGTGTCGACAATTCAAAAAGGAGACAAGTTTCATTCTAGTTATTGACCATTTTACAGTACAAAGCAGCAGCTCTGATTGTCTGAGCGTATTATGGAGATAGCTAAACCTTCAGTCAGGACAGACCGGGGACTCTTGTGGTGAAGAGACTGCTGTGACACAGTGGCTGGTGCCGGGCAGCATTACTAAACATACACATTGACCATATTTTATTTAATATATTGTTTCCTGACAATACAATTTTTATTTTGGTTAAAGTGAATAAGTTTGAGCTTGTGTTGTGAGATTTCTTCATTCATAACCTGGGACACTTAATCCGTGTGAAGTGACAAGCCATGGTTTTCTCACAACCTGTTGAGATTTGTCAATTTCTTCAAGCGTCATTCTTCTGAATTACACTTGTATCGGTTATATTAGCAGTTGTTCCCATCCCTTCACTTGCAGGACAGACATGAAGCATAATATACCAATCATCAATATCGTCTCCTGTGGTGCAATGACTAGACACCAGTGTCACCCAGCCTGTGGTATGAGTTGATATTACAACACTAATTAGCTGACAAACAGAGATACCGACTGATGATCCTGATGATTATACTGTTGTGTTTGTGTGTTTGTCCCATATTGATTTTCGAAGTTAGTTTTAGTGTTGTTGCTGCTACACAGACAGCCTTATTTGTTCAGGGTAGCACTGAGACACAATACAAATGGAGTGCAAAGACACACAAACACACTTGGAAAACAACATTCTAGAAGCTAAACGTCATGTAAAATCATGTCAGAGAGATTAAGAAGAATAACAGCCTTGTTGAAGTGCAGTGGGACAGAGCCTATAAATAAATAGTCCCAAGTTTGATTTCAGAAACAGGAGTTGGAGTGACTTTCCTGGGAGTTTGTTCCAGACGTGAGTGTGTGTGGGACTCTGGGGATGTAGAGCTCATTGAGTGTTCAGGTGGGGAGAGGAGGCAGATGGAGGCAGGTCTTCGGCAGTTAATGCAGCTGGAGCCACTAAAGGGAACACTTTATGTTCCTTCAGAGAGACTGGGGCTCTCTGCTGTACACACTGTTGCTCATCCCCTCATCCATGCCTCTTTTGGGCCTCATCAGCCTGTCCTCGTCACCACGCCAACACCTGACTAATGAGTCTCTCCAAAAACGCTCCCTCTGTCTTCTTCACTGATAATAAGACAAGAATCATCACTTCTAAATCTGTGATTATTAGGAACTGAGCACAAAAGTCCAGGACCCTATTGTATTTTGTAAGTTTCTTATTGTTTTTTCTTTGTTTTTTGACTCCTGACACCTCTTTGAACCCAAATTCGACCCATTAACCACACTCAAATGTTTATCAAATTTGGCAAGCGATAAATTGAAGGAAATATAAAAGTTAAACACCAGAGTTCCAAAATGTGCTCTCTGGCGCCACCTAGAAACACTCAAACAGCCACCACTGCCCGTACGAATGTTGTAGAGAGATCAAACCAAAACTCAATTGTTCACCTCATCAAGACCTACAAATTACGATCACGATACCCCTGACCGAAATCCAACAGGAAGTCTCCACTTTGCCTTTCCAAGTAAGATTTTCACCCAAAAAGGCCCTCATGCAAATGCTATCTCCTCTGAGGGAGAATACATTTTACACCCTAAACATGCTCAAATTCTCACCAAATTTCTCACGCTCATGAAGACTGGCAAAAAAGTCTCAATGAAATCATTCACTATGACATTAGGTGCAGACCGGGGTGATAGTCCTTCTTTTTAAGAAAGGGGATCAGAGGGTGTGTTCAAACTGCAGGGGGATCACACTCCTCAGCCCCCCCCCGGGAAAGTCTATCCCAGGGTACTGGAGAGGAGGGTCCGGCCGTTAGTCGAACCTCAGATCCAAGAGGAACAATGCGGTTTTTGTCCTGGTCATGAAACACTGGACCAGCTCTATACTCTCCACCAGGTGCTCAAGGGTTCATGGAAGTTCTCCCAACCACTCCACATGTGTTTTGTGGATCTGGACGTCCTGTGGGGGATGCTCCGGGAGTATGGAGTCTGGGGCCCTTTGTTAAGGGCTGTCCGGTCCCTGTATGCCCAGAGCAGGAGTTTGGTTCAAATTGCCGGAAGTAAGTCGGACCAGTTCCCAGTGCACATTGGCCTCTGACAGGGCTGTCCTTTGTCACCGGTTCTGTTCATTACTTTTATGGACAGAATGTCTATGCACAGTCAGGGACCGGAGGGGGTCCAGTTTGGGGACCACAGGATCTCGTCTCTACTTTTTGCAGATGATGTGGCTCTTTTGGCTCCATCAAACCAGGACATTCAGCGTGTACTGGCACAGTTTGCAGCCGAGTGTGAAGCAATTGGAATGAGGATCAGCACCTCTAAATCCGAGGCCATGGTACTCGACCGGAAAAAGTTGGCCTGACCCCTTCAAGTGGGTGGAGAGCCCTTGTCCCAAGTGGAGGACTTCAAGTATCTCAGGGTCTTGTTCATGAGTGGGGGGATGATGGAGTGTGAGATCGACAGGTGGATCGGTGCAGCCGAGGAGCTCGGAGTAGAGCTGCTGCCGAGGGACTATGTCTCTCGGCTGGCCTGGGAACGCCTTGGGATCCAACCAGAGGAGCTGAAGGAAGTGTCTGGGGCAAAGGAAGTCTGGGCATCCCTGCTTAGACTGCTGCCTCCGCGACCCGGCCCCGGACAAGCAGTAGATAATAGATGGATAGACGGATGGATGGATAGAATGGAGAAAGTTTAATCTGTCCTGAACTCACCTTTTAAACAGGTAAATTAGAAGAGATGTAACAGAGTTAACAATCTGACTTTAGCCAATGACCGAGCAGGTCTGGCCATGGGCACTGTAAAAGCAGCTCCAAGCCAGGAACATCAAACAACACTGATTATGTCATTAATTTATAATTCAATATGTTGATGTTAAATGTGTATGCCCTCTGGTGCCAAGTTAGAGACTGAGCTCTACAGCTCCCAGACAGTGCAGCTATCAGTAGATGATAATGTAGGCCACAGTATGAGCCCACTGAGTGCAGGTGCTTCTGTTGGGGATCCTCCAGCAGGTCTCGAGCAGCCAGGACACCAGGCTGACTGGGTGACTGTGTGAGGGAAGCACAACTCAGCCCCCGGGATCTTCTCACCATCAACCTGTTTACATTTCAAACTGCTTTTCCCCACTCAGCAACACCCACTGAGGAAAAGGCTCTGACTATACAGCACCATAGTCCAAAATATGAACTTTGACACCAGGGACCAGACTTCAGTGTATCCAGGGTCCAGTGTATCCCAGGGGCTTTGTCAGATTCGGTTTTTCTGGAGCCCATTACATGATTTGAGAAGTACGGGTCTAATATATTAATATTGATCATCAGTATATGCAGTCAGATTCAAGGTGTGTTCACATCTTCTGACACATGTTCTGTAGTGACGATACTTCACCATGAATGATTAAAGCATTGAAGCTTAATGCGTAATTCAGAGGAGAGCCACGTCAGCCTGCTGCTTGTACTTGAATTGAACAATTGATTGGATGACAGGGCTCTCTCTTTCTTTTTTCTTATTGCCAGCGGGGGGAACACAAATACAGTTGTGCTGCATTGATTGGACTGGCAGTCACTTCTCATACATCTTCATTGTCTGCTCCTGTCTCCGTGGTACTAATGTGTCCTCATTATCTCTGTGCTCTGATGTACCTTGTCTGCCGGTAACACAAGTGTTTTCCTGCTCCACTTTGATTTTCTTTTTGTTTCCATTTTAGCCATTGTCTCATTCTTCTGTGTTTGTTATATATAAGAATAGTATTGAGAATGCAATGAGGTCCTGAAGGCAGAAAGTAAACGAAAAAAAGGTTACTGATATATTTTTTATTTTGATTGGGGGGGATGAAAACTCAGACTAAAAATTACAAAATATACAAAACAGCACTTAAAAGAACAGCCTTGAACCGCTGTGACTGTGCGACTATGTGACTGCAACTGTGTGCGTCACCATTTTAGATTCTTATCGATTCCATGATGAAAAGCTCAGCTGGAAGCCACACATAAATATTCTGAATACAAAATTAGCTAAAAATATCAGCATTATGTGCAAAATAAGATCCCTAATAAATAATGTAATATATAACGCCCTCATTCTTCCCTATGTGAACTACAGGGTGGAATTATGGGGAAATAATTATAAATCAAACATTGAACCTTTTTTTTACTGCAGAAAAAGGCCATTAGAATCACAAAACAAACTTTATTATGATGCTCCAACAAATCCTCTGTTTGCCACATCTAAGACACTTAAAATACATGACATTGAACCTTAACACAGTCGCTCTTGTGTATAGGCACATGATCGTATCCTTCCACCTCATATCCAGAAACTATTCAAACATATTGAGAGTCCATATGGGCTCAGGGGTTCTGGGTTTTTTGTCAAAAATATGGTGAGAACAAATATAAAAAGTCGATGTATTTCCATAAGGGGGGTTGATCTCTGGATGGTAATTTTAGAAAAGCAGAAATCCTCAAAATAATTAAAAGGTGATTAAAATTCACCAATCTCGAAAAGTATTGAGCTCAGAATGGACAAGATAAAAAGCTGTGTGAGGACAGTTTTTGTTTGGTAATCAATAGCAAAGGAATTGCAAGTTTTTGTTGTTGTTTTTGGTTTTTGTCACACGAATTGCAGAAGCATTATGTTTATTAGGTGTATTATGTACAGGGTTAGGCAATATAAGTTAAACTTCAGCCAAATGCTTCAGTCTTCCTCTGTTTGTCTTCCCTTCCTTTTTATTGTTGTATTTCTGCTGCTGCATCTTGTATTTGGTTGACTGAATAAACTATTACTACTACTACTACGTAAGAGCACACGAGCACTCGCATGTCCAACATTAGATCGAGAACTTGGTGAAGCACACTACAATTGTTTAACCACAGTGTCCTCGAGTCTAGCTGGTCGATTTCAGTAAGTCAAAAAGGTTCAAATGATAGTCTCCAGCATCATTAACATTTCACCGGACTGGTTAAAGACTCTCAGGTTTGCCAGTGCTGTTCTCTGCAGTTCAAGTTTAAGTGACAGCTGCTCCGGTGGGGCATTTTAGCCTCCGTTAAAGGACTGAATATACTAGTTCAAGACTTGAATGAACGGAAGGAGGATCAACTGAGACTCAGAAGCTGATGGAGGAAAGAGGAGTGGACTGAGCATGAAAAGTGGCTCCAGTCGAGCAAAGTCATCATATGGCAGCTGGGCTCAGCAGGTTAGCAGGAGCTTCATTAGTGGGGGGTTTGGACTTCTAATTCTACCTTTGGAGGGGAACGCAGTCTGTGGTCTCCAACACGTGGTCTCTGAGAGCTTCGGGTCATGTGAGGAATGTTTTTTTTCTTCTGTGCTGCAGCCTGTGATCAGTCATGTGGAGGTTTGCTGATTGCAGGAATGTCCACAATATGCTCAAGTCTCCTTTGGCTCCAGGATCAGTTTTCTGTTTTGTTATCATTGCCAAAACTTTGCTCACATTCATCATTGAAAGTGTGACAAAAAGTGTTGATTATGGCAGAGTTGTGTCCAAATATTTCCCCAATGGAAGACATTGGAATTTTGGCTACAAATTTAATGAAAAAACATTTGGGTTTTATACTATAATTACACACCATTTGCCACTAAAATGATGCTCAAATGTGATTTGAATGACTTTGTTCTATGATGCATAACCTGGCCACTTCTCTTCTTATCCACAGGATGGATGTGGTAACTGATCATATAGTGTTCATGTTTTTGTTTTTTTTTCTTCATTTTTGACAAATTCTGATTTATTCACTATAACACTGACATGTTTGATAGCTTTCTGCAACACCATCAACTCTATGATATCACAGGGAGAATCAGACCTCAACACTCCACCCAGTCACTGTGTGATGAATGCAAGCAGGCAAATCAAAAAGGATTTCCTCACACATTGTTCTACTGTGAACAGGTCTAATGCATACTACTTAGCACCCCTAGAGTATTTTAATAAATCAAGCCATGTACTGCAAAACTATACCTGGTCAAGTTGCTGCAGTTTGATCACTGATCCAGAAACATGACCCACTCTGCAATATCTCCTCTTCATTTATGTCAGGCATTGTTGTACTTTGAGAGCCTGTTGAAAATCAGACTTTCATCTTTAATTAGACGCAACATTTACAAAAGCCTACAATTATTCAAGAAGAAACATATCACAGACAGCAGCTTTGGGGAAAAAGGCTGTTGCAAGGACTGCTATTTATTAAAAGTTCTGTTGAGTTGGCCAATAGAGGATTATTATTTTCTTCTTTCTTTTCATCAGAGGCCAGAGAGTGATGACAGAGCTTAATGCCCTGCTCATTCTGCCACATTCAGCACCTTTACTGTCAACCAGGAACCGGTCTGTGTGTGTGTGTGTGTGTGTGTGTGTGTGTGTGTGTGTGTGTGTGTGTGTGTGTGTGTGTGTGTGTGTGTGTGTGTGTGTGTGTGTGTGTGTGTGTGTGTGTGTGTGTGTGTGTGTGTGTGTGTGTGTGTGTGTGTGTGTGTGTGTGTGTGTGTGTGTGAGGACATGGATATGTCCTGGCTTGTGTTCTTCAGCTCAGACTGGAGGGGAAAGGCAGAGTGAGTGTGAGGGGAATGATTCTCATTCTGAAAGGGGGTAAAAGAGAGAAAAAACACACACACACACACGAATCCATGCAAAAACAAAGATAACAATGAGACAGAAAGCGACACTGAGATGCTTCTGGGGTAGAAAAACCGAGGAAAAACAAGGGGATGAGGAGGCGGAAGAAAAGAAGAAAGAGAAAGCGAGTTAAGCCAGATTGAGAGTGTCTGCCTCGGGTGGTACTAGTCACCCTGAATTATAAATGGTCTCTCACTTTCTGAGCCAAAACACACAACCCATGATGCATTTCCACTCGCAGGCCACTCCACCGTCCCCTGGGTTAGCCCTTGCGACTAATCTCTGTTCTCCGCTTTCCCTCTCTGCTCCCCGGAGTGAAGGATTAGACGAACTTAGCCCTCCTTTGCTCGCTCGCTCTTCCTTGCTCTGGTCAGTGAGTGTTTGCACTGTCGCCCTCGTCTCCTTTTTCCCTCTCCTACACCCCTCCCTCCTTCACTTTTTCTAACTATTCCATCCACTGAAGTGTCTCCACATTCGGCTGTCCCAGATTCTTCCTCAGCCAGCTTTTCACATTTTGTTCCCTCTCCATTATGCTGCTGTGGCTTTCATCTGCCCATTCTATCATTTTCCCCATGTGTTGGCCTTCTGCTTGCCACAGACTGACTTTACATACTGTCCCACTTGATCAGCAGCTTTCTTGTCCTTGGTTGCAGTGTGAAAGCAGCACAGACCCTGAATAAACCAGCTGTCTTCATCTGAAACGCGAGAACGTAGCCGCATGCCAGCATGTCAACAACTGGAAATCTTTTACATCTCGGATTTCCTCCCACAGTCCAGACACATGCTGATTAATGACAGTACGGTGTGTGTGTGTGTGTGTGTATGTATGCATGAGTGTGTGTGTATCCTGCTCACTTGTCCAGGTGACACTGAACTGATAAAGCAGTACAGAGTATGAATGAAGACGACAGTGTTTTGGACGGTTTGAAACCTTCAATCAGACGACTGTCAGGTTTTGTTGTTGGATCCAGGCTGAAGTTACAGTGTGCAGGTGAACAGACAGTGTAGAGTCTGATACAATGCAGCTGGGAGCTTCACTGTCCATCTGCCTGCATGAGACCTGACATTTTTTCTCCAAGTACATCACAGTGAAACACACTTCACCAAATATTGAATCTAAGATACTATGTAGCTGCAGTATGGAGATGAAGGGAAAGCCTCTGTGGTTAGTTCATTGAGGCTGCAGTTTGCCCTCAGTCTTTCTCCTTCCTATCTGGAATGAGGACAACAATGGCGGGCCGTCAGGGCCTTCAAGGCTTCTCTGCAGGCCTAAGTAAAAAATCTGAATCACAGAATGATGTTGATTATATTTTGTCCATGAATAAATCCATGTCCATTTGGAATAAATAATTCCAAATGGTCTGTCCGCTTCTTCTCATCACTTCTCCCCCGGCTGCGTTGCTTCCAGACACATATTTCCACATTAAAGCTTTTAACCAATCACATGTTAGCGTCACCTGTTGCCGGAGAGAAAAAGAAATCGGCCTTAGGCCTTCACATTCAAGTCTGCAGTGCAAAACTAGTGTCAGTCATGTGGCTGCTTCAACCTATGAGATTTTGATATTGGGAAGGCTTTGCCTTCTAGAAGGTCGAGCGCGACGTCAGTGTATTCCAGCCCTCTGATTGGCTCGTCAGAGAGTTCACTCTCCAGCGCTAGCCAGCTGTATCTGTAGCGAGATGAACAAACAAAAATATAGTTGTGTTTATTTAATAGCAGTTTTGTCAACCTACAATGACTAAAGAAGAAGACAAAAGACATTTGGTTGCAGATTTATTGTGAAAACTATTTTCAAGTAGGCTTTTTCAACAGGTCATTGAACGCACCGCAACACTCCAAGTGCACGTCCGGTGCCGTTTACTAACGCCCACAAAAAGCTGACATTTGTCTCCCTCCTCGACCCCCAGAAGTTTCGGGAAAAGCAGATGCTTTTTTATGCAGCTGCAGCAGGAGAAGAGACGTGTACTTGGAATTTTTTCATTGGTAAAGGTATTTACTCTGGATACACGAGTATCTATCTGTGATGCAAAGGATTTTTATACAGCATTTCTGCATAACATGGTTTTTGTAGCCATAACAAAGTTATTGAGGATTGGATTGACACAGACCAGTAGCGAAGGCCTGAGGCTTAAATGCACGGCCCGCCACTGGAGGACGGAATAGACCATCTCTACAAATCTACATATATAAAAACATACTTATCTTGAAGATAAACAGATGTGTATTTAAATGGAAAAATGTTAAAGAACATCTTTAATGAACTAAATGATACTCAATGAGCACTTCACTGTGAACACTGATTAGCTCTAACGTTGTGAAGGTTTCACTGTCAGAGTTGTCAGTTTCTTTGTTCTGTCGCGAGACTAAACTTCATCAATCCTCAACCAAAACATCATAGGCATGGCATGTTTGAAATACATGTCATTCTGTGCACAAAAGTGTACAGCATTGAAATACTCAGTTCAGCAGGTGAGATTACATATGAATTCAGGTTCCATAAAATGGGTCAGTTTCCTAAAATGTTGTGTCTTTTTTATTTTTTTTGCATTCATGCCAAGCGATATATTCTCCCAGCTGCAGTCTGTGTTTTGACGCGCTGTGCACTTTCTTCCTCGATAATAAAAATCTATCAGAGGCAACAGCCTTTTGCTCCTTCTGCAACTTAACTCTGCAGGCCAAAATCAGTTGGCCCCATCAGTAGGAATAAAAACAAGGGAATAGTTGTCATACACACACACACACACAAAACACACACACACACACACACCCTCCCTGCTCCTTCCCTCGTTCATCATTTTGCGAGAGAGGAAAATCGAATCATGTGTGCCCTGCGATCGACTGCCAATGAGCTTATGTCTGCTTCGAAATATTCACTTCTGACGAGGCCTCATCTGTTTCCCATTTTCAGACTGTGGAAATATTTCTCTCCGTGCTGTTCACTTACAGACTAATGTGTTTCCATCACTTCTCTCTCGCTCTCACACACACACACACACACACACACACACACACACACACACACACACACACACACACACACACACACACACACACACACACACACACACACACACACACACACACACACACACACACACACAGGCAGAGCCTAATTCAATAGAAAGTCATCTGGTAAAAGCCAAGTTCCTGGCTGCTTTATCTTTCTGTTCCACTGTAAACTAACTAATATGTGTCAGCAGAAGAATGGAGAAATCTGACAGAAGCCGTCCTCTGATTTAACTGTGTGAAGTGCTTAATGCGGCAAATACATCAGAGGGAGCGCACCTCTTGTGTCAGAAAAAAATATTTGCATAATTATATAAAAATGGAGCCATCCGCTGTGGTGTTGCAATGAGGATTTTTCAGAGGAGAAATGAGACACACACACACACACACACACACACACACACACACACACACACACACACACACACACACACACACACACTCTGAGGCCACGGCACAGCTCCAGGCTCACCACTTCCATTTGGAAGTCTGGTTCTCAGAACACTTTGACGTCTCCTCCCACCACCCACTCCATCACCTCCCCATGAGCTAGGAATTGTAGTAACTACCTCGGTGATGCTGGATCCAAACAATACTCCAAACCTTCGAGCTGCTTCCAAACTCACACTTCTACCTTTCGCACAGTTTCAACTTAGTTGAGCTGGCATTAATCCAAAGTGTTGAAAATGATGTGTGGCTCTCCACAGCGCTTGTAATTCCAGAATTCTCTCATCAAATACAGAGGGGATCTTTTTCCTTCAGAGAAATCCACAGAAAATAACTAACAAATATTTCGGGAAGAAAAGTTCAGGGACCTGTGTGAAGAGCAACAGGTATTTGGGTGCTGAATCATGTGAACCTGCTTCAGATGTGCGTGAACTCATTTGGAGAGCTTGGCAGAGACTTTTAATATTTTAAGATGGGGAATAACAATGGCTGTTTTTCATTAATCTGCAGAGAACCAGCAGATGCACAATGCGGCCTGAAAAGTGCTGCGTCGCAGCTTCATGGAAAACGACACTATAAATCAGCGTGAGACTGCTGGACCACCTCGACAGAGGCATAAATCCAGCTTAAGGCCCCGTTTATACATCGCTGGGTATTTACAAAAATGGAAATTTCTCCCTCGACGCTTTGAAAAGTAATAAAGAGGTAATTTCCAAAAATATTTTCATTTACACAAACCGTTGTAAACACCTGGTTAAGAGCTGCTGTGAGGATGCTCGTCAGTCAGAATCCTGAAAAAAAAAACAACAACAAAAATAACAAATGGACAGTCACAATGACCACAGCATCCTCGAGTTGTGACGGCATTCCTCCTGGAGAACAAGTTCATTGTCAAACTTTTTCTCTCCAGCGTGCAGTTCGCCCAGGTCGGACCCAAAACCGACGATGTTGGCAGGCAACACTTGGTCCTGGTGGGAGGAAGAGTTGATGGAAATCCCTTCACCTCCGAGCACTGCTCCACCTCTGCTCCTCCTCTGCGCCTCCACATTATAGAGCCTTTGTGACTGTAAATACAAACAAGCCAAAAGCGTTTGCACAATTGTAAAAACCAGCTTCAACAGCATGTATTGTCATCACAGCAGCCACGATGTAAACACAGGTCGCACCCGTATGATGCTGACGACGCTTCTGTTACATACCGTGATGTTAAACTCCGTACATACAAACGTAGAGTCAGAGCTTTACAAGTCTCCACTGGAGTTTTCAGACAGCATCGTTTTTGGTGACTTGGGAATTCGTTTACACGTAAACAAAAGGCTCAAATGCATTGAAATATCGCCTGTAAATGGATCCTAAGTTTCCACTGAAACAAAAGATAAAAGATTTTTATTTTCCTCCAGTATATAAAAGATATAGACTGGAGCTGTTCACACGCTACAGAGGATCACTTCATTTTAAGCCTTCTTAAGAAGTAATTTGTGGATTAAGACGAGCTCTGTATAGAGTGAAGGAAGAGACAGAGACAAAGGAGAGTGATCGGGCCTGCAGGTCTGATATTGCGGAACAACCTTTCTGTGATTTAGTTTTGTTTTTGATTATTTTCTGGGGTTTTTGATTGTTTTCTGTTGTGGTTTTAACCTCCAATACCAATATTTTTTTTTCTTTTTTTCCATTCCTTTCTCTGAGATGCAGATGAGAATTGAAGATTGTGGTCCGTAAGATGTTATTTAAAAAAAAAACTAAAAAAACTTTATTCTTTATTTTTCCTGATTTTTCTATTAACTTTGTCAGACAAAGTCTGTCCACAGTCATGATGACTCACCTTCATTATTTTAATTTCTGCCATTGAGTTTTCTGTCCTCATTTAAAAAAGCTTAAATGTATATTCATAAAATTATAACTTTATTTGTAATCAATTTACTTTTTCAGTTTGAACAATATGTTTACTCTTTTAACAATCTTACACCATTTTACCTTATTTTAGGACATTTTCACTTTCTGTTTAACATCCGTGGCCAACACCAACAGGCTCAACAAACCCTAAAGAGTAAACTTTCATTACATGTGTGACACGATCAGTGGCGAGGGAGAATTGCATGTTTTGCATTTCACTGCATGTTTTCATATATTTATTATGTTTTAATCTGCTGTCTTTTAAACCCAAAGTTTTATGGATTTGCTTTTATTTAGTGTTTTTTGTTTAGTTTTTGTTTTATTAGTTTTTGTATGGAGTGTAATTATTCCCTATTGCCCCTGAAGGCAACAGACACACTGACCAAACTTGGGCAGAAACCAACTAATAAGCAACAGTTGTATCAGGCAAGGAGGCAGAACATATAAGTATGGCCTTTTTCCTGTTTGTCCAGAAATCCTGGTGATATTTGGTAAACTTCTCTGGTACCATGGCATTAGCATCAAACATATCCACGACTTTGCAATTAGTGTTTGGTTCAGAAGTAGCCTGAAGTTTCTTAAAACTACAAGAATGCATGTAAAGTGTTTCTGATGTTGTTGGAAAATGTAATGGTGAGAATCAAGTATGCGTCACTTGATCAAATATGAGTAATAGCATGGCCAAAAAAAATAAATAAATAAATAAATCAGATTTAGACCATAAATCCTATCTGAGCATGAAGACACAGTGTAAATGTAGTGTTGGGGGGGGGGGGGGGGGGGGGCTATGTGCATGCTGGCTATTGTGAAGACACTTCTGATTATGTGTGTAATATGTTTGATGTATGTCTGGCGTGTTGCTGATGCTGCAGAGAGCCGCGGTGCAGACGCAGTGTGTAGACCTCCGGTGTCGGCGAACCACCTCGGGGGTGGAGATGTCTGAATGAGTTGGATCTGTGCTGCTTGCTCAGCAGAGCCTACGCTCCGTCCAAATGTCAATGGCAGCACTAGGACTCGGGGGTGTTTTGGAGAACAAACACTCGTCTGAGACGGAGAGAGAGTCATCACCTAGCCTCTAAACGTGTTGGTTTCATGGTGCAAAGGATGCTGGGAGCCAAGTCTTATTAGCGTCTTTTGCCTTGTTGACATCAGCCTGAAGGCAGCGGATTGCGTCTGGAAGCTCATGTGTGTGTGACCATGATTTATTTAGTCCAGAGTGTGTTTGCATTGGTTAGCGCTCTCGCCTCAAAGCGAGAATGGTGTGGGTAAATACCACCGTGGGCCTTTATGTCTGGAGTTTGCATGTTCTCCCCCGCATGTGCATGGGTTTCCTCGGGGTATTCCCATTCCCCACATTCCAAAAACATAGATGTGAGGTTAATTGGTGACACTAAATTGTCCCGAGGCACAAATGTGAACATGTGTTGTTGTTGTTGTTTGTCTCTGTGTGTTTGCCGTGTGATTTACTGGAAGTTGGCAAATATTTGTGTTGGTAATATTCAGACAATTATAGGCTTCTCAGTTGATTGATGTCATTGTAAATTTAAATTTACATTGTAAGTTGACATTATAAATATAGGTTTTCCAGGATTGTATTTTCCACTTGACTTTAACCTGTATGACTGTATGGACCAATGGATTGTGTTGGGACTTTGATGTCCTGTTGATTTTGTAAGGTAGAGATACCACCTTCAAGGTGTGTACATGCAGTGTACATCAGGTGTTTTCTATAGATGTAAAATGCTGTACAAGGAGGCGCGCTTGTACAAAACTGTGGAAATGGAAATAGTCTTATTTATTCCTGCAGCCACTGATTGTGGTGGAACTTTGGCAGTCATAGGACTTCTTGAAGCTGCTGACTGTATTTGAAGAGTTTTAGAATAATTAAATTGCTGAATGTGACTGTTTGAAGAACTGGTAATACACACCGAGCAGGTTTAGCAAGCTGCAGGTAGGTACACTAACGAGATGCTGCAGGATTCAGTGAAGTCCCTGAACCAGAGGATGGATCGGTGAAGTTCATGAACCAGAGGATGAACTAGCTCTTGAAAGAGGACAAGAAGATGAAATAGTCAGTGCTGGACCTCCAGATCCAGAGCATGTGGGAAGATATGGTCTTCACTGAGCGACATAGGGATGGGCAGAGGAGGATATTTAGGAGGAAGTGTTTGCAGGTTTTCTACAACACACTGTGGTCTGTTTTGTCCATCATCCTGATGACACCTTCAGCCCATCTGACCAATCAAACACCCTTTAGTCAGCCTTCAAGCTTCCTGCTACCCTGTTCTCTGAAGACGCACCTCTTTGTCAATCAGTATCCATTATATTCTATGGTTTTAACCTTACTTTAACTGTCCCTGTAAATAATGATGATGATTATTATATCCTTATTGTTATTTTTTTTTCAAAGATCTGTTGGTGTTCATTTTCAGATTTGGATACAGATTCAACTATTACAATTGTTTGTATCTGTGTTAGACTGAACCAGCGGTTCTGAAAATGAGGGTCAGGATCCCTATGGGGGTATCAGGTAGTACAGCAACAGTAGTAGGTGAACTCTGGGGGGGTCAAAGGATTGCCTTTTAAATGTTATAAAATAAAACTCATGGTAAAGTTTTAAGTGCAATACAGTTGCAGACTTTGTATATGAAGACCTAACAAAAACTACATAATAATACACACTGTTGATTTTGCACATTTAGTGAATATGAAATGTTCGGCTTCCCTCCTACCGGGAGAAATGTGTGCTCATAGCATGCAAAACCCACATTCCAGTACTGCTGATGTGCACACTAATGATGTTATTCTTTCTAAATCAAATACAAAATACAAACAATTGGAAAGTGCAGATGAGCACGCTTTGTGCAAGATTGTAGTACATCAGGTCTCTTGTCTCTCTGAATCTGACTTAGATACAAGTCAGGTATAATTTAATCCAAATGTACCGTATGACTGCAAGTGGGGGGGTTTAAGGAGATCTTATCCTCTGTGTTCCCACTGCAAATGATGACTAAAGCAGCTATATTTCTCACTCTTTCACTGACATGACATCATATGCTGCTGTGCACAGGCAATTTACTACATTGAACTAATATAAACAGTAAATGCAACACTTTTGTTTTTGCTCCCATTTTGCATGAGCTTTACTCAAAGCTCTATTTACAGAAAAGGCCTATTTCTCTCAAATAAGTTTAAATCTGTGTCAGCGAGCACTTCTCCTTTATGCTCACTAACAAACATTTAGACACATTTGTAAACAATATTTGAGATAAATAGACCATTTGTATAGAGATCTTTGAGTTCAGCTCATGCATAATGGGGACAAAAACAAAAATGTTGTGTTTATATTTTTGATCAGTGCATGTTGCACACAAAATACCAGCAGCGTAGTTCTAGGTGTTTATTTAGTAATACAGTGTGTATTTAGCTCCTTTGACTGATATGATCACTCTGAATCTGTCCATGTCAGCAATTATTCCCGTGCTTATAGATTCATGAACCCTGGAACAAACGCTCTACATGGATGAGTGACACGACATGAAAAGATAAACATGAGTAAAGTGCATAAAGATCACATCTGCTGTCCTGTTTATACCTATTTGTTGTATCCGTGCTCCCATAATTTCTTCTGTATTAGCAGTACAACATCAGCATGTGACAGATACACCAAGGTTACATCCACATCAGACTCTAGCACAGTAAAAGCCTATCAACCTCTGTATTTAGACCTTTACTGTAACATCCTCAGATTTCCCCATGTTGTGTCAGAGTGTTACATTATGGAGCTGATGCAACGCAGTAAAACCAGGGAGAGTGAGGAGCGGCTGATCTCTGTTTGCAGCCTGCCAGTGTCAAGCAAGTCGTGAGGGGAAAGAAGGACAAAAAAAAACAAATAGAAAAACCTCAAACATATAAGTATGGATCGCTGAAATAACACATGCACAGAGACACGAAGCTGAAAGTGTGTGTGTGTGTGTGTGTGTGTGTTGGAAGTTGCAAGAGTGCATGAGTTAGCGGTCGGTTACGGGGAAACAAGGAGAGCTGAGCGGTAATTCCTTTCCTCATGAATCATTCATGTGCATTTGTATTTGTGTGTGTGTGTGCGTGTGTGTTTCCATGATCTCCTAAAACTCCTGTGAATCAGCCCTGCCTATTTCCTTCCAGTATGCCAGCTGAAGACTATTTTTACTGTTTTCACCACAGCCCTCAGCACTACAGCTTTACACCACGCCATTGATTTTGGCTTCTTCTTCCAACACGTTGTGAGTAATCAGTCATAATGAGGCTGCATGGCAGGCTTCTCATCGGGACAAACCAAGACTCGATGTGGTTTGATATTGAAGGAACGGCCTGGGATGGCCTGGAACAACATGTCGTATTGGATTGAGCAACATTACCATCAACTGAAAAATGTGCTCTTCAGGTGCATCATCCACAGTGTGCTCCAAACTTATGTGGCCCACTAGAGGGAGTTGGGCACAATCTGGAAGGAAAAAGTCGCTGAAAAAGGAAAAAGATTAATCAGCCAACCAGATCAAATGACTTCTCTCTTCTGCCTTCAGGCAGACGTTATAATGTTCCCCAAAGGAAAACTAATAGCTACTCCAGTTCTTCATTCCCTTTGCTATTAGGATCCTAAACATAGACCACAACCATTTTAAAAGATTTCATCTAAAGGACATCATTTATTTCTTGTCTTATTTCTTGTTTGTTTAATTAATGATTTTAATGTTTTTATATTGTCTTGTTTTATTGTATCAGCTTGATCTTTTATCTTATCTTAGGATAGGTAGGCTACTTGATCTGACGCCTCCATCTGCTTGTTATCAGCTGTGAATGGACAGAAACATACAGCCGTGGACAACTTTACATACTGTACTTGGGCAGCATCCTCTCTCGCAGTGTGCACATCGAGGATGAGACTGATGCAAGGATTGCTAAGGCAGTTCTGCCTTTGGCCTTGCGTTCGCAAGGGTGTGAGCCTGTCAGGACTTTTGAATTGACCACACCTCTGGGGAGACACTGGCCCAGAACCGAACAGCCTGACGTGGAGCAGTCGTCAAGGGAGCTACAGCCTACGAAGCCCAGCACATCGACACGGCCAGGACAAAACATGCAACACACAGGCATCATTCCAACAGCAGCAAATCAGCCTCTGCTCGTCAGGCACCGTGGTCCACAATGTCCCAGAACGTTCCGGCAGAGAGCAGTGGCCTCATTTGCCACTTCCGTGCCCACATCTGGAGTCAGATGAAGATGAAGATGGTCCTCTTCCACCAGGAATGACAAACAGGAAGGACTTTTCATCCCTTCCTCAGTCTGTACCCTCAGTGATGCCCCAGTCCGTATTTGACTCCTCCTTTTGACCAGCGTGAGTTGTGAGGATAAGCAGCTGGCGGTGTCACAGAGGTTAGACCAATCCTGTCAGTGTTCAAAGATCCAGCTGGTCACGCTCGCAACATGATTTTCAGATTAAAATTCTTTAAAGCATTTTTATACAAGCGTCTATTGCCAACAGGCTGTTGCTCTACATCTATATATAACATCTCTATCATCTTCCAGCGCCACAGGAGATTCATCTCGAGGTGCTCAGGCTGGAAGACGGATTCAGGAAAAAGTGAAATTTTCAATTAACCTACTTTGATCAGCATTCTGAGTGTTCTTATTTATTTATTTTTTGAATGCTATTTTGGGTGGGAGGAGATGAGCGGTCCTGTGCATTACACTGTGTCTTTTTCAATTCTGTGTCACGTTATCTTGCGGGATCTTCACACACCCACTCCTCCTCAGTGTGGAGGGATTAAGACTGCACATTTGTTTCCACCGTCAGCCTACACGCTGGATTAAGACCAAAGCAGACCCCAGGTCGCTGCTATCATTCCCTCCCCTCTTGACTTCTCTCCCTCTCTTTCTCTTCAAAATGAAACTCATCCAGAGGATGATCCACGCCTGCAGCTGCAAATCCGCATTTCTGGCAATTGAGGTGGTTTGATAGATATGGTACAGAGATGAGCCTCTGACCCTGAAAGACCAATTTGTATTGCATTTCTGCTGTGATCTGCTTTTTAAGAGTCTTCCTGGGCTTGTGACTCGGGCAAACATGCAGATAAGATTGATTCCACCATTTTCAAGGTGAGACAGACTGGCTAATTTGTCAAGTTGCTCTAACACTGTCAGCGAGATTCTTCATAATCACATATCAGGGCATATGATCGGGCTGCACGAGTGTTACCATGTCAAACATGGTTTGCCGGCAGCAGGTTAAGAGTCTGATACAAGGCTTGATTTACAGAAGCCCTGTGTACTTACTGCAAGTGGAATCAATACTAAGCCCATCAAGTGCTCTGAGCGGAGCAAAGAGGCTGCACCTGCGTCCTGACCATCAGCCTTATTTACTGTAAGGCCAAAAAGACAATTACCTTACTCCTGACCTTAATCAACTTTGGAGCCATTAAGACCGACTTGGCAGGAGACCGAATAAATGAAAGGTCATAAAGCAACTTCTAAATGAGTGTGGTCAGCCGTACTATCTCCTCATGATCAGACAACAGCTGATACTTCCACTGTTCTATAACACATTTGTACGGAAGCTCATTTTCTGCTAAGTAAATCCAAACTCTATGAAAAATATAGGATTGTTTTCATGGTTAAAAGAATTAACATAGGTGATTGATTTCTACCTGATTTCCACAGCCCCTTGCTTAAACATAAGGAGGACAAAACGTGCCCAAAATGAATATTAAATAAATGTGTCATTTATTTGTTAAAATACCAATTCAATGGTGAAAAAAAAAATCACAATTCAATTAATAATTTCGTGTTGCTTCATGGATATATTTTATCTGTCAAACTCACACTTCAAGTGAGGGCTGATCAATTATTTCTTAACTTATTGACAATAACAAAAGAATGCACTTTGAATAGTTATCTACCTGAAAAAGCATTTGACACCATGACTTATGACTTAATAAAATGGAAAAGTGTGGTATCAGAGGAGTGGCTTGGAACTGACTAAAAAGCTAAATACAAAACTAACAACAGTTTGTGCAAATAAGGGAATACAAGTTGTCAACCCCAGGACATCACCTGCGGAGTCCCACAGGGATCAATATTGGGACCAAAACTTTTCATATTGTACATAAAGGAACTATGTGAAGTTTCCAGAGTTTGGAGATTTGTTCTATTTGCAGATAATACAAAACATTTGTGTACTCGAGTCATTAAACTTGAACAAAACTAAACTTATTAATCACCAAATGTAGAAGGGACAAAGTGGAAATTCTAATGGATGATTTTAAAATAATGCAAGTCTGTGAAAACGTATTAAGCATCTCAATTGATTATAAATTATCCTGGAAACTACACAGTACTCACTTACTTACGAAATTGGCAAGAAACATAGGAGTTCTGGGCACAGCAAAGCACATCCTGGACATAAAGACAAAGTACGCTCTACTGTTGTTTAATTTTACCACATGTAAGGTACTGTGTAGAGGTCTGGGAATAACAAACCTGCAACTGTTGTACTGTTCTTCCAAAAAGAGCAATGAGGATTGCTTATAACGTGGGAGACTGGGAATACACAAACAACCTGTTTGTAAGGTCACATGCGCCGAAATTTCATGACCTGGTAAAATTCAAAACTGTGCAGATTATGTATAAGGCAAAAAACAATCTGCTTCCTGGAAACATACAAAACGTATTCACAGAGTGGGGGGTTACAATCTGAGGTTTGGGTGCATTTGCAAAGCCAGCTGTAGAAACACTTTTGAACAGATGTGGAGTTATTGATTTCCGGATGTTTTTTGACATTTTGAACCTATTTTTCTTGGTTATTTTTATTTCATTCATTCAAATTGAGTGGATCGTGGATGGTACAAGTTGCTTTTGTGTAATATTATTTTATTCTTATATCTTTGTGTGTTACTTCCTTTCAAGTCTGCAGTATATTTGTCTCAATAATAATTGCAGCAGGAAACAACTCACCATCACAGCTCAGGAGTGACAAAACAAAGTTCCATCTTTTTTTGGAGACTCTATCAGCCAACCTGCTATGTGTGAACCGGTAATGTGATGGAGAGAATGTTTCCTTGGCACACTTTTGTTTTGTAATACCATCAGTCACGCTGCCTGAGCAAGTGCTGCTGCTGACCAGCGATTCCCTTCATGCCCACAGTTTAACATCTTCTTAAAGGCTCTTTCCAGCAGCATAATTCAAAAGTCACAATTCAAAAGTCAACTCAAACTGTAGGGGATTTCACTCAGTTCATTCACTTTTTCATTAGATGGGAATGAGGTTTAAGAAAACAATGACCTTGCAGGTGAAAAGTGGGAGTCATCCTGCGGGGAAGCTGTGACTTTCTGTGATTGAAACATTTAATAAACTAGAACGTTTTGTTCTTTTCTCCGCTGAAATGTTCCTCCACCTATTTGGAACCTGAAGCAGTCTTAATTACTATCCTCAGACTATCTGATCGGAAATGCTTTTAGTAAAGTGCAACTTCCTCCCTACATCGTGAAGCCCTGAAGACAAACACAGTCACCGCTGGTAATGCAGGGAAATGTTTCAGCAGCTGTTCTCACATCAAACGCATTCTGAAACCATGTTATATGTATGATGCACAGCGGGGATGCTCAAAGGCTTTCAAATGTATTATTAAATGAATGAAGAGGTACCTGTGTGAATCAAAGTCTATTCAAATGAGCAGAGTGTCGGGTGGCGTCAGTGTCTCAGCCCACACCGGTCCAAGTTTGATATGCTGAGGTTTTATCTATCATTAAAAGGAAATAAAACACCCACCCTGTATGTGCTTTTAAAGGGTAAATGGAACATTGGAGGAGTTACTTACACAGCTTTGCCATTAATCTATGAGGGATAATAATAACACTGTAGAATTAGACAATGCCAAGCAGTGTGACAGGTTTTCATACCAACCCCATTGTGTTGAATACATTCATCTTTATTTATTAGATTGTGGAGGCTCGTGAAGTTCCCTTTACAAAAATATAAATAATTTGTCTGTACGCCTCAGTGTTAGCATTTTTCTTTTCTCAAACTAAAGAATAAAGCCAAATCAATCTGCAAGACAACAACACCCACAAAAAGACAAGTAAACAATAATAAGGCCATGGGAAATAAAATCGGGTTCCTCCGCAGAAGCCTCAGAGAGCAAGGACAACTTGGAAAAGTGCAGCACATTTCATAGTTAGAAGGCAGCATCCAGTGGTAACCCATTCTCCTGATGGTTTGGAGGGAAGTATGTGTCAGAGTCCATCAGAAATCCAATAACACAGCAGTTGTCCATCACACAAAGCTTCACACTGAAACTGGCCATTGAGTCGATGCTTTAAATCGGTTTGAGCCTGTAAAGTCGTCAACGTTTGACTCTTTTCATACTGATCGCTGACTCAGGTTTCACTCACAAGCAATGGGCCACAATCTTTCACCAACAACAGAACACAGTGAGGCTAAAATAAAAAGGTCTGATCTTGTCGCTGATAGGTTGACTTGTCAGTCTAAAAATGGCCTAAAGAAAGTTCTGAACCCATGTTTGACATATAATCTGCTAAAATATTACATTGAAGGCAAAAGAAAAATAAGTAGGAACCTTAAAATAAAAATGCCTCAGACCCCGGTGTGCCTCTCCATTGTGCCAATTATCACACTTTAATGTCCACAGCACATCAATTTGCCTGCAGGATTGAAGGGATGAAGGATCACGCCAGGATGAGGGTCACAGGCATTCAGTGTTAAGTCCAGCAAGAATTCTTAGATTGTTGCTGCTAGAATTTATAAAGTTATATATAGGTTGGTATAATTCCTGCAGCTGCAGCTCAGATAAAGAATCCCACACTGCAGACGGCCACTGCTCAAGAGAAGCCGCTTCCGCTGGGTGTGCTGCCATGTGAGTCCTTGATTCAGACGAATATCACAAGCAGAAAACTTTTATCAGGAAGTCCTGGTCCTGGTCCTGATGGACCAGAGGTCCTGGTCCTGATGAAGGGGGGGTAGGGGCTGAAGAATCACGTGTTCTGGGTGAGAGTGTTTGGCTGCAGTCGGAGCTGCCGGGTTCTGGTGATGTACAGCTCCTGGAGAGGTGGGAGGTTGCAGCTGATCATCTTATCAAGACAGTGGATGACTCACTTTCACAGCAGGAATTCTTTATCCAGACTGAAGCAGTCTGGTACAAACAGCAGCTGCAGGAGAGGAACAGCGAGCTGAAAAATGTTTTCAGTGAGGTCAGTGACACTATTATATGTATAACCAATGTTCAAACAGTGGACAGTAAACTGAAAAATGTATGTCATCTGATACCATTGTGACAGAAACTCAGAGCTATTTGCACTCCAGTCGATCCTGAACTGGATTAGATCACATGGGACTGCTTTTACCTCGGTGTGGGTCATGAGCCGCACACTCATGACCCAGTTGTTACTTCACCAGTTGTCCTTCTGTGTAACTCTGTTTGTTGTGCTGACCTCAAGCTATTTTGCTTGATGGCAGCCGGCTCACTATCACAGCCTGGGATTCATCATGGTTACTCTTATTTTCCATCTTTCCTTTGCCACAGTGGCTTCAAGAACGAACTCTCCAGTGTTTGACTGTCATCAGTTTTATCTTCACCTGTCTCCGATGGTATGAAACTGATGTCCCAGGGTGAACCAGAGTTTGAACCACAACTGGGTTTGTTGTAATGCAAAGTGACACGATACCAGAACGCCCGCCAAGAGATGAGAAGAGGAAAAAGCAGCTTGTTTACATCCATGCTCAGGTTCCTGTTGTTGTTTAGCACCTCCATGTCTTTAGGGTTCTTGTGGAGTGTTTCTAAGTTTGGAGACTGTTTGTTGAGTAAATTGCTGTAAAAGCAGTTCCCCTCCGCTCCTTTGAGTATCCAGGCTTGCTGTATACCATTGTTTGCCTGTGAACAAGCCCAAATTGAACGTCACTTGTGATCAGCATGCCTTAGTAAACACGCTTTATACACTGTCTTCACCACCTCCCTGTGTACCTTTGGGTCTTCCCTCCCTCCCCACCTCCACCTCCTCTTCTTCGGCACTCGCTCGCGATCACAAAAACTCAGTGTCAACCAATTAGGAGTGGTGATGACACCGCTCCCCCTCCAGCAGAAGAAACCAGCCTTCCTTGTTTTGTTTTTTTTTGAAAGACACGGCACAAAAGGCTCTCTCTCAAACACACTGCAGCACAAAAGGATCACACTTCCATAATTGGCTGTCTCAGTTGACGTTCAAAAGACGGCCTATTCTCCTCAAATTGGAAGCAATAAACAATACCACATGAATAAAACATTGATCACAATTATTCAAGTCAGGGATATAAACAAATGATTGCCTTTTGTAAATATTTCATTGGCAGTGTCTTCTCACTGTGCTGCCTTGTGTGGCCTTGAGCGGGGTTGAAAGGAATTGGGGTGGGGGGTGGGGTGGATCGCCTACCAGCTCAGGCATTTTGTTAAACATTAATGGAGCCAATGCTGCATGGAAGTGCCTTTAATCTTCTCACTGCCAGAGCCGCTATCTTCCTTCACCCACCTCCTCACATCTCTGCTCTCCATCCTCCGCCGCTCACCTCTACAGCCTCCCCGCCCCTCTCATCCTGATCCCCGTCACCTCCTTCTTTCATCTCTCTGCCCTATTCTTCTCCTCTGTAACCCCCTCCAACACACACACACACACACACACACACACACACACACACACACACACACACACACACACACACACACACACACACACACACACACACACACACACACACACACACACGCACACACACACCCCTCGTCCCTCCAGTTGACGGATTGGGCTATCACCTCTCTGTGCTCTGCCGTACATCATCTTAGATCTGGGTTATTCAAATTAGGTTAAAATCTCATATTTTTTTCCCTCCTGCCTTCAATGCTGGTTCCAGTTCAGACCCATTTGTCTTTTTTTTTCCTTCCTCGAGAGAAAAAATGCACCCAAATGTGTTGATAGAGATTTTATTGTCTTTTCAGAAGGGGACTGTATATGCACGTATATGTGTGTATACGAGTATTATTCTTTATTTGCACATTGTAAATGTGAAGTTTTGTTTCAAAATGCAAAAGCTGTAATTTCAACCATATTATTTTAATGCGTTAACAAGCTGGGTGGCATGCTTTTAACACTATTTCTACTGCTCTTTTCATGCTGCTCTTGATACTCTCTCGGTACAGCGCAGAAGTTAAGTAGGAGAATGAACCGAGTTTCTAAACGGGACTTTTATTAAAACAGTCAAAAGTAATGAGTCTGAAGCAGAGCTGAGGGAGCAGAGAACTTCGCTGAGGTCCAGAGTCCTGGACAGAGGCAGAATCCAGGGGAATCTCAGGAACAAGGCAGTGGGTCGAGGCAGGTGGGTCACGCCGGTGAGAAAGAAAGGGAAAAAAAACAAAAGTGATTGATTGATTGATTGATTGATTGATTGATTGCTTGATTGATTGATTGAAAAAGGGGTCTTATTTACAAACACACACTAATTTTAGTGTAAAAAAAGAAAAAAAGAAAAAAGAAAACCAAAGATCCAAAGACCAAAATCCACAAGTTCAAGGAATTAAAGTCCTCAAAAAGACACTGAGACCCTGAAGTTAGGAGTCCATAGACCGAAAGCGAGATGGACCGACAAGCAGAAAACACGAGAAAAGCCATTTATGTACTAAATCCACCAGGTGACGATAATCACACACTCAGGCACAGGTGAAATTCATCTGGGGAGGGAAACAGCTATCAAACACGAGGAGGGGAAGACAAGGAGCCAGAAATGAGAGAAAGACACCCCTGTTTTACACAACAACAAAAACAAACGCAGAACTTTCGGGGTAGTTGGAGGTCCGTTCACACGACAGTGACACTCGAAGAACCTGCTACCATCATTCTGTCATACCGGCTCTCAAGGTGGAACTTCTCTTTCACGCTCATAATTCCTCCCCACAGAGACAGCCGGAGGCAACAGAACACTGCAGTAAGTAGTTCTTCCACCTCCACAGTGTCCGGCTCCCACAGTGTCATGGCTCCCAGTCCTTATTCTGGTTTTGTCGTTCATATTGGTACTTTTGAGATTCTCCCCTAATAGCATCCAATTTGCCATCTGTCGCTTGTGTTAATGTTTATGGCATATTGTTCTTTGCACACATGTATGTGTGGTTTCATTACGAAAACAGGGAACAGCACCACCTTGTGACTTGGCATGCTAACAACGTAATTTTCAGCAGTGTACCTGCCTTCGCCATGTAAATGGAAACTTTTCCTTGTCACTTGGAATGTTGTTGTGTAAACAGGGCCAGATTTGGACTCTACCAGAGACAAACATGAACCATGACAGTGGGCTTGCCTTCATGATTGTGGATCACACAAAATACTGGCAGGAGTTATTGCTAATAGATTAATGTACAACACACAATGCAATTTCCAACATCTGAAAACAACTCCATTACGTCTGTGTTTAACATAAAAATGTTTTAAATCAGCTCACTGCCTCTGTCATTATGTTTTTCTTGGTTAACCTGCAAAACACAAAATATTTGCATGAGCATGCATGCCATGCTTCATAGAGGATCTTCCTGGCATCAGTCCCTAATTCTCTTAATGATAGCTTTTTACACAGAGAGGAGTCTTTGTTTCCATGAGCTCTTTACCTGGGTGGTTTTCAGTTAATCAGTAAGCTATGCCACTACACAACTGGTGGAATGTGCAAGGTTTGTGATGGAGACCATTGCAATAGTCCATCACTACTGCGAGACCCAAACAAATATGGTAAATAAGAAACCAATTGAACAAGAATGTCAGATTAAAGTCGTTGTCAATGCACCACTAAGTTCAAGCAATCTGTTCGGTTGGAGACTTCATGGTGATGAAACTGTAAAGGAATCATGACTGAGAGAAAACAAGAAGTAAACTCCTTCTTTGATCGTGAACTCGAAGGAGATGAATTAGATCAGATGGGATCAGGACTCCATATCTGAGCTTTGGTGTAATGAACCGAACGTTACGTTTCAGCAAATGTTCAAAAATGCTTTCTTCTTTTTGGTTTTGTTTTTTTAGTCATATCCAGTGGTGATCGTGCAATTTGTAAATAGTTATTAGTTCCTGATCATATCCATAAGAAAATAATTCAGTTCCTTTACTGATAACTTGTTTTCAAAATTAATTAGTTACTTGACTTTAGTTACTTTTCAAAAGCATGACACAAAGCCTGAATGCGCGCCAGCTCTGCTGTGAGGCATGGATGGACAAGATGCACATGATGTCATTGGCCCCTCTCCCCATTTTTCATTTTCTTCCCTCGCAGAGTGCACAGAGGGCGCTAATGATTTTGTCACCTTTTATTGAGTCGAATTTAAAGTAATGTTGGTGATTTTGATGACTAAACTATGCAGGTCCTGCTCTCTGCTGCGCTTCATGTTGTCTCCTGTTGATCACTACACTCTGTGTTGTTTACACTGGCTTCATGTGGCTGATATACGTCATTGATATGCGACAGTCTCACAAATCAAAAATGGGGTTCAGTAACGCAGGAATGCGGCCTGCTTGCCGGAAAGTAATGCTAATCTAATTATTCATTACTTGAAAAAAGTAATGAGGTTACAGTAACGCATTACTTGCCTTGAGAGCAGAATCACTTGAGCATAGATACACGTTGAGGAATGATAAAGGCTCCATCTGAGAATTTAGATGTATAAAGTTTCATTCAGAAAAGGTTTTTTTTGCATCAGTGTGTGCTTGTAACACTGACTGAGGACTGCAGCAGTGTTTTCGAGGATAAACGCGACCCTGAGGGATTTGGCACCGTGTAGATTTTCACATATGTATTGTTTCCCGTGATACAGAGTCATCCCTCTCACAGAGGATGAGCAGAACTAAGCAACTGCCCCGTCACCAGGTAATGCTTTAACACCTCAGATTGGCTTCTATTCAACCTTTTCTCCCATTTCATCAGCAGCATGTTCTAATTTCCTGTCTCCTTCGTGCACTGGATGTACGAGCAATGATAAGGGATTAGTCTGCTCCACTCCCGGCAGCCCTCTAAAAGCACCATTTCTTCTTCCATCACTACCGTTCTTTCTCTCCTCTTCTCTCTTAAAGCATCTGAATTTAGTGTTGCATATTTATTCCTGCAGAATTAGCATCACAAACACTCTTCCACGGCTCTTTGTTATGCTTCAGGGGGAGGGAGGGGGAGGAAAGTAGATTACGCTCTCCGTTTCTCGAGGCACACTCAAAGCAGGCTTTCTAGGCTTCCTCGTGCTTTTGAGCAGTGCTTGGGGCTTATGGAGACGCACTCCATCTACTTCAAGTAAAGACAGCTTCGACTTAAAATAATGTTTTTCTGCCCACCCTCCACCCCCCCACCCCCCCAACACACACACACACACACACACACACACCCCACACATCACCCCCCCTATCATCCTTCACTCTCACATCTCCTTTCTTTAAAGTCTCTTTATTCATCTTCTGACATCCATCTCATCATGTCGTCTGACCACGTTTAACTCAAGCTAAGCTTCAGATGTTGCTTCCAATGAAGAAGGGTTTTGGCGAACGTGTGCCTGAACTTGTTGGGGAGGACTTAGCCAGAACATTATTACAGCTACAGACAACATAAATTATGCTGATTTTCTTGAAACAACAGACTGGGTCAACGCCTCATGTTTTGTGTTTACATGTTCTCCTGCTCCTTCGTGATCATGAGATGCTCCAGCATTTGTTGTTGACATCTTGTTAGCTGAGAGCCAGGTCATCTCTACATAATCAGCAGCCTTTCAAGATTATGAATATGGATTAAATGCAAATGGTAGTGAGTCTACAAAAGAATACAGGATTTCATAAGATTGTAGCACCTTTTCAGGAAGGTGGATGGACCAATCGAATCTACAGAGGCGTTTAGTACAAGTGACAGGTGTGTGTCTGGTCTGTCTGTGTCTGTGTGACATCTGAGTCACTGACCTGTTTGTCCCTTTCTGTTGTATTTTGTACTCTCCTGCTCTTCTGCCTACCTTTCTGGGCTTCACCTGTGTCTTCCCTCATCTCTCTCTGGCTTCACCTGCCTATACCGCTGCCTCCCACATTTTTGAACAAACTTTGCTCAATCCGAATCTTTCTGGGCTTGTTTGTTGTAAATATCCTGGAGGTTGAGCAGGGTGGTTCTGGTTCTGAGGGTGCTCTGCCAAGTGGACCACCCTCCTCAGTACCAGGAAGTCCTGCCTTGAGTTACTGACCCTCAAAGGTGATGATACTCCAGCCAAAACACTCTCAATGGAGCTGGTGTGGACGTTTCTACAGCTTGAGAGGGAGCTTAAAGTCCCTCAGGTGTCTGGGGTGGTGGAGATGCTATGGAGCTTCTTCACCAGTGTTGATGTGGCAGAACCACATCGACCCGACTCATGTTAGAGACCCAGCTCTGCTCCCCCACTGGCAGCACAGCCAGTGGTAGATGCTCATCTAGCCTGCGGTGCTCGCAGTACGAACGCAGGTGTTTCCATTAGTGGTCCCCCAGCATGTCCCGAGCAGCCTGGGCACCAGGCCATATGGATCAAATAAAGGACAAAAATAAAATAAATCAACATGAATATCTGAACTAAATGAATGCAATGAAATTAAAGTGCAAATCCCTGTTATTATGCTGGCAGGAGCGGGCATACTTGTGTTGCTCATGCTCATTATCTTTACTAAATACTTAACAAATAATTAAACACAACAATATTAAATCAATAAAATAATCATATATTCAATAGAACACATTAAATACAAATTATGAAGCAAGAATATTGGTCTGTATTCATGCGTGAATAAAAAGGCGACTTCAGGCAGACAACAGAGAAGAAACCTGACGTCAGACGTAAGGACGAGTAAACCTACATTTGACAAGTTCACACAAAGTAGCACTTTGAAGTGCCAATGTAAAATTTTCATTTTACAGAAAGCAAGACAAATGGATCGCCATGACAACACTATAAAGTTGAGTTATATCAAATTGCAAAACAAATTTAGTTCAACTGCAGGCCAAATACTACAGTGTGTGCCACAAAGAATGGAGGCTCACGGTTTTACTCGGACGGCTGCTTGTGCTGCGGCTGCAACATCTGGGTTGGTCCTGCATTGACTGCGTATTGACATCACATACCTGCATTGTTTACAACCTCACGTACATAATAACCATACCCTCTGTGGTGGGACCATGCAACACCGTTGGGTCTGGGTATGCTTTGGCTTACCATACCGGCCCGTCCCGCCCTGCTCCACCACATACTGCACTGTGAGACCGAGGCTTTAACAGCAGGTCTGAATGGGATCAGAGACACACGGTGAGTGACAAAGAAAAGAAGCTCAGCAATGTAACCTATGATAGCTTTACTAGAAAATGGTCCAGGGTGGCCTGAACCAGCCCAAACTGTAAAGCTTTATTGAATAGAAAAGTCTTGAGTTTGGCCTTAAAAGTATAGGCTGTGTCCGCCTCCCTAATTGAAACTGAAGCTGGTTCCCCATGAGAGGAGCCTGAAAGCTGAAAGCACTGCCTCCTGTTCTACTTCTAGAAAACCTTGGAACCTCCAGTAAACAGCACTCTGAGAATGAAGTGTTCTTCTGGGAAGATATGGGACGAACAGTTCTTTAAAATATGATGGAGCCTGGTTGTTAAGTGCTTAAAATAAGGATTTTAAAATCTTCTCATTTAAAAGGAAGTCAAAAGAGAGAAGCCAATATTGGAGTAATGTGAGTCTCCCTCCTACTGGTTCCTTTCAGTACTCTCACTGCAGTGAGCTTGTGATGGCACAAGCAGTAAAAGGCACAATATCAAGAAATTCCTCATTTAAGTTGCATAAGTATTTCAAAGAAAGCATGTTTCACAGTTTGCTTGTGAACCGTTTTCTTTCATGATAAAATGCAGTTTTTCACATTGAGAGAACATGTGGTGTTCTGTGTTCTTCTTGAAAGAAAGAAAATGGCCTTGAACATTTACATCAGTATGACCGTTGTTGTGAAGTCAGAACCATTAGAACCAGAGAGAATAACAGTGACTCACTTTCTTTTTTGCACTGTCTGATGTGACAGAAATATAGTAATAAAAAAAGATTCAGTGTTCAGCTGTTAGACACTGTGATGCATTACCCAAAGATTATAAAACCATTAAAAGCAAAGATGAACTTTTTTTCCACGTATAAGCACATGACAAATAGTTTCTAATTAAATATTATGCCATTACGTAGACAGCTGCTCTATAAAGTATAAAGCTCATAATCTCATGCACAGTGTGTGTGCATTATATCATTGGAATTATTATTCTCATATTCAGCTATGCAGAGCAAAGCTGCGGAGACTTTGACCTCGGGAGAGTGAAACTGCCATTATAAGAAAGAGCAGGAGACTACTATTCTTCACTTCACTTATGAAACACTGAAAAATGTCTATCATTACTTCCTGAGGCTTCGGGATTCATTTCATTACTCTCAACAACAGCAAAAAGTTTATAACTGTAGAAACCCCAGAAGCTGAATCCACACTATTTCTTAAAACAATAAGGACAAATTATGATGTATTTTTCTCCACAAGGAATGAAAGCGTTCATTATTTAAAAACTAAAATCTTTTGGTGTAATAAGTGAAGGGCCGTAATGTTTTTTATTATCATTAGCCCAGAAGGCAAGGCCTCCTGCGGCCTGGAAGCAAGGATCCTATTGTAATTGTAATGTTTCTTCTTTCCTATTATCATTCTGCCACATCATTAGACCCAAATTTGACCCTTTAAACATACTCAAAAACTCATCCAAATTAGCATGCTCATCAGGACTGGTGAAAACTTTAAGAAATTTAGCAAAATGTAAAAATCATGAACGATACCCCTGACCTAAATCAAACAAGAAGATACTTTGGCTTTCAAAGTACGATTTTCAGACAAAAAAAAAAAATCACCCTCATTCAAAATAAGTAATTTTTTAAAAATTAAAACCTTCAAAATGTATATTCTATTAATATTTCAATGGACCAGAGGCCACGAGGTCCTGATCAAGGCTGCTTGCAGCTTTAATTTTCTTTTTCCCTTGTCCTGTTCTGCAGCTAAGGCATACCATACTATTTGATTGGAATCATTTTTATGTCAGAAGTTTTTGCTTTTGGAAGATCATTTAAGAGAATGAAGACATTCTATCCCATGTGATATGGTCAAAAAGAAGGTCATTATTAAGGTTTGCATTTTGAGTACATTCTGATCATTTCATGAGGATCATCTTTTTCGCGACGCTGAGGAATACCAGGAGCTTGCAGGATTCAATTTCCTCAACTTTAACTTTATACTTTAACGGACAAAAGTTGTGGTTGGTATATTCATCACCCCTCCATTGATGGACTAACACTGAGGAACAGATCTCCTAAGGAGGAGCGACTCAGCCGTCTGCTGATTGGTAGTGGAAATCGTCACTCTCGACTTGCCCACAATGTTTAAATATTTCCCTGGACATAAACCCTCCAGCTGTTATTTACACATGCCACTTTGTGCTCACTGGTTGTTTTCTTGACTGGTTTATTGAAACATCAACACAGTACCGTGGTCTTTCAACGAGGTGCAGACTCTCCTCTCAGTCACAGGACAGGAGAAGATTCACCAGGAGCTGGACGCTGCTTAAATGAGAAAGTTTAAACTGTGTGACAGAACGGAGGATCAAGGCTTTAGTGAATCAGGATCTGAGGACATGACGCTAACATGCCTTTCAGGTGATCCGATCAGAGGCTTGGTAGTGGGAACAGCATGCGGTACTAATGCATGACCCAAAGAAATTCTGGAAAAGAACATGAACATTCTGCCTGGAGGTCTGCGGAGACACGAGCCTTATAGCAGCCTGAACAGAGGATCTGTGCAGTCCAAGCTGGACAAGTCCTAACTGTGCAAAGTGGCATAGAGGTAGTAACACAATCTGAAATGCATCATACAGACAATTGTAAACAGTCTCTATCAAGGCTCGCCACATGTGATCAAATCACCTGGAACACATGTTAATGCCATGTTAATGCCATGCCATGGCTCTGGTCAAATCAGGCTCTGAGTTCATCAGGATCTTCATGAATCATGGTTTTAGTAAATCAGGCTTTTAATTGTGATGTTTAATTTTGGTGAGTGACTAATCCTGAAAATGGGACTTCAAAATGTGGGACTATAATCTAATTCTGTCCAATTCCATCTTTGTTTTGTCCAATTTTAAAATTTCACAAAGTTTTACAATTTTGTCTCTAAAAGCTTCTTCACTTATATTCTTCTTCACAAACAGAAGATTGAAGAGTTTCCAGTGTGTGAGAGCGTTTCGTGCCCTGGAATTCCACTCTGTGGAGTATTCAGACAAACTCTGAACCTCATTCATCTCAAGTATAGTGTAAAGATTCACGCTTTGGTTTAGTGTCCCTAAATCCCCAGGTTTACTCCCCACTCGCGGCTGTGAAGAGTTTACTGGAGTTTTATGAAGGATGGTGAGCCCCCTGCGGAGAGTTGGCTGCTCTGAAACATTTTACTTTTCCACATGATTCTTGTACAGTGATGGAAGGCACTGCAGAGAGGAATACTTCATCTCAGCTATCGGGGGAATTCACAGATGGACGACTTTACAGGTACAGTGGAATGTTTTCTTCTTCTCACATTGATTACCCAATGACGTATTTTCTTTCCAGCTTCAGCAGAGACCATCCGATGACTTCAGGACACCATCAACCCAGAGACAAAGCTCTGCTTTCTGCTCCAAATACTATCATGCTAAAGATAAAGACATTCCTGCAGAGAAACACCAGTATAATCAACATGCCCAGGTAAAAAGCCAATCTGCATGTCATTAGTATCACAACATCACTTCTCCTGCTTTTAATCTAGTTACTTTGTTCCAGTATACAGTATATTCTTTGATTCTGTGTAATGGTTTTTCCACCATTTGCAACCAAAAGAGTAATATTCACCAGTTTACAACTAATCAAATCAGGAGCCTCAAAACGACCTTTAAAATGAAGTTAACACAGCTTGGGAAGTCATACTTACAGTTTTGCTTTAAAGGGAAAATGTGTTCTTATTTTGCATTTGGAAACTTTTATAACGTTTATAACTGCAGTGTAAAATTGCACATATTTGATCTTTTTGTTGTTGTATTATTTCTATACTAAATCTGCTCCTCCCAATTTGAGCCATTTTCAGTCATTTAAACAATTGAAGTCATTTTAAACACTTTGGATTTGGGTTTTTGGGGTTTTATTAGCACTTTTTACCAGTTTAAGTTAACTTTTTTCACACATGCATAATCTATGGAGCAGTTTCACACAATTGTATCTGTATTACTCCATTCTAACATTTGAAGCTGTTTTAGCAATTGTGAAAATGTTACAGCACAACTTGTAGTTTAGCACGTCTTGGGTCATTGCCGCTTGACCGGTATTTTATAAAACCACTTGTCTTCCTGACATAGCACAACATTGATACCGAGTGTTTATTTGCTGCTCTGCCGGTGTCATGGTACACACGGTACATGTCCAAATTGGAACCAATCTCGACTACTAAGCGTCGCCACGTCTTGCATCGAAATCGGGACCAAAGTTGTGAGTAAATGTATGAATAAATAGTATTTGTTAGCATGGTGGCTAGCGCTAGCTGACCGTCTGTGACTCGCATCTGCCTTCAAAAGGTAAATTCTCCACCTCTGGAAGACAACACATGGCCCACCTTTCCTCTTTGTAGATACTGGTACACTTCAGTACTCTCAAAGTTTGTCATAGCTTCTAGATGAGCCGCCGATGACAGGATGAAGATGGAGTGTCAAAGTATTTTAACTTGATGTAGTTCTCTTCCTACCTCTTCCTGTAAAGTTAATGTTGTGCATTTCAGTTTCTTGTTGTGTTTCCTGATTTGTTGTTGTACTTTTCAATTTGTTGTTGTGCTTTTCAATTTGTTGTTGTGTTCAGTGATTTGTTGTTGTGGTTTGCACTTCAGGGCCGCCTGAAGTTCACATGAATTTATTGATAAATTCATATGTGAACAAAACATTAGCTGATTTGAAACAAAATGATGTGAAGGTTAAGTGTGACTGTTGCTCCTTAATCACTGCATCCTGCCTCCATTCCACTCGGTGTCGGTTCACATCAGCTCAGTCATCCTCAGGTCCACCTGAGCATGACCAAACAGAGCGGAAAGAAAAAGGGAACGTGACCTGGCTGTCACTGTCACAAACGCTGAGTGACGCAGGGGGCCGAGGCAGAGATGGAGATCGGGTGAGGAACTGGTGAGGGACAGTGGAGGCAGGATGAAGGTTCGCCTGGGGCTCATCAATTAAATACAGCGGGAATTGGGGGGTAGTGGGGGTGGGGGAGGACCTGAGGTGACAGCCACGTGTGTGTGTGTGTGTGTGTGTGTGTGTGTGTGTGTGTGTGTGTGTGTGTGTGTGTGTGTGTGTGTGTGTGCGTGTGTGTGTGTGTGAGAGAGCGAGAGAGCACTTGCTGCCATTTCAGACTAAACGCTCTTGACAGCGTTGAGGCCCTGGGGTCATTGAGGACCATCCCAAGACAAGGTAAAGCGAACACAAGTCCTCAACTTGGTTGAGTACAGAGAAGTCTTTACAAGACAAACTGAAGTCACACAAAACATCCTGAGACACATTTCTTTTCATTTTTTTTCAAACCCACTGTATTATGAGCATCCCTGCAACCTCTCATTCATTCACAGTGACACCCACTCCCTTCACACCCACAACTACACATTCAGATCAATTTACATTGATCGTATCTTTAAATCTTTCAATCTGCCGATTTTCTCTCCTGTTTCTGGAGTGGAGCTCTGAACTTGGGCACCCGGCTTGAACCCCCATTTATTTGACAGGCTGTCGTGCCCCAGGACACGATGGAGTCCAATGGCTCAGAGTGGAGAAAGACTGTGAGAAAGGTTGGAAGAGGCGAATCATACAAAAAGCCTTGGGACTGGAACAGTCCTGATATATTTATAACTATGTGTTATACAGTACAAGCGAAGATTATTATGTCCTTTTACCTTTTTTCAAATTTAATGAACCAACCATATTGAAATTAATATTAAGTGAATAATAAGTTATGCATGCTGTATTATATTTTGTATTGGTCTGAACCAACATCAGGGATCTCATCAAGTAAATATTTTGGGTAAATCACTGTCGATGGATCACAAACCTAATCTCTTATTTGCAATTGAATTCCCTCAAAACCTGTAACACCTGTATTATTATGCTGTGCGATAAAACTGAACAATTCAGAGTGTCCTTCTGTTTTTTGTGTCCAGCCTAAGACACATCTCTACAATAATCCTGTCTTGATCCGCCACCGGCAAGGTGGAGGGATTACCTCAGCAAAAGAGAAGTGCGCTCTAACACACATTTAGAGAGAGAAAAGCCTTTTGTGTACATACAAAGACACTTCGATCTTTGAGTTCAGGTCAAGGAAAATGGGAGGAAAAAAAAGTGTTGCCTTTATATTTTTGTCCATGTATAAATGAAGACAAGAGAGTAAAGGAGATCTGTCATTAACTCACTGAAAACCTGAAATCAGGTGTCGGTATTTTGGATTCAACCTGACCAATTTTGATTCTAAACTATGATCCTGCCAATTAAGTCATATTTATTAAAATACCTTTAATCAAATGACACAATTTTTTCCCTATACTGTAACTGATTACATTTATATTGTTTTGTTTCGTAATAACATAAAGCGATTACATGTAAAAATTCACTCCCCGAGCCAATCCCCGTCAGGAGACAGGCCACATTTACACCTGCCCAGACTTTTTATAAAATTTGATATTTCCCACATCTACTTTTACAAAATAAAATGATTTACATGGACCTGCTTTAACACCTAGTTCAGAGCTACTATGAGCATGCCAAACCTGTAGGGGGCAGTGTAGCAAAAAGATTGATGCCATCAGAGCCAAACAAGGTCCTGGAAAAAATACAATGTCACAAATGGCTCAAGTTATTTCCTGTGTTTACAACAAAACAGTTCGTTTATTTGCTTGTTTGTTTGGACCAGAAAACAAGCAGCGTTCCTCCAAAATGTAGGGATGGCCAAATGAAGCTTCATGAACGACGGTCTTTAGTTTCTGAAGCCACTTGATGAGATCAGCTTTAACGGTTAGAAAGTCTCCGCTTTCCTTCAGTTTATACAACGTACTCACACACACACGCACACACACACTGGATGGGTGGAGTTATAAACAACGATACCTTTCAAAGCAGTTGTGTCGTTTAGCCCCTGAAGCTGAAGTTAGACTCACAATGGTATCACCAGATTCAGACACCAACCTGCAGCTGCCTTCAGTGAGGAGTTGATGAAGTTCAGCGGAAGAGAGAAAAACAGAGACTGTCATAGACTTTCTTTTGTTTTGTTGTTAATTCCTGTACTGATTCCATATCTCTGTTAGGAGGAGCAGAGCTTGAAAGTGCACTTGGATCCATTAAAGTGTGTGTTCGATCTCAAGTAACTGACTGCTTTGTTCTTTTTGGCTTCCTGAAGTCTACTCTGTCATCTCGCTAAATGTCAAGGTGTGCATATTAAACATCTACATTGTTTTAAGCTTCAGGACAATTTTCTGAACATAACTACAGGCCCTGAGGGAGCCGCCTCCACATGTAATACATGCTTGCCTTGGGCCTACAATGCATTTTCTATTACCTGGTTTAGTGGTAGTCTGCTGCTGCTGCTGCTCATGTTTCGTCATCTGCTACATTTTTCAAATCACACATTTCACCAGCAGAAACAAATAATTTTGGCTGAGCGCAAATATTCTTCAAAGCTGGAGGAAGCAGCAATAAATTGCCTGTCCGAATGATCTGCTGAGGTTTATTTAAATCACAACTCACAGTGTACCCTAAACCCACATAATCCTGGTGTCGTCAGAAATAATAGCTCCTTTGATAAAATATCACCTCTGGCGTGGTTGAAGATGATTTCATGTGCTCCAGCAGGACATCTTCCAGTGATTTTAACTATTATTTATTCAACTGCTGTCCATCCACAGTGCAGGATCCTACACATAGGTTTTTGTTCAATAGAGCTGAAGGGATAAAACTGAAGTTATCAATCTTCTGGTTTTAAGGCAAGATGAACACTTGTGATCTTAATAAATCAAAACATCATGAGCTGTGACTTGGTTTAAAGATAAACATGTACTCACTTTACCGGTTTTCACGCAGGATATATTCAGTGAGGAGTCGACAGAAAGTGTCAGAAACGGTAAAGATGGATCCATGCGGTTCCATAAGGACCAAACTGTGATGGTGGGACTTGATCAGAGCTTCTCTGGGTTTTCCTGATCTGCAGGGGTCAATATCTATCAGAGGCGGTTGAAAGAAGGAAAAACAGCAAGTCAAGGAAGGACTCCAGGAAAATCTGTGTCTTACAAAATAAACTTCATTTGAAAAGAAAAAGAAAATATTTAGTTTGTATGAATCAGTGAGTTATTGTCATAAAGCAAAAGAAAAGACCAAATACCAAATCATTTGATACGGCAGTCCTTATGTATATACATTATGTATATAGTTCAACTGTCATGTGATCTGCTGGACGGAAGCATTTACTCTTGAAAACACTCAAGTACACATCCAGTACATTTGCATTTGTGCTCTTTGTATATTTGCATGAAAGTACTATTTGTCTTCCTTCAACGTGAAGGAAGCAGGACTTCATTGGTACTTAGTGACATCAGTGCAGCCGGTAATGGCACTTAATGTTACATTAAGACCGTCAGTATAAAGCTTTCTGACTTTATTCCTTTACTTCATACAGTCAGGATCACTTACATGTGAGGAAGAACAAGAAGGCATGTCAGATATGTGAGTGTACTGATCAGACGAAGGAACAGAAAACTGAAAAAATCCCCACATTTTTGTCTTAACATGTATTTACGCTTTACATTTTAAAGTTCCTATTAAAAATATCATGTAGCCTGCTTTTCTCAGGGTTTCAGTTTGTCAACCTCCTTGCTGCTCAACTAACAATCGGTTGTGCCTGTGAGCAACCTGTGTGCTGCTTTCAACCACTTTTGCATGAGCAACTTAAAAAAATGGATATTTGTTTCCCAGGCAAATCCACAGGCAAATCCAGACAATGATTTCTCCTGCAGGAATCTAAACGGTCAGAGGATACTTAGTGACTGGAGTTACATGCTGCTGACCACTGGACACCAGCACAACCAACTCTCACACTAAAATACACTCAAAGGAAATTCAAACTCAGTTTGAACTCTAATTTGTGAAAATCTACAAGTTGGTTCATATCTTCATGGATAAGTGTGCGTGTGTGTGTGTGTGTGTGTGTGTGTGTGTGTGTGTGTGTGTGTGTGTGTGTGTGTGTGTGTGTGTGTGTGTGTGTGTGTGTGTGTGTGTGTGTGTGTGTGTGTGTGTGTGTGTGTGTGTGTGTGTGTGTGTGTGTGTGTGTGTGTGTGTGTGTGTGTGTTTTGACGACTGTGTCTCTGTAGTTCATTACCATGAAGAGCAGTCTCCTCTCTGGATGACATTCAGTGGAAAAACTAGATATTATTTCGTTCTACACCCTAATTTTTTTCCTAAAGCCAGATTTATACTTCTTTTCCCCCTCAAATAACTTGTATTTGTTGGAGTTACTGAGAGTGTGTTTGTGATAAATCTTCCCCTGCTGTTCTCTTCCACTATCACATCACAGAATGTCTCTGGCTCAGGTCGTTTCCTTTCGCTGTGAACTTTGCATGTCCTCTACATGCATGTAAAGTCAAACTGTAATCCTGCGCTCATAAAAGAGATAAAGTAATCAAGAAATAATCAGCGCTGGTTAAATAACTTGTACAAAATGTTAATTTGGAAGAAATAAAGGTCTTTTGTTGGTTAATTATTTGTAAAAGTGTTTATTAATTTGAGTTTGTGTAAATATTTTGGTTTGTTTTCTGCAATACGTAGTATGTAGTTTGGTGTATCATTGTTTTCTCTTGTGCTCTTATCATGATGTGAATTTTTTCTAACATTAAATCACATCTTGACATTTTACAGAAACACTTTAAAGGCATGTTTTTATAGTGCAGCTGTAATCTGTACAAAGGAGATTTCTTTTTAAATGCACTGCAATCCCTGTTTCAATCCAGCATTAAACAACTTGTTGAGGACTTTGACTCATACGGCGAGAGATGAGACTCATTCCACCATCAATGACATTGTGATTTGACTGACGAGCAGCTGACCATGTGAAAATCTGAACCTCAGCCCCCTGAACTTAACGCTTTTCTTTATATGAAAGTATCAGGTAATTGGTCTGCCCTTCAGTTATTACACACATTTACAGCATGACTGCAAACTACTGGCAGACCCGACGTCTCGTAACATTTCACAGAAAGAATATCGAGCACACCGAGCAACGTGACTGGAGCAGTTCTCCAGTTCAGGTGTTCCCTGTTTGATGGCACCTCAAAGATGTTTGTTGTACCGTGTCGCGCTTCCTCTGATGAATATCTGAACGTCTCCGAGATCTGCAGCAGCGGCAGCAGGTGTGGTGAGGGGGCCACGAGCCCCCCGCTCCACTGAAAGACTTCCAACTGTTTCATCAAGTGTCAGAGGACTGGAAACATCTGCTTGATCTCATCAGTGGGGCTTTGAGTTGTGTGCGTGTGTGTGTGTGTGTGTGTGTGTGTGTGTGTGTGTGTGTGTGTGTGTGTGTGTGTGTGTGTGTGTGTGTGTGTGTGTGTGTGTGTGTGTGTGTCCTTGTTGTCTGCTCTAATTGAGTAAACAGCACCTCTAATAAGAATATCTGAGTGTGTTTACATGCACGATCAAAAGTGAAGCACTGAATGTCCAGAAAGCTTCAAATCACAGCAAAATGTGCCGAAGGAAGAGCTTCCAAAAGACACTCGTGGGCCGCGTGAGCTTTGAAAGTGATTTGCTGTGGATCAAACTCATGTTTACTCAGAGATGCTCTGAGCTCCAGAAGGAAATCAGGAGGTCTGCATTAAAAATAGTGCTGTCAAAATTAATTTGTTAATTTCATGAATTGGTTTGAAACCATTAACTCGTATGTGTTTGCGCGGAAATGTGCGAGCAAGCAAACTAATACAGTATATAGTCTGGGTTACACTATATAGAGACATCACATATATGCTGTGATGTTTTTGTCTTGCTTTTCTTCCAACAATGAGGCATTAATTAATTTGACTGTATGGCCAGTCCACACTAATGACTATAAAGTTCCCAAAAAGATACATTCAGAAATTATACATTGTATATTGCATTAGTAATCTATTACCTCAGTAATCCATTACTTTAGTGGTTTGCCATTAGTGAGCAATGATTATTAATTTGTAAACAGCAATTTACTTCCATTTAATAATTTGTTTACGTGTAAATTAGTTCCAGTGGTTAAGAACATTCTGGTAGCCTATCGTTACAGTAAATTGCTCCTTTTGATCGAACGGTAATCCAAATACCGTTCTAAACTTTTCTTTGTCTCTATCCTCTAAACTCCAACAAGAACAGAAGAAAATCTCCACCTCTGAGCCTGGTTCTGCAGGTTTCCTCTTGTTCTAAGAGGAGGTTTTTTTTTTCTTTCCACAGTGAGTTTTGTTTGCTCATGTAGAATTGTTGGTTTTTCTCTGTAAAAGTTCCTTGAGATGAATGTTGGATTTCATGGTATATAAATTCAATTAAATCGATTTGAATATATATTTTCAGAGTGGGTGGGACTTATCACGTGGACAGTTACGTGGACAGTTTACAGAGTGGCTGCATGGGCCAGGTGATGCTGTTCGTATACGAATTAACTGTGGGTCAGGGTCACATTGAGAAGCACCTCAGCCTCGAAACAGCCTGAGCAGCTGATTCCTCCATCTCTTTGACCTGAGTGTGGAGACACACTGCAAACAACAGTAAAGCAGCTCGTCTGTCCTCTGGTAACAGTCATGTGTGAAGGTCAGACTGCTGCTTTAATCCTATTGGCTCGATTCAGTGGTGCTCAGTTGGCTTCAGTCTTTTTCTGTTTGTCCATCCCCCAGGCTGCTTTCTGCTGTGTCCTTGAACGCTGTGCTCGTTCTCTGTAGCCAAAACCAGGGCCAGACACACAAACACACACACACGCACGCGCGCGCACACACACACACACACACCACACACACACACACACACACACACACACACACACACACACACACACACACACACACACACACACACACACACACACACACACGGCCTTGGGGAATGAAAGGTGTGAGCCAGAGGCATTTCCATCCAATAGAGCTCTAACAGCTCCTCTGTTTATTCCTGGTTCAGTTTAACACCTCCTGAATGCCCCTCCCCCAACCCCTCTCCACCACCCACACACTCACACACACACACACACACACACATGCACGATGGATGGATCGATGATGGATGGATGGATGAATGGATGGATGGATGAATGGATGGATGTTGATGGTGAGTGGATTGTATAGTCTCTGTCTGTAACCCCTCCACTATGACTGGGTGCTTTTCTTACCTCATCATAGAGGAAGAAGGAGGCATGGTGTCTTTAACCCCTCAAATAAACAACTTAATAATGAAATATGTTTGTGTGAATTTAAAAAAATAACAAAAAACCCTCAAAGATAACAACAACAAAAACGAGAAAGTTCCAAGCAGATTTCCAAAGCCCACCAGGGGGCCACCAAGCCAAATCTGTCTGCAGTCACAAGTGACAACTGTAGGATGAGAATTAGTCATGGAGCCAATGTATACACATTTATCACAACAGCAGGGATGTTGTGATCCATGAGAAGTATACGAGGGTAGACATTAAATCTTTGCCTTCTTTTAAAGCAGCCCAGAAGCATTTTTTTTTAGATACATTGGCTCGAATGACCATGAAAGTCTATAGTATTATGCTCATTGTTACATATGTTTGGTATAATTTATTGATATGCAATATTTGCCTCATCTTAATTTACCTTCTACTCTTGTGTTCAGGCCAGTGTCCGGGCAAAAGCTTCCCCCTGGAACTGACACCGCTAAAGAAGGTTCTGGTCTGAACTATTTTTTTAAACTTTATTTCATGCTTTTGTTAGTTTATGGCATGTTCACTATTACACATATAGGACTTCTACAATTTTAACATGATTAAAGCCCTGGTTCATCTGATACGTACAGCTCTGGACCACTCTAATAAACCCTCGAGTTTCAATAGAGTCCTCCGGCACTTTCAGTGCTCAGACCCCAATTATGTTTTCTGAGGACACAGCAGTGGTGTGTTTGAACTCCAACAACGAGAAGGAGTAGGTGCTGGGGATCAGCACCTGGAAGACTGGTGTAGACAACAGCCTCATTCTGACCATCAGCAAAACCAAGGAGCTGATTGTGGATTACAGGGTGAAGCAGCAGAGGGCGAAGAAGTGTTTTGACTGGAAGTACCATCACCTGGACGGGCAGCAGCGCCCAGCAGGACTTGAAGAAGGTGGTGTGCTTGACAGAGCACCATCAGAAGCACTCTCCCCAACCTGCAGGATATTTACAATAAATGATGCAGGTCAAAGGATGGGAAGAACAGCCACGGACTGCCTTGAAGTCAAACCAAGAGAGGATAAAGAAGAGCTTCCTCCTTACCACCCTCTCAGGATCAGAGCAGCAGAGATGGAGAGAAGTTTCAAATACCATGGTGTCAACATCACACAGGACCGCCTGTCCGCCCGCTGAACATGGAACAACTGACTGCCTACGTTTGGCATGCTTGTGAGAAATAAAGGTCTTGACTTGTCTTGACCAGCGTCTCATTCAGGCCATAAAGCCTGGAGAAGAACAGGTACAAGGGGAGGTTTTAGCAGAGATTTAGAATGATAAAGAATGCAAGAGTCTGATCTTCCTGGGGCTGCTGGGTTCACACAGGGTTTTGAAAGTCATACAATAAATCTCAAAATCGATTGTGAGATTCAACTCTACAAATAAAAACAGCACCAAGCCTCTGCTGGAGTTCAAATAAATTTGGCTTCAATACTCAAATAATTAGTCTCAAAATGTGAAACAAATGTATAACTCACTGGGTTATATTAAAAATACGTTTCAACAGACCTGTTTGTCTTTGGTTTCGCTCGCTCACATGCAGCGCTGATGACGTCACACTTAACAACAGGGGTACGGTGTCTCTGTAGGCATTTTTTATAGAAACGTAAACACAGAGTTAATTAACTAAAGCTTTACTGTTTCAATGCATAACAAGACCTCACTTCACCGACTGCTGGGAATCAAACGCTTAATACCTCAATATTTGTTGAACATGTAGTCTGTAGTTGTGGCGACGTCTTTTTTTTGCTCCACACATTTTTGATCCCCCAATAAAACTGTTCTCTCTGTTGACTTCTCTACCTCCTCCCATCTTTCCTGACATCATTTCAGAGGTATTGAAAAACATTTTTTTCAAAGAGTTGTTTCTTTTCTTTCAATGTTGTATCAATTAATAACATAATGTCTGCTACAGACTGAAAACACTGATAATCCACTGGACAACGTGTCTCTTTGAAGTTGAAAGTTGTCACTGATCAAGTGAAACCGTCAGTCGTATCTCGTCTGTTCCCTCGTGAAGTCTGTGTCTCTCACATTTGTTTTTGTAAGCGTGTGTGTGTGTTGTTTGTGCTTCTGCACTCATGCCTCCTGTTCATCTCCCCCCTGTGCATCAATTACTGGATTGTCTCTCCTCCATGTGTCTCATTATCCTCATGTGATTCACCTGCATCTCCTCATTTGCTCTGTGTATAAATGCCACCTTCCCTGATGTGTCCACTGCCAGATTGCACTCAGACATCCCGCAGCTCTCTGTGTTATTTCCTCGTGTTCTCAGTGTTTACTCGTGCACTTTCATGCTTTTGGACCTCTGCCTGTTTTTGGATGAAATACCACAAATTGCTTTCAAAAAAACAACCCCAAAACCCATCTATTTCACAGAGAGCATATCCTTCTCGCCACAAAGTCTCTGAAGTGATTATACAGCAGATCACTATAATTTATCTTGTCGATGAAAACTGAGATGAAATGTTTGTCAACTTCCTTTCTAGGACAAAAACGAGATGGGACGAGGTGCCAGAGACACCATGAAACCCTGAGTTTTACAAAAAAAACAACCAAAAAAAACCCAGCAAAACATTCTGATCTTTCATGTTTCGTTATTTCCCTTTGACTCCTGCTGCCTCATCACTTCTGTCCACGTTGCACGTTCACAGCAACCAGATAACTTAATCATTCGCAAGGAATGCATGGACCAAACATTCAAACAACAGGCAGATGGAGAAAACCTGATGAAATATTTTGCATGAGGCTCAGGAGAAAGAGTTATAGATGATATTTCAGTTCCTTTTTTTATTTGAAGCTGCAGAGAATCAATGGCAATGAAGAAAGGAAATGATCACAAAATATTTGGAAGAATAAAGCAACGTATTAGAGAAATACAAAAATTACTATTTTTCATTGCTTAAAAATAAATTCAAATGTGACTTTAAAATAGAAAACAGCTTTTGAAATGGAGACTACGGAACACATCTTTATAGTGAAAGCAAAATAAAGCCCCCCAACAGAGAAGTGACAAACAAAGGCTTTTCTGTGATGCTTTTTTTTTTCATCTGATGGCTGAGAAGTGCTGCAGGCTGAATAGGCCAGAATCACTGAGCATGAGTGTCACTGAATTCTGAGCTGCTGCTGCTGAATTGAGCCTTTTGTGTTGTAGAGAGGAAGCAGGATTGTCATCTCTGCTTTCTTTCAGTCTTCTGTCCTATACTGCCTGTATGGATCACTGAGACAGAGTCCGCAGATGTAACCCAAACCCGTTTGACTCCATGTTTAGTTCACAAGAACCTTCTCATTTGCTTTTGTAAATCTTTCTCATGTGGTGAGTGTCTTCTGAGAAACAAATCATTCAGCTCATGCTCATGATGTTTACATTCTGTTTGTTCATCAGGAACTAAAGAAAACATGAAGTTTTTGATTCGTTTGAGCGAATTGCTTTCGATGAAATCATCACGCCCCAGAAAAATGATAACGTATAGTTAAAGCTGCAAGCTGAATTGGACAGGTCCTTCCACACTCATGCATGTTGGAACATGGTGCATGGTGATGTCTGGCGAGATGTAAACACTTCAATTTTCATAGCAAAATATTGAAATTCGCTGTCCCACCGCAAACACGTCTTTTGATGACAAGTCACCATTTTCTCCAGGAATCATCATGAATGCGTCAAGGTACACGTGAACATGCTTGAGCCTAATATGGGCAACGTGTTTACTGTAGCACATCAAAGCCGTATCAGGACTTTCAAAAATGTTGAAATTCCTGTTGAATGTTGAAAATGGCACAAAGTGGCACGATGACTGTGACTGGACATATGGATGGGACGGCACAGCACTGTGTTGACACTCTGCACTTTGAGTTTGGGTTTATTTTGAAACCAGTTCAACAAGAAATACATAATGAGTGACATGAGAAGCACACAGGAGCTTTTAAACGAGTGCTTTCCATGCGTTACTCTTGTTTACATGAGGATTATCAAACATGAATCTAGGAGATTAATTTTGAATCTCTGAATCAGCCATAAAAACAGCATTTAATTATCTAATCACCAGCCTCGGGTACACCCTCACAAAATCAGGGCATCATTACCAATGTTGACAGAGATTTGATGATTGAGAAAAGAATAAACAGTTGAACCTCCAAAGTTGCATTATTGTAAGTAATGTAATCCCATTAACCCTGGCACTAACTTATTAATATTATGTAATTAGTAACACAGTACCAAGTTCAAATGAGCTTATTAGTTTGGTAGGACATGAAACTAGCTGGAGAGCTGCAGAGGTGCTGTTCCTCACCCTGCTTGGGGAGCATTTTATTCCCTTTCGCATTAGCTTATTTCACACCACAATTTTATTAAAATCCAGATCATTGGATGAAGACCATGTCGTTAATCTTTATCTAACTCAGTTATATCCAGCTGTCTTTCAGGTTATAGAGTATCTTCCTCCCACTAACGTACATTGCTTCAGCTTACGTTCAGATTACAGAACACTTAACAGGTCCAGGCCCAGACACTGTGTGGGAGAGAAAAAGACAAGTGCCATTACAGAACATTTTCCTCCCACTAACTAAAATATATTCAGCTAACATCCAGATTAAAGAGCACATTTGAATTTTAAGACTTATTTTGAACATCTGAATTTGGAGTATAAATCTTAATAATAGAATGAAAACACACCATGAACAGAACACAAGCTCCACCTGTCCACTTAAACTTTAGGAATATACTGCTAAAGTCTTGGAGACTGATGCACTACGGCCTTGTTTACACTGCAGAGAAATGCTTTGCTCTCTTTTCTCCTCATTCTGCATCTTCTTTCCCTCATCATGTTGTCTAGATTTTGTCAGCTCGTATTTATCAACCACTTGAAAATGGATCTATGGCCTGACCAGCATTGCCAGATATGGGGGTAATGTAGCCTCCAATTGGGGAACTAAAATCTCTTACCAATTAAACTGTGTTTATTTCATGCATTTGTGTGTTTATGTCACATTCTTTATTGCACACAGTGGACTTTTAGGTTTTTATCATGATTCTTAAACAGGCTGAGTTTGGGCTGGCTTTTGTTGAAGTGTTTGGGTTTTACATTGTTTGGGATGAAAACAGTGAGTCACATCTGGCAACCCTGGTGCAAACCGGCTTGTCACGCTGAAATAGTGTGCTCTGTGTGACTTCATTTCAGCTTCTGTGCATGCGCTCTTGGGCCTGGAAACATCCGGTCAGATCACGTTGACACGGCAGGTTGCTTTTGAAATGGTCGGTCAAAAAAATCCGAGCCCAGCAAAAAATCGGAAATTGAGCATCAAGACCTGCAGTGTCAACGGAGCCTAGGTTTTCTTTGAAGGGGTATCAGATCAGAGGGAGTTTGAGCAGCTCTGATTTACCATTGAGAACCAGGAAAGAGCAGATTATAGCATCTGTTGATGTGTCAAAGAAATAATTGTGTGGGAAGACCTTCATTTTGCAGGAGTTTCCTTATGATTTTACAAAAAGTGAAGCAATGCTATGATTTATAATGAACTTGCCACCATCTTTCTGTCTATACAACCTGATGGCAGGATGAAAACAGCAAGCTGAGGGGACTGCATATTCCTTCAGGGCATAGTTCAAGTAAATCCAGATGTGTGTGTGGCCGGAAGACAAAGACAGAAACAAAGAAAGAAACAACGAAAGACTTTACTCAAAAAGACTGTTTCCCTCACCAAGAGAGCAAAGGACCTGCCTGATTCCCCACACCAAAATAAAACCATTCAAGTTTTTAGTGAATACATAAAGAGCGGATGGGGGAGGGGCTGGGGCCAGGCAGCTGGAACCGAGTGCACCCAAGCATGGATTCACAGAGGGTAAATGTACGATCTGCCGACGAGTGCAGAATGATCCAAAGACTTTATGGAGAGATGACGATGAGAGCTCTTAGGCATTCAGCTCAGCTCCAGTGCAGATTTATTCGACTCCGCCCACCACACAAACACATAAGGTGAGGGGAAAACACAGTGAAGAAGAAAAACAGCATGCCCAGCAGTGGAAATTGACACAGTCAACCTGGTAGATCACCTGATGCCCATCACCTCGGTCAATTGCTCTATTGCAGAACGAGCGATCACCTTTGGATACTCACTTAAATGACATGGCTTCTCATTGTGGTTGAGGAGAAAGTCACAATAGAGATCAGGCAGTTGTGGAACAGAGGTTCTTCAAAGACCCACAATCCAGGCTTGGTGTCCGGATGGAAGATGTCCAGAGTCCTCCATACCTCCACCATTGAAGTGTAGAAAGGTGTCAGTGCAGAAAGGTCACTTTCAAATGTTTTTGCAGTCCGAGTCTCTCCGCCTTCCTGAGAAAAAGTTGTGAGTGCTGTCTAGACAGCAGGGCCATACAGCAATTTCTGCAGACCCTGCAGTCTAAAGGCCACAGTTCCCTAAAGGTTCCCACGGTTCCCCATTCTCTACAAACGACCAACAGGTCACTTTCCAGAGATCATCTGTGTCACAGCAGCCCTCGGTTCCTCCAAAGAGAGGCCAGGATGTGATGTTCCGCTGAGCCTCCACTCTCTTCAAAGTGAAGAAAAAGGAGGGAGGGGCATCGACGTCCTTCAGTGTTCTGAGCCTGGGTCTGTCCAAAGGTCCGTCAGTGAAGAAAGGACAGCAGGAACATTCTGGAGCTCATTATTTTCCGCCTCCAACTGCTCAACAGCTCTTTGATTCCTGGCGGTGGAATGGGAGGTGTAGTGCTGGCAGGAGCTTCTGATCTGGGGCGTCATATATAATCGCTGCTAATGCACAGAAAAAGAAATCACACAAAAAACAAGCTGTTTAATGTTCTTTCCTTTCCCTTTCTTTCTTTCTTTCTTTCTTTCTTTCTTTCTTTCTTTCTTTCTTTCTTTCTTTCTAAGAGAGTGGGGTTGGGGGGGCTCCTTTCCAACAGAAACGTTTTTTGTATAAACGTAACCTTATTGGAGGAGCAGTGGGGTAATGGGGGTCCAGGTCCGGCTCAAGGTCCGGCTCAAGGATCCACAGTGATAACCTGCCCGCTGTAAGATTTGAACCTGCAAACCTCTGTCTATTTCTGTAACCAGTACAAGTCACATACCATCATTAATGAAAGGTTTCCAGGCATTTCCAGGGGTATCAAGCATTTTAATCAAAACCAGATTCAACGTCTGGGTTAAAGCTTTGTTCTGAAAAGCTGTCATCAGGTCTATATATGGCAGGTGAGCAATCTATTTAAAATTGTCCAGGTGTGCGTGCGAGCTGCTACCCGGTTCTCCACTCAGCTGTCTGTATATTTGAGCTACACCCCAAAGTCCTGAGATGCAGAGGAACTGAAGGAGGCTCAGAGAAGGAGAGAACCTTGAAAAAATAGGTCACAGCTGTTCTCCATCTTCAACCCCCCCCCCCCCCTACCCCCCCGCCACCCACCCACCCACACACACACACACACACACACACACACACACACACACACACACACATTTGCAACAGACCTCACGTTCCGCGTGTTTATTTTCTGTATGCAGCAGGAGAAAAGAAGAAAAAGCAGCTCCACATTCCAGCAGACACATGATCTTGCGGTCAGCTGAGGGGGAGGAGGTGGAGCGATCCGAGGCCTGTCTGCTGGGATACAGTGTCACCATGTGGAAACACTTCCACTACATTGTACAGTAGCTTAGTTCTACTCAACATGAGGCACAGACATTTTCTGTACTACACAAAGCAACATGGTGATCTCTAAACCTGGTCATTTACTGCTAAACCGAAATGAAAGGAGTTCCAAAACCCCCAAACTCATGGGAAAAAACAACAACCAACAAATGCAGCATGAGTTGAATTGTTTAAAGCATCATTTGATGGCTTTAACTTTGAATCCCAGCTCACTGTGAAAAGGTGGAAATGTTGAAAGCCTGTCTAGATGTTTAGTTTCTCTATGTTGATACCTTAGCTTGAGAAACACCTGGTAAAAATGTGGTTCAACTTTTTTCTACAGCGCCAAATACAACACAGTCATTTCAAACTCCCATTTTTATTGGAAGAAACCTGCAGTACCAGAGCTGTTCCAGTTGGAGTGAAGAGCTAGAACAAGAGAAAAGACAAGAGAGAGAGGTCTACTATTATATATATATGGCACACTGCTACCAGTGACATTAATATATATATATTTGCAGTGTCTGCTCATAGACAACGATGTTAGTAATGCTGCTACATTTTATTTTTTTTTAAAAACAAAAAAAACAAAACAAGGGAGGTATGGTGGTGGTGGGCTGTGCTTTGTGGGGGAGAATAAGGAATTGAATTTCAGTTTTGAATGAAGGAAACTCGTTTCTGGGTTTGATGTTTGTCATCGGAGTACAGTCGATGAAATTGTTCTGTCATGCAGAGTCAAGAAAACTAAATCTGTTGGCGACTTCTTCCCTCCTGCTTCAGCTGCTCGTTGAACATATGCTCACACCCCATAGTACCTCATTATAGCCAGACTGAGAGGGAGGAGAGAGAGGGAGGAGGAAGAAGTGATGAAAGGAAGAAAAGGCAGACGTGATGATGCCGTCAGGTGTAACGTCTGCTACAACTGTGAAGCCCTACAGCCTCACAGTATTTTGACTGTCAGACACATACACACACACACGCATATGCACACTTGCACCTAAAAGCATTATGTTCCAAATATAGATGTTCTCCAGTGAAAGATGTTTGTTTGTCAGGAGGCTGCCGTTAAAAACACTATCATGTTTCTTCCATCACAGACTAATGGCCAGTCACTTTTCAGAGAAAAGCATCTCTACTTTACGTCACTTCTTTTGCCTCTATTTACTCTTTCTCATCATATTGGAAATAACTGTACTTTTCATGTTTTTATTGTGAAAAGGTTGTTGTTTCCTCAGCAGCAGTTAATGTGTTGTATTCAAAATAAGAAATCAGATTAACACGTTTCTTTAAGAGTTAGGGGGACAACATTTTCTGACATGAAGACTTTAATAAGACGTAAGTAAATTACTGTTGCATCATGATTGTGATTAATATTGTGTTTTCAGGTATCAGCAATGTTGATCACCGCATTGAAACTGTCATAACTTTGTGTGTGTGCTCTTCCGTCTATCATTTGGTTCCGCTTTGGTTCCGTCAGAAGATATTGTCCCTTGGAAACAAGGCCTGTGCTTCCTGATGGACTATTGAAATAATTTAACAAAACACAAGTAAATGGACTTGAATTGAAATATTTTATTGTCACCGTTACAAAACAGTTCATGTTAAAAAAATATTGCATTCCCTGATAATGATTTGCAGAATGTCTCAGGAGCAATGCTCTCTCACTTTACATTATGACCAGGTTAATTCAACTCCTTTCCTTTCATTGGCCATGAAGTAATAAAAAATAAATAGCATACTAGTAAACAATACTTAATTTTTATCAATATACACTCCCAATTACATTGGATCAGCAAAGGTGTATTTCTACCTCCTCCACTGCCTTACCATCCATGTTTGCCTAAGATGTCATGATCTAGTAATTATACATCTCGGAAGATGGACCATTGCGAGTGCCTGCGATGATATGGTGATGTTCATCTGATTTGCAAGCGTTACCAAAGTAATGCTGCAGTTAATGTGAATTACTGTGAATGGCAGAGCAAATATATAAAATAACAATTTCAACACAGTGATCAACATTGCTGTGCCACTGCCGTTCAAAATGGAATTTTAGGAACCAACAGGTGATTTGGGGATGTGGATGGTGAAGCCTGTGTATCACAGAACAACATTTCTGAGAATATGGTTGCAGAAATCGAGCGTGCGTCACCAATTAAAAAAATTTTTTGATTTCCTGTTCGCTTTTTCCTTTTTATCTCACCGGTTTGTCTTTTTCTTAAAGGTATTTCCTGATGTATCTTATCAACAAGGATAAGAAGGAGCACAGGTGGAGGTGGAGTATCGTTTCCCTAAAGACCCATTTACACAACAACGTTTGAAGGATTATACTATTTTTTTTTGTTTCAGAAGTTTGAAACCGTCAAAAAGTGATTAACTGTTAGTTGTTGCGAGTTATGACCAAATGAAGCTTCAATGAAGCTTCAATGAAGCTTCATGAACCACTGTCTTTGTTGTCTGAAGCCACTCGATGGCACTGTCTGTTCAACAAATGTTTGAAAACACACTTTATTACCAGTCTTTCAGCGTCTATCTTCAAACCAAGAGCGCCATCTGGTGGAGTCAGGAAATATAGAAAGTGGTTCATGAAGCTTCATTGCTGCTTCAGTACTGTACTGGTCTATGAAGGAATGACCTGTGATGTGCCCCGACATTTTGGTTTCCTTCTTTGACAGCGTGTCGCCTTTTCCCCCACGTAACACTCAATCATTGCACAAGTTTTTTTTTTCTTTTTGGTCTTTTTCTGAGAAATAGGGGGGTTACACGGGGGAATATGACAACATGACTGTTTTATTATGCACAATGCTTGAATGTTGTACTTGAGACTTCATGCCAAAAGACAAGCAGAGCAGTGTAGTAGTGTAGTGTGCAGAAATGTGGTTGAAAAAGAGGTTTTTTTTTTTTTTTCAGATGTTGTAACATTGCATATTGAGATGACATTTATAGAAAGAAGTGGCAAAAAAGTTTATGTAGGGTTTAAAAAGTAAAATGCCTAAATTGCTTATCCAAAACAGATTGTTGTTTTCTTTATTGTATGTAAGTACAGTAGTTTTCCCGGAGCAGTGATGCGTCACTGTCCAGATATGTAGTTTGTGGCTGAATGTTTTCACCGGAATATGGACGAACAAAGAGCATCGGTATGATTTGTTTTGTTGCTGAATGCAGCATAACTGCAAATGTTTGAAAAACACAGTGCAAAAAGGACACAATTGCTATTGTATGGCCATTTGTATGTATTACATTTGCTGATCTGTGCATTTCTTTTGATGGGGAGACACATATAATAAAAGAAATCATGCAAACACTCTGACTAAGCAATCAGATAACACTGACAGTCTGATCCAGTAAAGGTCATTAAATGGGCACAAGCTATCAAACATAAAGTTCAGAGTTGCGTCTGAACGTGTTAAATGAACGCTCGTTCATGAACTTGTCTATATTTTGGGGTGAACGTGAACTGAAATACTGTATTTCTGCCTGATGAACGTTACTGTGAACGCGCTCATTCTGGCGTTTGTGAACTGCGCTCTCACAGTTTAATGTTGTTTAAGAGAGTTGCCAGATTTCCAGAGCCTTCCAGTGGAAAACTCAGCTTAAAGTTAGTTGTCCAATCACTGTGCGTTACCATTTGTAGTGTCCCGCAAGACGAGTTTCTTGTCTGCAAAGCCGCTTTATCATGAAACAGAACCAGCAGCTTGCTCGTAGTGTGGACTGGGTGGGTGTCAACGATAGGGAAATGCCAGTATTCTGAGGGTAATAGCTCGCAGCAATATATTAGGAAAAAAAGAACTATGAACTGCTTCATTTTTGGAACTGTGAATTTAGTTCAAACGTTTGAATTATGAACTATGAACTGAACTGGTTAATTTTAAAATTTGCAAACTGAACTTTGAACTAGTTTATGTAGAAAGTGAACTTTCCCAACACTGATGAGTATTGTGTTTTGCAGATCACAGACATCACCTCTGTTTTCATGAATATGCAATATCAATGCCACAACAACAATGGCCACCATGCTCTCTTTGATTTATTTATTGTGACGGTTTTCTTTTAAGGTTCATTCATGACTTACAAAAGATGCACTTTGATTGTAACTCTGTCTATGCGGGAGCATTCACTGTGACTTCAAGTAGAGATGATGGTGTCTCACTGTGGTGGACGTTTCCACTGCTGTCCCCCCAAAGACTTTTATTACAGACTTGTTGTCCTTAAGTCTCCTTTGACTCTGTGACAAATCCTCTCCCATACTGTGATTTTTTTTTTTTTTTTTTACCTTCCATTTCCATTTTTCTTCAGCAGATGCATTTACCACATCTGACTATTTGACTTTTCACAGATCTACAGACCGTCACAAGACTTTGAATTTGAATTTTTGACCCGACATTACCCCCTTGACTGAAACTAGATGAATTGACCAAACCTGGAACTTAAATGAACAAGCTAATGATCATTTATATGAATATTTGGAAGAAAATACCACCAGTCGGAACTTTTGTTTTGTTTTACAACTTATTTGGGACTGAATAGTCTTTATGTGTTTAAGTCATTGAAAACGTGAACTAAACCATTCATGCACTGAACTTTTTTTTTTTTTTTCATATAGAGCGTATTATAGTTGAAATTTAAACCATCTTGTGGCTCAATTTATACATTGTGCACATTTAACTTTCTTGTAAACCCTCCGACGAACCGAGTATTGGTCCTCATCTGTTTACCTTTAGTGGATTAAATAAACAACAAAACGCTTGTTGATTTTAGAAATGAGAAAGAAAAAGGAAGAAACATTTTTTTTTGTGCAAAGTTTATTGATTAATTCAATTAACTGTCAAAATAATTTTACAAGTTAAAAAAAGACAATATATGTATTGATTCAAATTAAACTCAAGTCCATTGGTTGACTCAACCAATTCAATACCAGCCAATTGAAAACATAACAGATAAAGTATTTAAGCATCAAATTGTTTCATCTAATTCTCCTGAAGATTGAACAAAAATTGTCTCAAATTTTCTGAAGTCAGACATCAGTATTCAGACGTCCTTCATTAATTAAATTAATTAAATCAATCAATCCCTCATTGCTGGTCCGTGGACTGAAGAGTCCAGGGTACCGGGGGAGTGTTTCTGCAGCTGAGTGGGCTGATGAAATCAGCTGCTTCTTGTTGTTTTATTGTGCTGGCTTCTGTCTAAGGCTCAGTTTCCTCCCTCTTCCCCTGGCTGTCCTCAGAAAATGGAAGACTTACATGTTCTGTACATCAGAGAGCCAAAGATTTTATTTTTTTCAACTGTATTTATATAGCACCAAATACAACACAATCATTCCTAGGTGCTTTTAACAGAGAAAATAGAAACAGATCCACATGCGCAAGCAGGTTTATTTGCGACTGTGGAAAGGAACAACTCCCTCTAACAGGAAGAAACCTTTGCAGAAACCAGATTCAGAGGTGGCGGCATTCTGCTGACCGGGTTGGGGTGAGAGGATAGAGGGGAGGAGAGGATAGGGAAGACAGAGATTAAGACAGCGTTAAGAAATAGGCAGAAAATAGTTAGTCATGTGGTTTGACTTGAAAAGGTGAATAATGAGCACAAAGAGAAAGTTCAAATAAATACCCGATGGCACTGACTGATTCGTCCTCTCTGTCCCGACGTTGTTTATTAGGTGGAGAAGAGTTTGAGTGGGCTGCTGTCTGTCTGCTGCTCCAACAGAACAGATCCTCCTCAGCTCCCTGGACGACTTCACACTGCAAGACAACCAACCATTGAGTACAGCTGCTTCTTCTGTGTGCGCTCTGAAAAAACTTGTGAGTGCTCACTTACTAGTTGCTGTGGCTTCTGTCCAGGTGACTGAGGGTGAGGAACCGATGCTGGAGGATCTCTGCTAGGGTGATTCTATTTAGAGGACAGTCGCTCAGAGAAAAGAAGCAACAATTGAGAATGATGCACACAGTTCAAAGAGAAACACTGAATTTAACTTCAGGGACCAAGTGCAGGTCAGGTGCTTTAAAAGACAACCTGAAGTGTTCAATGTTGCACAATACAGAGCTGATCAAGCCGTCTGGAGGCTTTCTAAACACTTATACGATGCATCTCATCTGTGGGAGCAACATTATGTTGGATTAGAGATCTGAAAAGACAAAAGTCTGTTACTCTACATGTTCTCCCAAACCAATAGAATCTCTATTTTCAATATCTATTTATTTTTACATTAATGAAGAAAGTGTCTTTAGCATGAAAAGAGAACAGATGTAAACTTTTCTTGTGCTTAAAGAATCAGCTTCTAAAAAAAAATACATCAAAATCAATCTTTATTTATATAGCACTTTTTATATATTGAAGTCACACAAAGTGCTTCCACAAGAATTAAAAACAGTGCAAAGATAAAATAGATAAATAAAAAGCAGATGAACACACACGCACACACGATAAGTGAAGACATGCCTAGTGATATGGAGACATGGCAGGGCACCGAGGACTAAGGTGAGGAAAGGGCCGCATTTTGGGCCGTCCACACTGGGGGTGGCACAACTTCCGACCACAGGGGGCGCCGCCCCACAGATCCCCCCTAGCCGGGCAGACCAGCCAATCCCACCACATACATGGGGGACCAGCCAGGTGCCCGGGCAGGGAAACCTCATGGGACGGCATCACCAGCGGCAAAACCGGCCACCACCAGTGTAGTGACCCCTAGAGGAACCACTGGAGATAAAAAAGAAGGTAGAAAATTCGATAATTATCCAAAATAAATAAATAAAAGTAGATAAATACATTGATAAAATACATAAATATAAAAAAACATATACATATATAAAATCAGTTAAAAGCCTGATTAAAAAGGTTTTTAACCCTTTTTCAAAAACCTCAATGGACTCTGCAACCCTGAGGTTCCCCGGCAGGCTGTTCCACAAACGGGGGCCGTAGGAGCTGAACGCAGCCTCCCCGTGAGTCTTGGTCCTCGTTTGAGGGACAACTAAAAGGCCGGTGCCGGAGGACCTCAGGGCCCGCGAGGGTTGATATGAAAAAAGTAGTTTGGATAAATAAGAGGGTGCAAAACCATTAAGACACTTAAAAACTAGTAAAAGAACCTTAAAATCGATCCTGAAGCCAACGGGGAGCCAATGCAGCGATTTTAAAATAGGCGTGATGTGGGCCCGCCCTCTGGTCCTCGTCAGCACTCGTGCCGCAGAGTTTTGTAAGAGTTTTATAAGAGTTGTAGTGGTGCTAAAGTTTTCTTGGGGAGACCAGAGAGCAGGGCGTTACAATAGTCAATTCGACAAGAGATAAAAGCATGCATTAGCACCTCCGCGTTTGCCTGAGAGAGAAATGGGCGGACTCTGGCTATATTCTTCAGATGATAAAAACCAGCCTTTGTGACATTTTTGATGTGTGAGATCAAATTAAGCTCAGAGTCAAAAGTTACGCCCAGGTTCTTTACAGATGAAGATGAGTTAAAATCTAGCAGTTTTGGTAAAAGTTTCTCTCTCTGGCGTTCAGGACCGACAACTAAAATCTCTGTTTTGTCCTGGTTGAGCTGGAGGAAATTTGCTGCCATCCATGACTTGATATCTAAAATGCAGTGAAGAAGGGCATCAATCGGCCTTGTGTCATCAGGAGACACGGCCACATACAGCTGTGTGTCGTCAGCATAGCTGTGGAAGCTGACGCCGTGTCTCCTGATGACATCCCCTAGTGGCAGCATGTATAAATTAAAAAGGATTGGGCCGAAAATCGACCCCTGGGGAACCCCATAGTGGATTTCATGGGTACCTGAGGAACGTGTATCCAAACTTACAAAGAAGCGTCGATCTGTGAGATAAGAACTGAACCATTTAAAAACATTACCAGAGATGCCGACCAGATTTCTAAGTCTGTCAAGTAAAATGCCATGATCAACAGTGTCAAAAGCAGCACTAAGATCCAATAAAATCAAGACTGTGAGTTGTTGGTAGTCTTGATTGTACCTGATGTCATTTAAAATCTTTAAAAGGGCCGTCTCTGTGCTGTGGTTCTTCCTAAAACCAGACTGATGCTTCTCTAAAATGTTATTTGTAAGTAAAAATGCATTTAATTGATTAAAAACTATTTTTTCTACAATTTTGCTAAAAAATGGTAAGTTTGAAAAAAGGCCAATAGTTAATAAGAACCTTGGGGTCTAAACTGCTCTTCTTCAGAAGGGGCCTCACCACCGCGATTTTAAAGGCGGCGGGGAAAACATCCGTCTGAAGAGAGCAGTTGACCATGTATAAAAGCTGTTCCTCAAAGAACCCATAAAATGACTTAAAAAGTGAGGTAGGAATTGGATCTAAAAGGCAGGTTGTTGGTTTCACTTGGGAGAAAACTCGACCAAGTGTTCCTGCATCAACCAGAGCAAAACAGTCCAGTGATTCCTCTGGTGAAGAACCAGTCCAGGTGAGTTCAAAGGTACAGTTTGTAAAGGTAAAAGACTGGATCTGATGTCATTTATTTTGCTTCTGAGGTGGTGGGCATAATCCTCGCAAAAGGAGGGAGAGGGTAGCGAGTTTTTATTAAAATTGGTGTTTGTCAAAAAGTGGAAGGTGGAGAAGAGGAGTTTGGGGTTATTTTTGTTGTTACTGATGAGTTTTGAGAAATGTGAAAATCTTGACTGTCTGACTATTCTATTGTAGGCTTTGAGGTGGGCCCGGAAAATTTGATAATGAACCGTAAGTTTTGATTTTCTCCACCTCCACTCGGCAACCCTGCAATTTCTTTTGTATTGATGAGTTTCCCTGTTTTTCCATGGCGCTGGTGGTTTGGATTTATTAAAGATTCTTGTAGTAATTGGAGCCACCAGGTCTAGAGTTGACTTTAATTTACTGTTAAAATCGTCAGCAATAAAATCACATGGAGCGGGTAAAACCTCAGCTGGGATATTCTGTAAAATTTTAATCAAATTATCAGCCACCTCAGAAGTTATGTAGCGTTTCCTCACCGTTCTGACAGGGGCCTCCTGCTAGTTAAAACTGGTGACATTAAAAAAACACACAAAAGTGGTGTTCTAACACTCTGAATCCAAGAGGATCAAGTTATTATTTCTGTTGGATTTCAAATGCATCACCCACCATATCAGCTGCATCGTCGCCATCATATCCGCTGCCACGCAGCCCAGAGCTCACGTGTCGATGGGCTGGTCAAAAGGTGCTCCCAGGAGCATTTCTGGAGACGTGAAGAGGACACACAGTTTAGTCAGCATGAGCTGAACTAACAAACTGATTACAGTAGCAAGAGCTGAAACAGCTGCTCCACATCTGCAGGACACTTTGACTACTTACATGTACGTCAGAGTGCCGAAGATTGACCCTGTGCCTCAACCAGTTTTCTGGCTTCAGGTCAGCGTGAACAACTCTGACGATCTTCAGGAAGTTGAGAGCTTGACCCAGCTGAAACAAAGTAGAGAAGAACGCGAAATATCACCTGCAGGTCCAATGAGGGGAAGTTCTTCCGGATCGTTGCCTGGAATCACAGCAGGTGGAATGAAATGTTAGTCAGTGTTTTTAATCACTATCAAATACAAGTGAAGTGTGAGTGACTGCTTTCTCTGCCGTACCTCCTTGATGGATTGTTTGATGACTCTATTTCGTCATGATTTTCAGCGCCACCAGTTTATTATCAGGTTTCTTTTCACACGGAGCAACTTCTCCAAAGGAGCCACTGCAGAGGATCTGCTTCTCATGGCATTATGAGGTTGAGGAGGAGATGGTCTCCCCGATCAGGGACTGAGAATCCATGAAGACAGTTTCTTTCACCTGAGAGGACAGTTCACACAACTTGAGTGATGAGGCCAAATCCAAACTTCAAATCAACTACTTACTGGAGCAGATGCTCTATAAACTACATTGAGAGAAATAAACCAGCTTAGACACCAAGTGGCCTCTGCACTCAAAGTGTTTACATTTTAAATGTAGGCGAAGCGACAGTTAGTTCATTAAGTCCATCAAGTGCTCAGAATTGATCACATTTTCTCTTATTTTAATATATATATTTAAGGTTTCAGGTTGAAAAAACTTACAAACACATTGTCTTATTAAATATTGTAATATTTTAAACCTTTTTTCTGACAATCAAGTCTAAAAATGACAGATATTGAAGCCAAAAAAGGCCAAAACGTTTGTCTTTACATGAATCCCATTTTCCACTTGTGGTTTATTTCTCATTATATGAGATATTAGTATTGCTCATTTCTGTTTCAGACTCAAAGGCGTAGTTCACGTTTGAAAAATACAGAGCTAAAGAATTAGCTTTCATATCCACATTGTTAATAGTTTTCATTAAAACATGCTGCCATCAACATAGAAGTTCCGAGAGATGTTTGTGCTACATATATTTAAGATAAACTTACCAAATGTCTCAGGTCGTTGCAGATTGTCTCCGGTTTTCTCAGGTTTTGTCAATCACAAGTACAGATTAAGCTAACAGTCAACCATAAAAGTAAACCTGCCTCCGCTGACAAAATGGAGGCTTCGGACTGATGCATTCTGGTAGAAAAGTTGGTACCATGACAACCAGAACAACAACCGCGTTCTCTTTACGCAGTGTTCAGACTTATAATATAATATAATTTAATATAATATAATATAATATAATATAATATAATATAATATAATATAATATAATATAATATAATATAATATAATATAATATAATATAATATAATATAATATATATAAAATGTAAATTATGACATATAATATTTTTATTTATATACTTTTAGTACATGTAATAATAATGTCACTTTGTCCCATTTTCTGGATATTTAGTAGATTAAACTTCACGGAACTGTCTACTAGTGATGAAGGTTACTATATAACCACCAAACAAGGTGGTCCTATAGGATTTATTTTTTTGTACATTTCACTGTATTTTGCAGTGGTAAATTTTATTTAGTATTTATTTTGTATAACTCTTTGTAGACATCATATTCATGGATATGTATTGTATATGTCTTCATATTGATTAAGTTATGTGCTTTTAAATAAGTATGTTTCTTCCATAACATATTATTTGGTGTTTGCTTCGTTCAATATCAAATGGTCCTACAATTAATCATGTCACAATGTAGTATTTAGTAGCCCATTTTTTTTTTTTTTTTTTTTTTTTCATTTTATTTATTCTTTTTTCAAGGTAATGCAACCTAAAATAAAGCAACAATCCAACAAAAAACAAACAAACAATACATTCCATGAAAAGAAGAACAGGAGTTGGATGAAGAAAAAAATCTTATAAACTCCAACCCCATTCTTGAAGAAAAACGTACAAACTAGATGGCCTAACCGATGTAAAAAACAGCAACAACAAAAAAACAACAATTACATATACACATACATACACATACACATATACACACATATACATACATTCACCACCGTCATCATCATCATTATTGTTGTAAATTTTAACGTTTTTCACATTCGTCTCTGTACAAGTTAAGTGTCCTCTGTTTATACTTATATTTAAATTGAAGAATATTTGAACAACATTTTAGATCATTTTCTAGAGAGTTCCACTGTATCACACCAGATACTGAAACACACATTTGTTTAAGGGTTTTTCCTGCGAAAGGTTGTTTAAAGTCATTATTTCTTCTGCTTGTCTCACTGTTTACTGTAAAAAGCGCTTGCAGTCCATGCGGTAACAGGCAGTGTTTTGCCTTGTGAACAACTAATAAAGTTTGTAAAGAAACCAAGTCCTTCAATTTGAGTAGTCCTGACCTCAGAAACAGTTCTGTAGTATGTTCCCTTGGAGCAACTCCATTAATTATTCTTATAGCCCTTTTTTGTAAAATAAATAAGGGCATTAAATTTGTAACATAACAATTTCCCCATACCTCCAAACCATACATTAAGTATGGCAAAATAAAGGAGCAATATAGGATTCTCATTGCCTTATAATTCAACATAAACTTTACTTTACTCAAAACTGCAATGTTTTTACAAATTTTATTTCTTACGTAAGCTATGTGTGACTTCCACTTAAATTTATCATCAATGAGGACTCCTAAAAACCTAAATTCTGACACTCTCTCAATACTTATTCCATTTAAAGTCAAAGTAACACTTTCAGGGCATTGTTGATTTGTGAACAACATAAATTTAGTTTTGCTTAAGTTTAAGGACAATTTGTTTTTATTAAACCATTTCTGAAGTTGAACCATTTCTTGTTCAATAGTTTTCATTAATGTTCTTAAGTTCTTCCCTGATACAAAAAAATTTGTATCATCCGCAAAAAGAACAAAACGTAAAATCTTTGATTCCTCACAGAGGTCATTAATATATAAAGTAAAGAGTTTAGGCCCCAGCACAGAGCCTTGAGGGACTCCACACTTTACTGTTTCTAACTTGGATTCATGGCCTATATGCTCTACATATTGTTGTCTATTTTCTAGGTAACTACTAATCCAGTTTAACACCACACCTCTAATACCATACGTCTGTAATTTAGATATCAATATACCGTGATCGATCGTGTCAAAGGCCTTTTTAAGGTCAATAAAAACTCCAACTGTGTGATTTTTATACCCCAATTCTGTTGTAATGTCCTCCGTGATTTTCATCAAAGCCATAGCTGTTGAGCGGGTGCTTCGAAACCCAAACTGATTGTCATGTATCAAGGAATGTTTCTCAAGGAAATTGTCAAATTTATTAACAAAAAGCTTCTCCAGAATTTTGGAAAATTGAGAAAGCAAAGATATAGGCCTGTAATTTGTAAGACTATGCCTATCACCAGATTTAAAAAGGGGGACAACCTTAGCCACCTTCATTTTATCTGGAAAGAAACCTGTATTAAAAGACAAATTGATAACATATTTTAATGGTCCTACAATGCAATGTATAGTTTCTTTGACAATGTACATATCTAAGCCATCACTATCACATGAATGTTTACTTTTTAATCTGGAGACAGTAGAAATAATTTCACTCTCACTGACTTCGCCAAGAAATAGAGATTGCATGACTCTGCTTTCACCTGTACAGCTTTTATTTTCGTTATGTAGTGGTATAGATTTGGCCAGGTTTGGGCCAACACTGACGAAAAATGAATTAAATTCCTCAGCCATTTTTTCACCACTTACCTCAGTATTCTGTTGATTCATTAAGTATAGTGGCTGACTATAATTTATTTTACCGCCCATAACCTCCCTTAAGACTTTCCACATTCCTTTGATATTACTTTTGTTTTCCATTAACAAGTTTGTATAATAATCTTTCTTTGCACGTCTCATTACAGCAGTCAACTTATTTTTATAGGCTTTATATTTTTTTTCTGCATTTATTGTCTGATATTTTACAAAGTCGCGATAAAGCTTGTTCTTCATTTTGCAAGACTTCAATATACCCTTTGTTATCCAAGGTTTATTTTTTTTTTTTCCTGCTATATCATACCGTATTTTTGTTGGGCAATTTTTATTATATAACCATAGATACTTTTTTAGGAATGACTCATAAGCTTTGTTTACATTATTTGTACTATAAACGTTTTCCCAGTGTTCTTTCATAAGATCATCCCTAAATTTATTTAGTCTTTCCTCAGTTCTGGACCGAATGACTTTGGGGCACTTTTCTTTGTTTGTTTTCACTTTACAAAAGTCAGTTACAAATATGGGTAAATGATCAGTTGTATCATTTATCAAAAGACCACTTTTGACAGTTTTATCAAGTATATTAACAAAAATGTTATCAATTAATGTGGCACAGTTGGAGGTTATTCGGCTAGGCCTGGTAATAGTTGGATAAAGGCCTCTGCTATATATTAAATCTAGGAAATCTGAACTACTGGAATGATTAGACACATTCAAGAGATTTATGTTGAAGTCTCCACAAATTATAGATTGTTTGTTTTCATTCATCCCAACTAATAATTGCTCCAACTTGTTATTAAATGCTGTAATGCTAGACCCTGGAGTTCTATATATGCATGTGACAACAATATTCCTCTCTTTGTTCATTTCGATCTCAACGGTTAAACATTCCATTAAATCTTCTATTGCAGTAGTCATACACTCAATTGTTTTGCATTTCAACTCACTATTGACATAAAGAGCAACCCCCCCTCCTCTCTTCTTGATCCGATTAACATAAAACAATTCATAGCCCTCAAAATTAAATTCTGCACCTTTCGCATCCGTTAACCAAGTCTCAGACAGAGCTATAACTGTAAATTTATTTTTTAATGTGTTCAAATAATCATGTATTTTACTAAAATTTGAATACAGGCTTCTACAATTCAGATGAATAAGAGAAAATGACCCAGCCGTTTCTATGTTACTATTAAATTCTGCGTCTGTATAATATTTACATGTATCATTTGTGTTTGGAAATAAATTTGACTCGGAGTCCAGTTCATCCTGGTCATAGACACGACCTTCTGTGTATTCAGCTTGTGTAAGGATATGTTCACACACTGCGGACATCGCACTTACTTTATACAAATAAGCACTAGCCACAATGTTATATCCATACCTTACTCGTCGTCAGTCTTTTCATTTTCATAGCCATCCAAGGAAACTCGAAGAGATTCAACACTGGCTGTTATTTCCCCAGCGGGAGCGTGTTTGCTCCTACCGCGGGGGGACTGCCATCCCGCAGCCCGCAGCGCTGAGTCCCAATCCGGTTCTTTTCTTGGGACTTCCATCGTTACGCCAAAGTCCTTTAGACCCTCTGCTGCTTCTCGTGGGTTTCCAAAAATCTTAGTCTTTCCATCCTGCAGAAACAGCATGAGTTTTGCGGGATAGAGAATGCGAGACTTGATTTTTCGCTCCTGGAGATTTAAGGACTACTAAACTTTTTCTAGGCCAAATCTCCCATCCCTACCTCACCCCATATGTAGCATGGTCTTAATAAGTGCAGTCATCCTCATCGTCCTCCTCAGTGTCCTTCCCACTGTCCTCTGCTTCAGGTTCCTGCATGCTTGTCGATGATGATGATGATGATGATGATGAAGCCTTTGACACACAGGCAGCCGGTGCAGAGATTGGACTACAGAGTCAGAACTACACCTAGATTTCTGCCTGATTTGATGTCCTGACCTTTAACCTTTCTTCTTTGGGCCCAAAAACAATGAGCTCAGTTTTCTCTGGGTTGAGTTGCAAAAAGTTCTGGCACATCCACTCATCAGTACTCATTTCCTCAGCCAGTAAAAGGGGGCGTGGTCATTCACTGACACTGACATATACGGCTGTTTGTCGTCTGTAATTAAGATAAGAGGTGTTGTAATGTTCCATGATCTGAGCCAGTGGGAGCAAGTAGATGTTAAATTAAAGATGCCCAATGATGGAGCCTTGAGGAACCACACACCCACAGTTTGTCGGGGGTATCTTTCCATCGATGATTGTGAAGTGTGTTGGACAGTGTATTGAGTTTACTCCATGCACACCCAAAAATGACCCCTTGTATACTAGAAATTACAGCTCGAGGTGCGTTTGTTTCATTTTTAGAGTGTTTATAATCTTCATGGTTAAAACAAGGCAAATCAGGCTGCCTGCACTTCATACTCTTCCAGGCTGACTTTCTACTGTTCTAAATGTGACTAAATCTGGTCCGTTGTCAGTCTCCTGTTTCAGTCTGATCACTTCACCATCAGGAGAAAGAGTGTGTGTCCTCCAAAGCCTGGTTGTGTACTTAAATGAAGATTTATCCACTTTCCTTCAGGAGGACCTATTAAGTTTATCACTGGATATTGTCCATGGAGCAGTGTTACCCAGTTCTTCTTAAAATGACACACTTATTATGATGGGTCCCGATAATAATGAAACATTCATGAATGTAATTATTAGTCTATAGATAAATGGCACTGCAAAATATTTGACATTTTTTTATACTTGTGTTCTTTAAAAGAAAAATAACAAAACAAAAAAAAATGTACAGTACAACGTGTTTCATGTTTGTGTTTTTCAGCCATTTACTGCTGAGGATGCCGAGGAGATCTCACCTGCGTTAAGGCCGATTACACACTCAGAGGACATGAGTGTTTCAGAAGATGTGGGCGTGGTCTTTGAAGACTTCAAATTGTCCACCAACATGGAACATAGCACAATGAAATTCAGTTTAATATTTGGGCTGATCTATAGCCAGGATCTCAGTTTCTAAGACACTTGAAGAACATATTTGAATTTTCCCAGAAGATCCTCATGAATTTGGACAGACACAGGCTCAGCACCAATATTCAGCAGTTGACCTGAGCCAGCTTCCTCTGCAGTCTACTGGGCTCAGTGTGGACAAGGACGTCCCATGCAGCTGTGAAGGACAGTCTTCCTTGACTTTCACAGCAGCTGCAGTGACACACAAGTTGTCCTTGACGGCACAGAACTGCAGTGTCGAACTCTTTCGTCTCTGCTTCTTCAGAATGACATCTTCTCCAACCACAAGTCCCACTGCATTTTCAAGGTCGTGGTGGGGACGTCCCCTCACGGAGCCTGGTTGTGCATAACGTCATCCACGTTAAGTGAAAGTCGATAGATAAGGAGTTGAAGAGGGACATTTCAGACGTACCACTAATCAAATATACCTGGCAGTCACGCGGACTGTCCCGACCCCTCAGTCAAATTGTAGTATTTAATTTTTTTATATATATTGTTTTCAGTCTATGATGTGTTCAAAACAACCCAAAACTCGGAAGAAACTCCACTGACTTGTTAAAAACCAAAACGAACAGTTTTAGAAATTCAAATTTTGAGTTTTCAGTGGTCCTTCAACCCAATGCACAATCACGCACCTGACGTAATCGTATCAATTTGCAACAAAGAACAGCCAGCGGCTGTATATTTTCAATCGCCTCTCACATGTCACTGATATCACAATGGAAAAACAAAAATGGCTAAACAAGCCCAAAAAAACAACACCGTCTGTGACGTCCCTGCAGCCTGGCAGCAGTAACCAGATAGCCGGAGAAGCCGAGGAGCACCTGCCGGCTCGGGCTGAACCGGAGAAGAGGTGCATTAAACAGGGGGAGGTGAGTGAAGTGCCCGCCAACCTGCCGGCACCCACACCCTCTGAGACCAGTTCAACAGGAGCGGAATGTCCACCATCACACTCACACTCACAGCAGCAGTGTGTTTTAGTTTTACTGGAGGACACTTTGTATTTTAGTGTAAATCAAAGGCACACAAACACAAACTTGTATACAAATTAAATAACTATGAAATTGTTTAATTATCTGTATATTTACTTGTGACAGTGGGTTATTGTAACTTGTGTCTTTTCACACTTCTATGTGGTTTAGAACAATTGGGCTGCAATGGGCCTCAGGATCTCATTGCAGTATCTCAGCGCATTCAAAATGCCATCAATAAAATGCACCTGTGTTCATTGTCTATAACATACACCCACATGCCAGTTCCACGCTCCCTCACACCTTGCGGCCACCAGTTGACAGTCACTATTTTAAAGACTACATTTACAGTAGAAGGTGCAACTGTACAGTCACTCAGGCTGCACACTTTTGAATTTAATAGTCTTTGTCAATCCTCAGTGTTTCTATGGTGTTTTAGATTTGTAAAGTAGTCTACCAGTTTTTATCAACAGGGTAAACAGTGCAAGTCTTAAAAGGCCAATGGGGACAGATTTGTGTTGTTGTGATCCATTGAAATAACTTTTAAAGTTGCTCCAATAAGGTGTCAAAGCTGTCTTCACACAGTCCAGTATTTGTACTCATCATGGATGCCTGTCTCTCCCCTGTGTTCGCCATTCTTTCTCTTATTGGTTGACTTGGCTGTAAACTCCTGCATTGTTTGATTGAACCAAATCTGATGGAAAGTGTAAGTTCTCTCTATCTCCACTCTGCCATCTCTCTTCTGTCTGAAAGGCGTACTAAATCTGATCTGAAGGCTCATAAATTGATAGTTAAATCTCCCCCAAATCATGGAAGGCTCAGGACAAGGAAAATCTAATCTCCACCCACCCGCAGGCCAGAGCTCACCCCTCTGTAACAAACATATCTGCCGTGCGCTCTCTGTTATTGGCCGTCTCTGACGCTCAATCCCCCAGCTTATCTTTTCTCTGTCGCGGCAGATTTACTTTGTCATAATCAAACCTCCATTGTTCTCAGCAAGAATTTCAAGGATGACAGTGTGCAGGAGGGAGCCAAACTCAACTGTGCTCTATGTAAGAAGATTAAGTCCGAACGGTGGAGTGATGGGAAGGGCAAACATTGTCCTCCGGGGTTGATTGGAGGACAGGTGTCTTCATGTCAGCTCAGAGAGAACGAAAGCAAACTGGACTCCCAACTAAGATCTCCTTGGTTCACTTTGACAAACGTTTTAAACTGCAGCTGCAGCAACAAGCACAGGTCACTACAGTAACTTATATGTGTTTCCACCATAAACTCATAAAATTCAGTTTTCTGTTTTACATACTGTCCAGTACAAAACATTTGAAGACATTAAGGGTTTCTCAGTCATAAGCATTCTCCTTTCTTCTGTTCAAGCAAGACGTCTTTTTTCTACATACCTTTTTGACATGTTTCGACGGTTCTCTCATCATTGTCTGGACCATCATGGTGGAGGATGAAGTGCCTTTATGTCAGCTGGTGTTATGGATGCATGACCAACCTGTTACTTTGGACTTTTAGGGCATTCTAGGGTCCTCTATTGCTCAGCTGCCTCTGCATATAAGGTGTGTATCACAGCAATAAAATGTGTTCAGGGCGTAGAATAAATGTGGCTCACTCTGGGGCGGTGCATTGATAATGACACATACTTCAGGCCGCAATGTATGCATAGCTTAAGGCCACATTTTGTTTTGCACATGGTTATTAAAATCACACGTGGCACTGCTTGTTTTCACATGCACTATAAAAGGATGCTTCCCACTTTCTGAGGCTCCCGGCAAAGTTGATTTGGAAAAAAGGATCAAGCCTCAGAACAAAAGACAGGGTGTGTGTGTGTGTGTGTGTGTGTGTGTGTGTGTGTGTGTGTGTGTGTGTGTGTGTGTGTGTGTGTGTGTGTGTGTGTGTGTGTGTGTGTGTGTGTGTGTGTGTGTGTGTGTGTGTGTGTGTGTGTGTGTGTGTGCGCGCGCGCGCGTGTGTGTGTGTGTGTGTGTGTGTGTGTGTGTGTGTGTGTGTGTGTTCACACAACAAAGAGACATAATGAAGAAAAGATGAAGAAACATAAAACAAGAAAATAACTAAGCAGGAAACATTCAACACATCTAAATTGAGCGTGAAAAAGAAAGAAAACGTACGGGCTTCTGTCCTCCTACACACACACACACACACACACACACACACAAACAGACATGGCGTGTGCATGCCATTACTCTGTCTCCTCTTCTAATCCTGGAAAAATATATTCCTCTTCACAGGACTTGGACTTGTTTGAATATTATTAAGTTGTGAAAATATTCATAAAACACTAATACCAAAAATCATCCAGCAAACCTCTCGGAAACAAGGCTACAAACCCCGACCCATTCATTCTCCACTCCTCGGTGTCTTCACATTGTTCTATGCACAAACAACAACCATTTAAGGAGTCAATAAAGGAGCAAGTATTTCACAAATACAGTATTGCAATTGTTTGCTTCATAGAACGCTTAACTGCAAGTGGTCTTTAAATACAACACAGTCGTCTGTAAGGAGTGATTGGTATTTAACACTCAATTTGAAATGGGCCGTCAGCATTAAAGGCCCCTCCATGCTTTCTGCATGTGCACAGAGTAGTGATGACACAATGAAGCTTCAATAAAGCTTCATGAACCACTGTCTTTATTCTCTGAAGCCACTAGATGGCACTGTCTGTTCAACAAGTGTTTGAAAGCACACTTCATCGCCAGTCTTTCAGTCTCAATCTTCAAAACCAAGAGCGCCATCTGGTGGAGTCAGAAAATATAGTGGTTCATGAGTCTTCATTGAAGCTTCATTTGGCCATCACTCGCACAGAGTATGCGTGACGTCAAAATCGTAGCAGAAGTGGAGATAGTTTCGGGATCGTTACGTTATGAACGGGAATGTACCAAGAGTGTGGTATGGATGCAATCGTGTATCACCGGTGGCCTGCGCACAGTCTGTGGAGACGTACTGCGGAAAGCATGGAGGGATCTAAACACGTTAACATGATAACCTAACGTGTCATTATTTGGGGGGTGGGGGCACCATCATGGTCTGTCTGTTGAAATGTCCAAAATGTCAACTGGACACAATGGAGTCAGCCTAACCAATGTAAAAATAGCCCTTTTGCCCCTCTGATGCAGGCAATTGATTTTCAATGCTCCAAGTACAAAGAGGGAAGAGCAGCACTGGCTTCTAAAGCAGTTTTCAAACCAACATGTTGACCTTCCCTGGGGGTTCAGGGTTAGTGTGAATGAGTTTATTCAGTCTGGGGAGCAGGGGCCTCATTTTCAAAGGTTGCTTCGCAATACGGGTCCTGAAAGATGCGTACGCCACTTCCCACGCAAAGTTTGTGATCTCAAATAAATTACTTTGCAGGAGAATGTGCATACCGGTACACAAACCTTGAACCTCGCACACACACATTTTGGAGACGGGGATCCTGGCGGCGCTGATTGTGAAGTGGAGAAATTAAGCCAAATTCATCTCATATATTTAATATCCTAAAATATCAGACTTATTGATCCATGTGACCATAAACAGCTAAGCTGCAGTGTATAGATGTTTCTTTAGTGGCACATTACTACTGAATCAGCAGCTCTATTTTCACATGTCAAACTTTCATCTTAACGTGATACAGAGTTGTGGACAGAACTGATTAATTATCAATTGTGACAAAGTGTGTAACAATCAGGCTAATTTCAGAGTAAACACATAAATAGTACAGTGACAGCTGTGTGTAAAGTTGCAGTGTGGATGCGCTGCACCGCCATGCGCTCTTGATGCACTGGTGGTGGAGACAGACGACCTCCTCATCACCCTCCGCCTCCAACTCTGGAGTGACTGAGAATAAAACACAAAATCCACTGAGCCTTTTTAAAAGTCCCTGTTCAACTATTTTAATTCTACGTTTAATAAACAGATACGTAAAACTGAACTTTATCAGTCTGCTGTGGTCTCCACCAAAATGTTTCCTTCCCTCTCCGACACTCTGCCAGACACACTGACCGTCACAACATGGAGGCTGTTTTGGGATCCAGCAGTGAGCTCGGGTGCTGCACCCATGATATCACTCTCCTCTGGCCCCCATGATGTCACTCTCCTCTGGCCCCCATGATGTCATTCTCCTCTGTTCCCATGACATCACTCTCCTCTGGCCCCCATGATGTCACTCTCCTCTGGCCCCCATGATGTCACTCTCCTCCACCTTCACATCAGACTCTTCTACTCCACCTCTACAGTCACTGATCTCTCTGTGACTCTCATACTATATACAGCAATGACGACACGCTGCTGATCGCTTGTTTTTCCTTTTATTAGTGATTCCACTACGGTGATACCAAATAATATAATTTTCCTGACCTCCACCTCCTCCATGACTATTTCTCTCTCTGTAAAATTCCTTTTCTTCGTCTTTTCTGTCAGGATTTAGCGTCAAATGTGGGCGATCAACAGGCTGATTGAGATGCAAAAATATTGATGAGGCACTTTGCATTGACCAGTTATGGTATAAAGTGGTCTTGTTGAGGGTGGAAGATGAACTGCACAACCTTCCAGGTGGATTGTGATTTTTCAAAGGAAAGTGCATGCAGATGTGTGTGCGAACGGTTTTACCGATCCAAATTTCTTTTGTCGCACGCCATTTTCAGCTTCTGTTCGCACATACACTTGTAGTTCACCTGTCAAACGGTAACGCAGGTGTCCTAAGGCAAGCTCAGGGAGGACAGAAACCTCCTGTAGAGTAGACAGGCTAAAGCTCACTTGATCTTGATTTTCAGTATGAATACAGACCATGAAAGCGGGGCCTCACGATCCTTCTGACTTTTTGGGTTTTAAATAGGAGGTGTCAGGAAAGTTACTACAGGGATAATTGGCTTGGCTGGTGGCCAAGCGACCACCACTGCCCTTTATTTGAGGAACAGAGTTAATTCTTTGCTCAGTTGCTTCGCTTGACATGAATAGTTGATACAATGACATTGTTCTTCAATAGATATTCTAAACATTGATTATTGGGACTGGTCTTACAATCTGGTCCATAAATCCTCCCTTGGCCTAAACACTGAACCCAAGTTGTTCTTCAGGGTGAATCCCGTCATCTTCACTGCTGTGTGAGAATGTGTATGAAAGTTTGTGTAAATGGATGACTGTGACCGATCATATTCTGAAACTGCTAAAGTAAAGTAGTAGAACGACTGCTGTATGCACTGTGAGTGAAGTCCATCTTACAGGTATTTACTTTCCAGGGAAACACAATGAATGACACAGTTCATCACACTTTGAAAAAGATACTTTTTACAAAAGATTAAAGTTGGACGGTAACAACAAGCTTATATGATGACAATAAAGAATTATATCTATGTTCTTGTAAATTAATGACGATAAAAACATAAAGACAAACAATTTCCTTTTTTATCCGAGCTCCAAATATGACTGTTAGTGTTCATGATCCTGAGCTGCAGCATGTGTGGAATATTTATATATGAGCATCACTGATCCTAACCGGAAGAAGTTACATCAACCAGCTGAAAAGATGAGATAAATATCACCCAACGTCACAAATCAATGCAGATCTCAATATTCTCATCAAAGCTCTAAAAAGCATAACAGAAAAAAACTAGAGCACATAAGCAAAATGTATTGTCTATGGATACTAACAGTGTTCGAAGGATGATGCCCCAATTCACCTGTCAATCAGTCAGAAACATTCCAGACTGAGAATGTTGGCTACATTCAATGTTCTTTGAATTTCATGCAATATATACCATACTGGGGTGGTTATACAAGGCCAAGACATAATATTCTTTCTTCTGGCACACCAATGACTTGATGTGATCTCTTGTGGTGAAAAAATGAAGGTGCAACTTAAAACTGTCAACACAGCCCCAGACAGTCTGTGTGGAATTAGACATAAGCCCTGAACGCTGCTTGCTGATCTCTACGCCCTTTGTGATTTGTCTCGTCAATCAATCAGTCGATTGGTGCATTTGGCTGTCATCCTGTCAGATCTGCAGTCAGTGGTGTGGCGGCAGCTCAGTGAGGCAGACCAGATAAAACCAGAGTCCCTGCAGACGAGCAGAAAAACACCACTGTCACTGCAATCATCTGAGCAGTGTGAACTTGGCTTTTCTAACCACTGCCTAACCACGGGGGCACCCACCAGGGAGGGTGGTAGAGGGGGGAGTGGATGGAAGGTGGCTGGGTGGGGATGGTTCTGAGAGAGGAAGTGTGTGGTGCCTGAGGTGATGCTGTTCTGGGAGCAGCTGGTGTCCTGGCAGGATTAGATACAGAGGAAAAACCACTCTGACAGTTAAAGATGGAGGGCATCAAACACCCACACAACCCCCCCCCCCCCCCCCCCCCCCATCACTCCCTCTCAGGGTAAACAATTCAATAAGAGCTGTGCCCGAGATAGCAGTGATGCTCGCTATGATGCCAAGCCCACAGCCATCCAACCATCTGATATTGACAAAACACCCGTGTCACAGCAAGGAGATCTCATGAAGCTGCTCAGTGGTTGACTCTGCACACCAGAGGGATGGTTCACAGTGAGGGGGTGCCGGGGGTTGAGATGCATACATGCATACAAGAAACTAACTATAGTCTAGCTTCTTGCATATATGTATATTAGTTTATATTTCATTAAAAAAAAAAAAAAAAAGATTAACGCGATGTGTGCCTTGGGGAAAAGCAGAGTAGGAGGACTGGTCACAATCTGCAACCTCTCTCTGGCGACCTGCACCGTCCCCAGCTGCCTAAAATCTAGCACTATTGTTGCCATCCCCAAGAAGCAGTCGGTCAGCAGTCTGACTGACCGCAGACCTGTGGCTCTCACATCAACTGTGATGAAGAGCTTTGAAAGACTTTTGCTGAGGTACATAAAAACCTCACCGCCTCCTCGCATTAATCAGCGCCAATTTGCACACTGAGCCTACAGGTCCACAGGTGATGCCATCAACACAGCCCTCCACACCGTATGTATATGGAGTTATGCAAGGATATTGTTTGTGGACTTCAGTTCTGCCACACTGAGCCCAAGCAGAGTGATGTCTAAAATACACAGCCTGGGTCTCAGTGAACATTACTGCAGGTGGATCAGGGACTTCTTCACCAACTGTGTTCAGCCAGTCAGTCTGGGGCCTCATCCCTCCTCAGTCCTGACAATGAGCACTGGAGCCCCTCAGGGCTCTGTACTATGTCCCATGTTGTACATCCTGTATACCCACCACTGCACACAAAATGCACAACAGCAACACACTTGTTAAATTTGCAGATTCACAGCAATGTTGAGATGGCCTCCAGAGAGTTGGTCCTGAACCTCACTACCTGCTGCTCCTTCAACAACCAGGAGCTGGTGCTGGACTTCACGGGGAAGGAGGAACCTCCCCCACACCCTCTTCTCAACCAAGGGGACACAACAGTAGAGAGGGTCAAAGACATCAAATGCCCCAGGCATGTCCTGAGAGACATACATATCTCAGGACCTCACATGGAGCACGGACACCAACACTCTTTGCACAACAAAGACTGTACCTTTGAAGCTCACGGAGGAGGGTCAACATGTTCTGTCGAGAACATCCGAACCCTCGTGCTGTAAATATATTAGATCTTTTTGTCTGATTATGGGTATACTGTGCACCATGGGTGTTCATTTCATTTTACTTGTACAATGACAAGTGAATCCATTGAACTGACACGATGATAGCTTGGTCATTATAATGTCCATAATTATTTGTTCTTAAATAACAAATGTATTAAAGAACAAATTTAATACAATTAATATTTTAATTGATTAATATACTACTTTTAGTAATTTATTGTGAATCCTAAATAATTATTGACCTGCTCAAAACTTCAGAAAAAGCAATGAATGAACTGTCGAGTTTCAAACATTTTCAAACATTGCACACAGGCAGCAGTTGTCAGAAAGATCTGTCTGCAGTGACTCAAACACAGCCCTGTATACAAAAAGGGGCTTTTTTCACTTGAGAACAAATTATGTTCTGCATATAATAGAAGTATGTATGGCTCTTGGCAAGTTCTTTATAATTTGTATGTACTGACATTTGCAGTCTAAATCTACCTCTCAAAGTACAGTAGATAATGCAGTTATGAATGGTGTGAATGTTATTTTTACAGAACAAGACTGTTCAATTAGTTCAGAATAAGGCCAATTTATGAAAACACTGAAAATGAAGGGTCTTAGAAATGCATGTAGCTTGTAATCTGAGTACCACACAGATTACTACAGAATAACATGGAGTAAATCAACAATACAGCGAGCATCTAGTGGTTCTAATGCTTCAGAATGTAAAATTACATCCACGTATTTCACTCACATTTTTATATTGTACATTTATATGTGAGTGAAAAGGACTTTATCATGAATGCTGCTCCTGTTCTTTACTTGTAGCTGTACCTCACATTTCACATGCAGTATTTCAGAGCAGGAGACGTGAGATTGCATTGACAAACCCAGGCATGTTACTGTGAGGGACTGTGTCTACTCTCAGACTTTGAACTGGTGGTAAATATGCAACCATATAATTTGCCACGGGAACATACTCCTTCATCATATCGATCAGGGTTTACACCCAACCCCCCCCCCCCCCCCCAACAGCTGGTGCAGCCAAGCATGTGAGTCAACACACCACAGTTGCTAGGCTACAGGTATGCCATGCAGAGGCACTTGAGTTATTTCTGGGGATTTCAGCCACTCGATTGAGCTCTCCTCACTGCCCACGATGATGTGTATGTACACCCATGTGGAGGGCTTCTAAAATGCCACTGCCTTTCTCCCACTTAGATGGTCCCACCACAACCTGGTTCCTTTAGTCCAGTGGTCACCAACCCTTTTCACACAATGATTACTTTTCATGTCATACAAAAAGCAAAGCTCTCCCATCTATGGTTGTCTGGGAAAAAAAAATATTTTTCAGAAAATGAATCGAAGAATTATTTTTTCAATCATTAATTGTTTTCCCCATCATTTGATTAGTATAGTATTTTACACATTGGCAACTATAGCAAAAAATTGCTGATTCGTATCCAATTTCAATGTTTATTCAACATTTCTTTATTACATTTGTAATACAGCATTGTTTCTAAAATCTCTTCAAATTCCAAAATAATAGTTAAGAAAAAATTAAATAGTGCAAAATACTTAGAAGTGGAGCAAACAACTACACCCCGCATTAAAATAACTACAAACCATTTGACATACAGTTCTATCTACAGTGTTGGACCGACGGCATGGTTCGTGTCTGGATATCACTAACTGAATAATAGAAATGATGGCAACACAATGTGTTGTAAATCACAATTTATGTGTTGATGTTATTTCAATACCACATGTACAGCATGTTCAACAGCATTATTGTATTCTGCTTAAATTCTGAACTAGATGAAAATCATTTTGTGCATGTAGCTGCAGACAGGTACCAGTCAGTGGATCATTTGATCCTGGGCTGCAAAGAGACAATAAAGAGTTTTATTTTGAAAATGTTTTCACACAGCTGATTGCAATGAGCAACTCGCTGTCTGGCTTTGTGCTAAAGGTGGTGACGATCCATCAGGACATCCAGGGGAAGTAGCCATGGAAAACATGCAGGGCTGCAGCCCTCGAGGATCTGAGTTTGAGACCTCTGTCCTGGATACACTGGTTGTGGGTCAACAAAGATCCCCTCTGGTCCTTTCCAGTCTGTCTCAGGTAGGAGTGGATGAGACCGTCTTCTACCGGCAGCAGAGCGCTCTCTCATCTGGATGGTTGTGGTTGCATGGTGAGTCATGTTTTCAGATTTCCCTAACCCGTTCAACACATCCAGCCACTTCTACTGAGGAAGAAGCTGCTCATCATGGGGGTCAGCATATCGACTGTCTCCTGGATGGTAGACTCAGACAGCTATTTGAGAACTATGTATATTTATTTATCCATTTATTTGTGTTTAGGAGTACAATACCAAGCCTGGGCACAAACTACAGAAAGTCTGTAGGTCAAATAAGGCTGAGGAGTTGTGATGTGCAGTCGGGTGGATTAGTGTTTAGCAACATTTCCTCCCTGCGGGAATAGTTCCACTTCAAGTCCTGTTTGGGTCCTCTGGTTCCACAGTTTGGTTGGTGGAACCAGAGGTCGGCGAGCACCAAGTCACCCCCAAGGACCAACTCACAAATGAGATGCCTCTAAAGTCTAATTTTATTCTGTTGCTATTCTTTTTTAATCACACTTGTATTTATAAGGGTTTAAAAAGGACAATATCTTAAAAAATATAGTAATTAAAAATATGTTTCTAAATACATGAAGTTGAGATCTCTGGTGCGCTGTGTGGAGGAACAAAAGTGATGAAGGTCCTTCACTTACTCATCACCTCCACAGACAGCGGCAATCATTCAACTTAATGTTAAATATACCGGATTGACACAACAAGTGAATGATCTTAGCCAGACAGCTTTCACTCATGGTTCTAAAAACCCTGAACTCTCACATATGTGCACAGATTAACTAATATTGTAGCGGGCGGCGGCGGCAGTGGACGGACAAGCCATAACACGGAGAGCGTGCTGGTCAATCCTGGGTGGGTCAGGAGCTTTTGGGTTGGTAAGGAGCCGCCACCCAGTGAGGAGGGGGTGCCTTTGTAGGAAGCCTTTTCAGCTATGACGTCACCGTTGCCTAGTGACGCTCACTGGCCCTACGTGGTGACGCAAGTTCGAGACCTAACCGGTTCACTGATTGATTCATATATGTTTAGTTTGTTTTAAGGATGCACTTTTGTTTACTCTTTATATTTTTGATCCGCCATGTCTTTGTATTTTTCCGTAGCATAGAGGGTAAAATCTATATCTGCAGTGTTCGCTTCATTTTTATGTCCAGAGGATTTTGTGGCTCCAGAGTGTCTGTTCAGTGGTAAACAGGTCCAAATGGCTCTGAGTGTTGAAGGTTGCTGACCCCCGTGCCAGTGAAAATGGGACGTTTTTGTCTATGAAATGTTGTTTTTGTTGTTTTTCATAGAAAAGGTGTCCCATTTTCACTAAACCAGGGGTTTTAATCTCAACAAAAACAACGAAAACAACTATGAAATGTTGTTTTCATTGTTTTTGCTGAGATTATTAGAAATAAAGTGTTGAATATTGATATTATCTGTTCTCTACCTCATTAAGTAATTGTTGATAATAATTGTGAGAAATCGTCAATGTGATCAGTGTCTTCAGATAGATGAGCATCATTTATGATAACACATAACTAAAGGCACACTGAGCAAATTTGTTTTTTCAGAGGAATGTGTCAAACTGGTAGGCCTTTGCATGACTCAGAGAGGGACTGTTTCATTCAATAACTCCATCAGTATTAATTTAAAAGTGTGTCTGATGAACAGGTCCTGCACAGAATAGATCACTGCTGGTATCTATGTACTTGTATGTTAACAGTCAACAAGGAAGTGCATGTGATCAGGCGCTCCTCGAACAAGCATTTATTATTCCTTTTGAAAGAATGAGTCAGGTTGCTCTGGTTGGAAGCCATCAAGATACTGTCTTTTGTGTTGATTACCACAATTTCACAGTTCATGTGAAAGTCATCTAAAAACCAATTAAAACAGGTTCACGCTACATTCCTCCCCATTTCCACAGATCACAGGGAACTGCCGGCAGAATTAAAAGGTAAGATCTGGTAATTACCTCCAAACCGGCCCAAAAATATCTGATCTATTATGTGATTCCTCCACTGGGCTTATCGCAGCCTTATCAGAGAGCAGGCTGACTACCCAGCGAAGCCGGCTGATGGAAAATAAGGGAGGAATAGCAAAACGGTGTGTAAAATAACAGAAAACCGCACACACATGCATGCCAGCCCCCCTGGGAATTGAGGTGATTGTGGATTCTGGATAAAATCTCCCGGGCTCCCTCCTCCTGGCAGCAACAGACGGACAGAGATGAAAGGACTCATGGAAGTGTGGTGAAATGAAAGAGGGAGGAATAGATGAAGGAGAGGAGGTCAAGTGTGAGAGATTGGGCGACAGGTTTTTTATTCTATCGGGTTTTTTCTTCTTTAAAAAAAAAAAAAAAGTGGGTAAATGGCCCATCACCTCACAGCCCTGATTAGCCTGGTTTACTCTGCTTATTGACGATAGGCGACAGCACATGGGTGACATGGTGCACATCTGGAGGCCACCAAAAGATAAAGGGATGGAGGAAGCTGCAGACTGAGATGAAGGGATGTGATCAGCGTTGCATAGACAAAAATGACAACAAATGTCTCTGCTTCAAAGGCTTATTGTGAGTCTAAGCTCCGTGCTGAGATGTGAGGCCATCCGTCCATCCATCTACTGTACCTTTGAAGCGATGTCAGACCCAACCAGGCCTCGTGTCAGGGAATCTGAATTACATTTAAAGAAAGACCGGAACAATCACTGTTTCACATGTATCACAATAATAATCCATAAGTAGTAGAAATGTTGCAGACACAAGACATTTACGTGCTCGTAAATGTCTTGTGTCTGCAACACTGAAAAAAACTGGGTGAAAAAAAAACATGATTTGTTACAAAAATAAAATCTTAATTTTAAGTTTAAGTTTGCGAGTTCAAATTGCAATGTGTTTAATTAAAAGAAAGCTGTGGCTCAAGCACAAACCTTAATATTTATAGCTGCTGACACATTCTATTTGTTTACCCTGAATGGTCGTTATATCTGGAAGCTTGTCTGATAATTTACCATGAGTAAACTCCATCACTTTTGTTTTCTTTTTATTCAAGACCAGCTTCAATTTGTGCAGGTGATATTGGACAACATTGAAAGTTTACTGTAAAAACTCAAACGCCCGAGCACGGATGAATAACAACAGTAAATACAGTATTTTCCACGTAGAGGTGGTATGACGCATTTGGAAGAGTACACATAGGTCATTTACATAAATGGGAAATAAAATGGGTACCAAGAGTGGGTCCTGTGGCACACCATGAGTGGCCTCTATAAAAGAGGAATTAGTGCCCCTCATTTGAATAGACCGCGATCTGATTGATGCCAGTCTTAGTGAGCAGCTGATGACGTCACTCTCTTGCACTGTTTGCTGAATGGTCTTTTGAAAATTAAAACGTAATCGTCATTTTCTTTTTCATTTGAATTAAGGCTCAGAATAAGCGGCCTTGTATGTGAAAATGAAAATGCAGTTTGGATGTTTGATCACTCTTTTTTATTTATGAGTAAGAACATGCAGTTTAATCTGAAAATGAAAAAGTATTTCTGTTAATACATTTCAAATTGAGTTTTGAGCCACATTTGCTTCCATAGCTACTCTGCTTCACTAAGTACAATTCTAATTATCTACGTACAGTACATATGAGAGACCTGAATTACCGTCACAGAAACATTTTTTGCAGTGTACAGACTCAATGGTTGGATGGACTTCCAGAAAGTTGTGAAAGTCAGAACACACAGATTGTCAAAGTTCCTTACAGGAAGTAATGAGGTTCCAATTATCTGAAGAATGGCTCGTCTGATAAGAAAAAATGAATCACAGTGACTGATACAGTGAAAGTGGAGATTAAGCAGCGAGGAAGACAGAGACCCAGCAAGAGATTTACAGAAGAATATTCCCAACATCTGTTGCGGAAGCCGAGGACAATAGTTCATTAGTCTATCATGAGGGAAGCATAGAGGAAATATCATGCAGCCAGAAAGAGAGGGGGGGAGAAAGCAAATACATGAGGCTCCATGTGAGTAAAGGAAAAGACAATGTGAGGTTCACATGTGTTTAGTTTGTTCAACAGAAAATGTTTTACCATTTTTAATGATAGGATCAACCTTTATTGATCCTTGTGGGCAAATAGACTTTGTGCAGCAAGTTATTATGGTATAAGTTTTGCTTAAAGTAATAATGAGGCAATAAAAGCAAAGTCAATAGCAAACCAAATATTACAGGCAAATGAAGTAATTGTATGGTATAAATAAAGCCTACTCTGTGTGCGCGCGCGTGTGTGTGTGTGTGTGTGTGTGTGTGTGTGTGTGTGTGTGTGTGTGTGTGTGTGTGTGTGTGTGTGTGTGTGTGTGTGTGCGTGTGTGTGTGCATGCGTGCGTGCGTGCGTGTGTGTGTGTGAGTGTTAGGGAGGGTGAGCTCTAAAAAGGTTTGGAAAGAGATAATAAAATCATAGTATATTATAAAATTATAAATTGATCCAACTATTGTCCTCACAGATACAGAGGACAAAGACGACCATGGGCCAAGTGGAAATAAGAAATTAGTACGGTAGTTGTTTTAAAATGCTATATGAATATAGGTAATTTGATTTATGCTTAATTTATGTGAGAATGTCTTTTGTGAAAATGTCATGTGGTGGGAGACAACAGACCCTTGTTAATGCTATATATACTATTTACAGTTATCATACCAATTCAAACATGTTCCAATCGTTGTTAGATGAAATGAAATGAAATGAAATAGAGCAGTACTATCTATATTTTAACGGGATTTTTGAGCGGGTACATGAATTAACCTGTGAGTGTTTTAAGTTTACATCTCTCTGTTCAAAATGCACACAGACTGAAAGACAACAAATTTTCCTCTCAATAATGATAATTTTATGAAAACATTTGCCCTAAAACTGGATTCTGAGGAGTTGTTTCCAAATTACGTTGATAAAATCCATCCTCTTCCCCCAGATGACATCACTAACTGCAGCTGCGTCCATCCGCGTTGCATCACTCACACAAAGAATTAAGTGGCCACTTATAACGCATGTCCTGGCTTTCCAAATAAAAGACCCAAACTCCTTCAAAATAAAAGTCCCTGCTTATCAAAAATTAGAGATGGGCAAATGAAGCTTCAAAGCAGATTCATGAACCACTTTGTATATTTTCTGACTCCACCAGGTGGCACTCTTGGTTTGAAGATAGAGGCTGAAAGACTGTCAATGAAGTGTGTTTTCAAACATTTATTGAACAGACAGTGCCATCTAGTGGCTTCAAAACATATAGAAAGTGGTTCATGAATCTGCTTTGAAGCTTCATTTGCCCATCTCTATCAAAAATCACAATGTTGACTTCAAAATAGATATCAAGTCTTTAGTTAGGCTAGGAGTGAGATGACTTTCAAAATAAAAGCCCTCCATTTTCGAAAAAAAGAGGTGCTTTGTTTTGTGTTTGTCTTGCTTGAGACCTTATTGCGGAGGTCTCCAACTCTGGTCCTGCTTCAGCAGACCTGAATCTAATGATGATGTCATCACCAAGGTTGTGAGAAAGTCCAATACCGAGCCCTTCATTGCCACCAGGTGTGCTCCATTGCCACCAGGCGGCGCTGCTCCCTACAGTGTGCAACAGGCGCAGTTTTACTTTGTCATTGTCTGTGTGCCTTCACTGTAAACTGTTGTTATAATTTAGTGTACATTCTGTTTAGTTGTTTGAATTATTGCTTTCCCAGCTTTCGTTTCTTCGTTTTCTCTGTATAATTTCATATTTCTGAATTTGCTTTGACTCTCTCCTATTTCTTATTTTTTATTCTTTTTTTACTGCCTATTGCTGGTTGTATTGACTGTTTGTCTTGTCTTTGTGCCTGCCAGGAGCTGTGGTTCCTTGGTGCGTGGCAGCCAGACCCACCGGTGGCGCTGTTTTCCTTTTCTTTTGCAGCGCAGTACTCGAGGTGTCCTTGGTTTGGTGTGTCACCTGGTGTTTTAGGTAGAGCCACTTTGTTCCTGCTGGCTGTCACAGTAAGACCAACCACATGCGTCCTTGACTGTCTTTTCTTTTCTCCCTCCCGGCAACAGTAAACCCCACCTGTTCACTGCATTACTTTTTAATGGTTTTATGGATTGCAGTGCCCATTTTAACTGGACTATTAACATAAAGTGTCTGTCTTTGGGAAATCGCATCTTCGTTTGTTATTTTAGAACTATGTCCTGGAGTGAAATTCCCCAGGTGGAGTCATCTGCAATGTTTATAATAAAAACATCCTACCACACTGCCACATAATGAGGGATTAGGGATTTGGAGCAGAGGAATGGGATTGTGATTGTAGAGCCTGCATTCTGCAGATGTTGGTAATGCCTTTGGTCGAAGAAATAGACTTGCAGGGTTGAAACAAGGTTTGGAAGTGAGGATAAATTACTGCGAGGGGAACCCTTCAAAACCAGATTAAAATCCCATATGTGCCAGGTATCAGTGGGATCAGTCCCTGAACTTTATTTGAAGTCCTCAATCTGTTATGACAGAAGACAGAGGAGCTGGAGTGAAGAACACACACTTTCTGATTCAGCTGTGCAGTCGATATAGCAAGGCACTCCTCAGCACGGGGAGAAGTTCATGCCCCAGCTTCCTATAAAATCCAGCTCAGCTTCAGAGCAGCACAAAGCTGGAGAGTTTGTCACAGGGGGAATTGCAGTGAACTGTGGAGTTTCAAACTGAGCTGAAGTCTGAGCCAGTCTTTCTCCACTGCCACGCAGACCTGGCGAGCAGGGAGAGGGAAACACAAGTTCCAAATCAATATGTCAGCTCCCTGGCCCTCACTATAATGGCTCCCAGAGGAGTGATAAGGAGCTTACTGTTTCCCAATGAGGGAGGTAAGTGTGGAGGAGAGGAGCGGAGTGGCAGTGTGTGAACTCATATGTAACATCCATCAAATCCTCCCACAACCAGCACCAGCAAACCAAGACATGTGTCCATCCCCACAGAATGTTCAACATAGACTCTCGGTGAAACCAGGTCACATGACCAGTCTTCTTACCTGAATTCAGGACAGGTGAATAACAGTCGCAGATGAACATGCTGTAGTACTGATTGGAGTCCACCATTTGTTGGGGGATGGGACTTCCTGCCATTCGGTCTTTTTATTAAAGAAAATTCCAAAAATAGTGTAACATCTCGGAAGTTGTGTTATCGTTGTAATGATTCAATGATGATGTTCTGTTGGTTCTTATTATTTTATGGTACTTGAACGCACCGTTAGAGTGAGGTGGCCTGTGATGAGCTGAGAATGGAGACAGACTGCCTGTGTGTGTGTGTGTGTGTGTGTGTGTGTGTGTGTGTGTGTGTGTGTGTGCGTGCGTGCGTGCGTGCGTGCGTGCGTGCGTGCGTGCGTGCGTGCGTGTGTGTGTGTGCGTGCGTATCTGTGTTTGTGTGCATGTGCAGGGATCAGAGTTGGCACACATTCTTTCAAGTTAATTTTAATAAATCACAATTTTGTTTGGGAAGTGGTGTGCATATCTTTTAGGTTCTGTTTTGGGTGTAAACAATGTATTTAAATGAGGCCCCTGAGCAGCCAGGTCAGTGAATGAATCCAGGATTAGTTCATTGCACTGGGCTGGAAGCAGGACACCTCCCTGCTGTCAGTTGTGTTGATTTGGTCTCTTGGTTGGGCACACTTACAGCGAGGCTTCAGTGCCTGCTTTGATTTCACAACAACGCTTCTGTGGTTTACTGGTGTCCTCTTTGTTTGTCAGAGGTTTTACAGTGCAATAAACATCTTCACCAAAACAATTACCAGTGTATGTTGCTTTCCTTGAACCCTCAAGAAGTTTGGTCTGCGATAAATCTTCATTTGCTTTTGTGTGTGTAGGGTTGCTTGTTGCAGCTCAGTCAGCAAGAGAGCTGCCAGACATCTGTAAGAAACCATTATGATGATGTTCTACAGGACCTATCAGACTTACACTTCCATGTCTGAATAAAACAAAATGGAATGTTTTCACCACTGTGACTGGAGAGCACCATTCCACTCGTGCGCTGGCGGAGCCGGGAGTGGCTTCCTGTTCCCAGGAAGAGGAAGAGGAGGGTGTGCATGTACCGAGGGTGGTGAAACCAACTCGCGTAGCGTGGAGGAGGATGGGCGCTCCAAGGCTCTGTGGTTAGGGTTAGGGTTCGGGAGGCTGCTGGCGAGTAATCACTACAACTTGGCTCACCTGTGTTTTTGAGTTGGAGCTCATTCATCTGATGATGTGCCTCTCAACTTAGATCACGTTTACACCTGCCTGGTTTGAACAAAAACGGATATTTCCTCTTCTACCCATACAGAAATCTTCATCGACAGACTGGCATATACACCAGGTTCAGAGCTACTATGAGCAGCCAAACCTGTAGGGGGCAGTTTAATGAGTAGTATGAAGCCATGACAGCCAATCAGAATCCTGGATAAAAACATGGTGTCACAAAATGTGGCGTAAATTTCCCCCTACCTCTCTAAAGCTGCAAATGGAGAAGTTGAGTTTTTCTGAATCTCCACTGTGGCCGGGGTTTTCAGGAATCATGGTTTGTGGTGACTTGCAGCTGCCTTTATGTGTAAATGCACACTTTTCTTTTTCCTTGACATTTTATGTTTATAAAGGTTTTTATTAGCACCACATGAGAAGAGAAACGAGACGTAATGTACAGTATTGTTTACACGATTGTGTTTAACCTGACAAAAGCATTGTGTATTTGGAAATCGAAGCTAACTGTCTCTGTGTCTGAGAAAATTGCACCCACACAATGAGAGTTTACGATTCACTGCCAATCCTTCTGTCTTTTTTATCTCACCATTTCCAATCAGGTTTTTCAGTATCCATCTTGCAGTGTATGCAAAGTTTATTGGTACATTTTTTTTCCACCTAAATCCCTCCAGTTCACACAACCAGTTTCATGAGCTAATCCCTGAGGGAAACTAATCACTCTTTCTTTCCAATACAGGATTTCACTGTCATGGTGCATCGCTTTTTGCCAGCGTAAGCATAATATTGTATCAATGATGGATTTGGTATCTAAACAAAAGCTTTGAAATAATGACATAATTGAGCTGGATTACCTGTGGTAATCCAATATGCAACCTGACAGCTGTGATGGAGGTTGGGGGTTGTAACGTGATCCGTGTGGTCTTGTTACTGTAATCATTCAATCAATTAAATATAGAAAATTGTCTACATTCTAATTCTAAATTCTAGTTGCTACTACTACTAATGACCCATTGAAAAAGCAGAGACAAAACCCCAAGAGAATCTACTGACAAAGTAAACGGTATCAAGCTCATTGAGAGACCAATAACTGCATCTTATGACTTACAGAAGCATATTTCTGGTCTGAAACCTTTGAACCTCTAATAGTTTCTCAGGGTTTCCTCAAAGCATTGCTCTTGACTTGTGTAAGTGTTGTAGGCTGTCCTCCATGAAGAAGTAATTCCTTTTCAAGGTGTTTCAAATGAAACCTCACCGTCTCTCACAGCTGATCCTTGTTCGTGTGCAGCACGTGGTGGCAGCAGGCCCGTCATGGATCCTGCAGCTGAAGCTTATTTCTCTGCATTCAGTGGAAGTGACTCACCAGAATTGAGGTTTCAGCAGAATGTCGACAATGTAAAATGTAAATGCAACCTCAAATCACACATTTTTTTACTCCGTGTCACTGTACTCCTCTTCATGTTTTTTTTTTCTTCTCATCGCCCAACATGTCAGCAACCCTCTCGCTACACCCTTGATCCTCTCCCTCCCTCCCCTCCTCCCCCGCCTCTGCCTTCCTCGCCTCATTCTGTTAAAACAACGGAAAGCAAGTCGATGGCAGTGACAGGTGATGCTCCAGATGAAAGTCCCTGACTGCAGCGGCTGTCACAGTGCTGAGCACAGACGACAGAGAACCGAGGGGAAGAAAGAATTTAGTTGGAAGGGAGCGGAGGAGGGGGGGGGCGAGGAAGGAGCGGAGGTGGAGACGTGAACTGAAGTTGTGGAGTGTCACCCCCGGGGCTCTGAGCTTCTAATTGACTGCACTGGGTTGACACGGGCTCTTTGTGACTGTCACTTCCAGCACGCGCACACACACACACACACACACACACACGGTTATCTCTGAGGGAGGCTTGTTACTTTCATTGCCTTGTAACACTGTAACACATCCCCTCATAGCAACTTGCCTGGGATTAACCCTTCTTAACTCTTGCCCACAACTTTTTGAAAGTCGACTTTCAGAAGTCCACACAGACATTTCCTGTTTCACGCAGAATTCATCAAAGTTGAAGGGAAAGGACACGCATTAAACATTAAAGGGGACCTGCAAGGCAGTGCTTTTCCATATTCTCTGTCACATGTACTTTATAACAATACGATATTGGCCGTTCATATTAAACATTGCCGGTGGCACAAAGAGATTGACCACATGGCTCAGGAACTTCTCTTTAGAGGAAGGTTTGAGCTTCTGACTGCTGTAACCATTCAGTGTAGTTATGCTAAAACAGGAAAGAGGAAAGATAAGACAGTGGTCTCCTCATGAGAAGTGACGGGCACATGAGGGAGAGAGAACCCACCATTATTTCATCTGTTTCACTAAAAAAAGAGATATGTCATTTTTTCCTTGATTCCTTGTTGTGCTTGTGACATTGTCACTTTGACACATCACCACCTTCCATCCATCCATCCATCCATCCATCTATCCTTCCATTCAACCATCCAAGACAGGATACACACACACCTTTGACCATGTTTTCTTGCCCCAACCAAAACTTCCAACTGTTGCACCTGCAGGCACACAGGTTTTCATCGACATGCATTAAATCCTCATCTCAGATGTAATAAAACCTGAAATGTAACAACGGTAACTGGTCAATAATGTAACAAGGTGATTAGCTCAAAATGTAAAACTTGTTATATTTTGTGTTCCTTATTACCAGGGATGGACATGCCTTTCAGACCTATGCTTTCAGTAGTTCTCAGTCTGAATCAATCCACTCAATAACTATCTTATGGCCATAAAAAAACACGTTATGATGCAGAAATGCAGTATAAAGAGCCGTTGCATCGCAGATAGATACTCGTACTGTAGCCAGAATAAATGCCTATACTTGAGAAATACAGTAAAACCTCTTATGTAGGGACGCCCTACAAGCTAAGGACCAGTTGATATTGAACAAACCAAACATTAAATATGTTAATGTTATTTAAAAGCATATAACAGAACCAATAAAAAGATGTATACATCCTCTATAGACACATGTATATAAGATGTATACAAAATAATTATAAAATAAGCTTTCATTTACTTCAGGGACCATATACAGTGCAGTTTCATCTTAAGTGGAACAGACTGGTATAAATATTGCTATAATAATCTTTAAATTTAAACTTCAAAGTTTTTCTTTGTTGTGGTCACAGTGTGCGTAATGGAATTGTCTGTATTTTTGCAAGATCGAACAGTTTGTACTGAAAATGATTACAATTTCAACATGAAGTCAATTTTAATGAAACATTCTGGTGCGAAATACCCCCCCCAATTTTTTTTTTAAATCTTAAACATCATAAATGATAATCATAAAAATAATCATAAACTTCCCTGCTTGGTGGGACTAGATTGGAGCCTCTTGGTCAGCTTACGTTCTCTGCTGTTAAGTGAAAGTGAAACATTTGTGAGCGCAGAGTACGCGTGACGTCAAAATCCCAAATTTTGGGACGTGCGAATCTGTGTGCGCCGACAGCGCATGCTCCAGAGCTACTGGACGCTTGTGTGGGGAGATCCTCCGACTCCCCGTCTGAACAATCACAATTTCAAAGCAAATAAAGAGCCAGACGGCGCAGAACTCCTGGAGTGAAACATAAACTGCTTGAGAAAAGGTGGAGAACACCGCTCAGCAGAAGTGGAGATAGCGTTGGGATTGTTACGTTATGTTATGCAACACTCACGGAATCATGTATCACCAGCGGCCCGCACACAGTTTACTGACATGCAATGCGGATATCATGGAGGGGTTGACGGAGAGGAGCTTCACAGCACAGCACTGTGCTGTGTGGAATCTCAAAATTAATATCTTGACACCACAATGTCTGAATATTCTAATAATCTGGTCCAGCCCAAGTATTTTGGCCACTTCAGTGTTGTAAAAAAAATTGATGCGGTCACATAAAACTGAGTTCTCATGTGGATGGGTCCTTGATATGCATGTTTGTGTATTGTCAATCATTCGTTATCAATCGTTATTATTGTTATTATTGTTGTTGTTCACCTGTAGCCAAATGAAAGCACATGTTTGAGGATGAATCGTCGTCACGTCTAGAGTGCCTTCTGCCTCAGTGCACAGTTTAGATAAGACGCCACATTATCTAATCACCTGCGAAAGTACAATAAAGTTTCCAAAGGAAAAGATTTCAGTGTAAATACAGGAGGTCTCAAACACCATAATATTCATTTTCTGCAGACACAAATTAACCCTCAGTTTACTTTTACTTGTTTGTGTATGACAGGGACACATACAGTACATACAACATGTGTGCACTGTGGTGAGTTGAGGATTATATTGCCCGTGGATTACTTGTGCATTTTTACTTAAAAATACCAAAATACTGTGTTTTACATCTCAAAACTTTCCAAATAAACACAAATAACATCAAATGAATCCGAGCTGGTCTTTTACTAACTTTGTATGATATAACCATTTTCTATGAACTTATTTATTCAATAAACATAAACTTTCAAACAAAATACACACTCTACATATATTAACTTAAACGTGCATAAGCTTAACTGTTTATATGTAAATGAGAAATAGGTGACAGATGCACAGGCTGAGGCTTTCCCAGTCTTTTATTAAAAAAAAAACAAAGCTCCATGGGGACTAAGTCTGAGGCACTGCTTTGTGAAAAAAAAAAAAAACATGTTGCTAATGGCCACATCACATAGAGCTGGGACAGCGGAGCAGAGGGGACCGAGGTCAGTGGTGGGGTAGAAGTATTTGGATGACTGGATGGGCGGATGAATAAATGGCTTGATGGAAAAATGGTATATGTATGTATATGTGTATGAGTGTCCAGGGAGAATGAGCAGTGGTCTTCACTGAGTTCCCCAGAGGTGCTTTTAAGACCAGATGGCATTAGCCTGAGGATCTGTGACCACACTGTGACAGTAGGGAAACTCACATGCACACCCCCAACGGAAAAGAAATGTAAACTAGTAAAAGTAGATCACAGGCCACATGCGGTGTGACTGAATAAGGTCAGGTTTGAACATGGCTTCACACGGCATCAGCATATCAATATAGTGAGGATTTGATCCACAAATCAAACATGAACTTAATCACAATTTCTTGTTCAATTCCATCTCCTTGTTTTCAGATGTGCTCAGTTTTAATTAGATCACTCTGCCAGATGTCCAGCAAAACATCGCAGTGGGTCTCCTGAAATCTGAAGAAGTGGTCCATTGGTCAAGACAGGGCTTCACAGTAAAAGTAAAACTTTCTTGTGAAATTGTGATCAAGCTGGAAGAGCAAGTCAGGTCAGGTTAAACCAGGTCATGTGTGGAAGCCGCCACAGCACTTTGCTGTGCTTGTTTTTCTCTTCAGCCTTATGGTCAGATAGCAGTCTCTCAAGCAAACTTGAGGATGATTGGCTCGTTTAATTTTCACTTGACAACTGAAACGGACGGGCCAGGTTCTGCTGTCCCACCCACCACCCCTACAGTGGATGCAGTAGATGCAGTGGACACAGTGGATTCAGTCAATGTAGTGGATGTAGTGGCTGCAGTGGGTTTTCCATGAGTGGGAGCCTCTCCGTTGCCCATCGCTCAGACACAGATGTCAGACTGTCCAGTTCTATGTCCACAACAGGACCTGCCTTCCTCACTATTTGCATTGTTGCATTGTTGTTATTGAAAATGTAATCTGATCGGATACCTTGGGAGCACCACCTATTTAACAGGACATGATGGCCAATTCAGTTATATCAATCTCATAAGATATACTGAACAGTTAATTTAGAATTTGAATGAATGGTTGAATGAATTACAATTACCAGAATGAACAGTAAAGCTTGAAGGATTTTGGAGTTCTTGACAAAGAAGAGGTCGAGATTTCATTCACCTTTGTGCTCATTAATAAAACACCAGAGAGAGAGAGTGGGACAGAGAGAGAGAGAGAGAGAGAGAGAGAGAGAGAGAGAGAGAGAGAGAGGGATAGGGATTTGCAGAGGTGTGTGCATAACGTGTGATTGAACTACAAAACAAGATGGCAGATCACAATAAACTGCATTCCAAATGGTGGTTATCAACAAGCAGGAAGTCTGTTGGAAAAATGTGGTTTCGCTGCAGTCCCATTGAGCTGTTTGTGCCAAGATGGGATAGGATGGGACAGGATGGGACAGGATGGGACAGGTTTTTTCGTGGCCCCACAAACAAAAGTTGTGGATAGTACCGAAAGAAAAACATAACCAAAGGTTACCATTTTTTATCACACGTCCGTTGAGGTACCTAACACAATGGAACAGGTCCCATAAGGAGGAGCGACAACACAGCTGTCTGCTGATTGGTAGTGACGATCGTCACTCTGGACAAACTGCAGTTTTTAAATATTTAATCGGCTGTAAACCATCCCATTGTTGCTTACATCTGCCGCTTTACGCACACTGGTTGTTTTGTTAACTCGTTTTATTGGAATGTCGGCACTCCAGATGAGGTTTCGTTGATTTCTGATTATTCTGGCCATGAAGGAAAGTTCTCTGCTTGAGACCAACTACTGGCTCATCTGTGGAATCTGCACTGAGGAATAGAAGCATTACTTATATTAGAGCCATTAGAGCCTCCTTTAAAGTGCTCTTGCACACTTTCATTAGATATTCCATATAAATAAATCAGTGCACACACCCTCAGACGCCACGTGGTCAAACACACAGCTGCACTCACTCACGCACTCACACACACAGAAACATGCAACACACACTGTCAACATCCTGGTTCCGTTGCCCTCTACACTGATTTCACTCCCATGAATAAATCATCAACTAAATACTTAAGTTGAATTATTAGGATGTTTAATTCATGAGCGTGCTGCGGATGTCTCCTCCCCCATGTTCAGATCGGCATGCTGTGTGCTGAGTGGTGGCGGGTTAGTGGGGGGGCCAGAGTGGGGTTGGCAGGGGGTAAAAGTCCTAAATGCTTGGGCACAGTGGAACATGATTTGGATTAATTAGTAATGTGAGGTACTGGAGATGTAACATTAAAGCAGACATGAAGGCGGAGAGTTGCTCTGCTTTCTCCGATCAGTGAGGATGAAGAGGACACGCAAGTCCAGGCTCATCTTCAGGTCAGTAGAACGCACACTGCTCAGACTCATGTCTCCATGACGGACACTCTGATCAGTAATAACCCAGACACTGAACAGAATGTCAGAAGTACAGTTTGAAAGATTCACAACACTGAAGAATTATCAGGATCTCAAAATATAAAATCTTTTGTACTTAGCTAAATACATTCAGTCCATCAGGAAGTGTGTTTTAATAGAGTCCAGGGAGGATTATTAGTATATAACTTATATAACTATACACAGGGGAGAGAAAATGTTGGCATGTCCTCTTAAAATAGAGTATTTATAACAACAAATATTTATTTCATATTCATCCACAAGCACTAAGAGATCTGTGTCATTGATGGTTTCTGTTGATGGAAAATGTTTTCTTGGACATTTGTCTGTGAAAAGTCTCCTGCATGAAGAAGCTGAGTGCCAACAAAATGAAAACACTGAACGCCAAAGACTGAAGACTGAAGAGTAAAGACTGAAGAGTAAAGAGTGAACACTAAACACAAACACTGAACTCTAAAGGCTAAAAACAGAACCCTAAAGACTGAACACCAAAAGCAGAATACTAAAGACTAAAGACTGAACATTAAATGCTAAAGACTGAACATTAAATGCTAAAGACTGAGTACTAAATGCTAAAGACTGAACTCTAACGACTAAAGACCAAAGGCTGAACACTGAACACTGAACACCAAACACTAAAGACTAAAGACTAAACACTAAAGACTAAACACGAAAGACTGAACACTAAAGACTGAACACCAAAGACTAAAGACAGAGTGAAAGAGAAAGCTCTCTGATCGCTCTGTAAGACCAACTCCTGCCAGACAGCTTTCATGACAATTAACAGGCCTTTTGTGTGAATGAAATACTAATTTAGTTACCTGACTAGTCTTTCTGGTGCAGACTGGAGATTAATTCACTGTTCAGCTGACTGATCATGTGCATCAATACAGGTGAGTTGATGTTTATTGACTGTGGGTCCCAATATATCCAATAAATTAAAACCATTTAATAACATCACAACTTTCCTGACATCATGACTTTTTTGTACTCCACTGCTAAGCGTAGCTTTGATGTTTACTTTAGTTGAATGTATTTACTTAAAATTGTGTGTGTGTGTGTGTGTCACTGACTGTAAGGCCTCAGGTGTCACTATGTCCAGCTGCCCTAATTATCCATTGCACAAAAAGCTACAATTAACAGATTAGCACAGAGTGTGACCACACACACACACACACACACACACACACACACACACACACACACACAATCTGTTGCACGTCTCACAACATGGGAAAGCACGCCTCCCCTGTGTTTGTGTGTACGAAGTTGTTGTCGGTCCAACAGATGGTTAAATCAGCACAGCATATGTTCGACCTTCATTCTTCCTGTAGGGGCAATTAAAACACATGACTATATTTACACCACAGCGACGCAGCTCACCTGGAGGTGTCCTATTTCCTCTCTGGCACATGCTGCACACTTCCGGTTATTGCAGTTTTTAATCACATTCCTCATCATCAGCTCTGGAGGGTATTGTTGCAAGACGTTGCATATTAAAGCTGCATTTCAGAGGAATTGAGAACACGATCGCAACTATTTGTTCAGTTGTTCACGGAATCCTGATCTGTGTGACTGTAAGACACAGCTCTCCATCTGGGGAGCAGGTCGGAATACGGCATCACACCATGATGAAAAATACAGAACAACTTCAACACCATCACAGAATATAAACAACGTGCACTCAGTGGAGCGCATACCTTTGCCAACGCCATATTTATTTCCGGAACCAACTTACAATCACGAGCATGTTAGCTGTTAGCCCATATCGAGGCGAACTAGCATGCCAGGTAGCAACATCACTGTGCGAAGCACTGAACATGGGCACACAGATAAACTAACTACCCGAATCAATGCGCTCACACCGGTGTTTCGAGATACTTGACGAACTGAGATATTGGCTGCGAGCTGCGAGCTCAGGTCAAACTCAAAGTTTATGTTGTGTTTTTTATGCTTGACACTTTTTTTTTAATGCCTGACACTGGATTGATGTCCTATAGAACACTTGTATGGAAGCAGACACACTCGCCTCTTCAGGAGCAAAAACTAAATTTAAAAGCTTAACAAAAAGTATCCTTTCATCCTTTTACTTGAGTCAATTGTCCTGTTTTTCAAAATTACCCCCTCAATTTTAGCAATTATAATTTCTACCCATTTCCCATCCTACATGGCCATCACACATTCTTATTTTGGTGCTGGCAGGATCAAACCAGACAGACAGAGGGGTCCATGTAGACAGAGGGGATATCGCAGAAGGGACTCCTGGCAGCTTATCAAGGCAGTTGCTCGGCAACTCGGCACATGGCCCTCCAGGCCTCCACCTGACAGTCAACACTCCCAGCTGGATTGACAGTTTGGCCACAACCCATAAGAAACTCGAGTGTTCCTGATCTGGCCAGGCGGGTGAGAGCTGCAGAGCCAGGCGGTGGCTGGAGAGCCAGGTGAGGGCTGCAGGGCCAGATGGGGGCTGCAGGACCAGGTGAGGGCTGCAGGGCCAGGTGGGGACTGCAGGACCAGGTGGTGGCTGCAGGGCCAGGTGGGGACTGCAGGACCAGGTGAGGGCTGCAGGGCCAGGCGGGGGCTGGAGAGCCAGGTGAGGGCTGCAGGGCCAGGTGGGGACTGCAGGACCAGGTGGTGGCTGCAGGGCCAGGTGGGGACTGCAGGACCAGGTGAGGGCTGCAGGGCCAGGCGGGGGCTGGAGAGCCAGGTGAGGGCTGCAGGGCCAGGTGGTGGCTGGAGAGCCAGGTGAGGGCTGCAGGGCCAGGTGGGGACTGCAGGACCAGGTGAGGGCTGCAGGGCCAGGCGGGGGCTGCAGGGCCAACTGGGGGTGTTCACCCGGAGCTGCTGTGGGCCTCCCCGGTGTGCATCTTGGGACGATTATGCTCTCTTAACATGTCTGTATGTCAAAACACTTGGTACCACATGATTGCCTGAATGTGTATTGCCATTGAAGCTGATTGAAAGCTGGTGAGGGTTTTATGGTGAAGCTAATCTTTTAGTTATAGAATGTTGATGAAAATGCAGCTGGAGACAATAATAAGAGAATATTATCTGGTTTAAAACTTTCTTCTTGATGTTTATTATGAATGAATTTGAGCATGTAGCAGCCTGACATTGCCACCATCCGGTCAGCACAAACACTTCTAAAACTATTGTTGGGTCTGCACTGTAGGGCCTCATGCTGCGCGTGTCTTTGTTATCTTAGCTCCCATTTCCAATTAGTTTCTCCTGACTGAAGCTCCAGACTGAGTTCTCTTGCTGAGTAGGGCTATAGTGCAGCCATGCTTCATTATGAATTACAACACCATCTCAATCTGCTTTCTCTTTGTACATAAATGGTCTTGGACCATTAATCAAGATAACTCTAGCTTTTGTAGATGTTCCTTTAAGCACATTTTTAAAGCTCTTTGCAGGCTCCTCATGCAGAGGCACGCTGGTTCCAGGCTGCACTCTTGATTTGATCACCATGGGGTGTCCACTTTGAACATATGACCACACTGCTGCTGGGCTCTGTCTTGCCATACATTTCATCATTATTATTTTGAAACTTTGAAATGACTATTTAGGAGTCCTAGTCCAGATTGCACCCCACCTGAATCTCCCCACTTGACAAACAGGAGAGGTCTCAACATGAAATAAGAAAAATAGAACTTGTAGTGCATCTTCTGTGAAGAGAGGAGTGTAGTAAGTTATGTCATAATGTCAGACCTGGCAGTTCAGCAGGCACCTGAGGAAAACAGTGAGCCTGCAGACACTGAAGCCTTGCTGCTTCTTTCATTTGGCTTTTTTCATTCCCAAGGACTGCAGCAAAATAATTCTGCACACAAACAAGTAAACAAACACAAAGAGGGACAGAAATATCTGCTGAGTGAAGATAGCTGTTTGAAAAGCTGCATTTCCCTCAACTGCTTCTTCATCATCTTCCTCACAAATAATCATTACTGCAGTCATCAGACTGACAGGTATGGCTGAGTGCTGCTGCTGCAGCTGCTGCTGCTGCACACACAGCTGTACTAGGAGTTCTCTTATAACCTGGATCAATTCAGGATGAGGCAAGTCAATTCATCTTCAGGCTCCCACAAACAATTTTCGGCCGCCTGAGATAAAAGATCGGCTTGTCAGAGAATCTTTAGTATAGTCTGTGGTCGTGGCTCAAATTGTTTGGGCTTTGTGCACCGTTGTAGGTCCGCCGAGGTATCAATCAGCAGCCTGTGACCACTGTGTGTCGGATATTTGGGGAGTCATAGCGGCAGCCGAGATCATGTCAGTTGCTGCGGCTGCTACCTGGAGCCTGCGCATAACAAAGTGTTTCATTTACATTGAGTGCTGGAAAAGTGTTGGAAAATGACCAGTATCTACAGAAGAAAGTCCTGCTCATAGTTATTGTACTTGTGGGGTGTGGCTTACTGTCCATGGGAGGAAGGGAGAGCATTATTCAGCAGCCAAAATCCATACGTGAAAACACTGCTGATGACACGGCTGTAAAAGTTCACCGGCAGCTGTTTCGGGATCCTGGTGTTGCTCATTTGCCTCAGATAGTAGAAGCGTGACTCTGATGGCCGTTTCCACTTTCTTCGCCCGACACACCCCCTTGTCGTTCACAACCCCGCCTACATTATACTTTCTGAGGTGGGACCGCATGACAAAGTTGGGTTTGGATGCGTACCGTAGCCTCCTGCTCCACCCTGCTCGGCACGTACTTCGTGGTGGAACAGCGGCTATATTTGTTCAACTATCAAAATCTTGTAGTCCTGCATCTGTTGTTGCTCTTTTGCTAATTTATGTACCGGTTTGATAAACAATTTATGTTAATATCTCGAGAGTGCTGGTCAGGTTGTTTTGATCTCACAACGATTGGAAAGTGTTTGGATCGGTATGGTAACTGTAAATACTATAGTTAACCTCAACAACGGTATTGTCTGTTTGGCTTCAAGCCCCACTTGGCATCAAAATCAAGTGAACTGAATGAACGGAGCCACAGCCTGAGCATGCGCACTTGCACTTTACTGCATGCAATACACACTGCATGGTGATGGACGGGCGAGCCGTCAGTATGGGTCAGAAGGAAACACAGCCTGAAGCAGCAGGAAGAGACCAATAACCATGAAAATAAAATCCTCACACACAAATGATGTGCAATTAAGGAGGACATTTTAATTTACACCTGCCCCAAATGACGGGTCACCCCTGCATCCAACCAAATGCCAGCAATGGTCACCATGTACCGGCCTGGCTATATTTCTTGTCTTCCTATGTTTGTTAAATTACCTTTACATTGCATCAGAAGATTTTATTGATGAAAACTCAACGACAACAAACAACAAGGTTCAAAGATATGAGGCAGGCTTTAGATTTCAAGTTTGTAGAATATTTGCTGTTGCACGTGTATGTGTGTGTGTGTGTGTGTGTGTGTGTGTGTGTGTGTGTGTGTGTGTGTGTGTGTGTGTGTGTGTGTGTGTGTGTGTGTGTGTGTGTGTGTGTGTGTGTGTGTGTGTGTGTGTGTGTGTGTGTGTGTGTGTGTGTTGCCCAGCTGAAGCCTGTGAAGCGGAGGACTGGGCTGATCCCATTGTCTGATCTGAGAAGGGCTCGCCATGTGAGATGATGCAAAGATGAAAATCAGAGAGAAATAGCAGGAGAGCCCTGTGGGAAGAGAGAGACAGCTACACTGCTCCAATACAGCCTGAACACTGCAGCAACTCACACTCCTAACAGCAGGTTTTCCATATTTTGCTTTCTTGACATTATAAAATTGCAGTTGTGTTATGTTTGTTTTTAATTTGAGATACTGGTTTTCTTTAACTTGTTTCATTGTTCCAACATCTAAAGGCGCGGTTCCACAACACTTTCTGTTGCGGAGCATAGCGGGGCGGGACGGGTTTTTGTGCGGTCCGCCTAAAAGTGGTGGATGGTCCGGAGAGAACCCATATATATAGTGTGTGCTATAGAAGTGTACTATGGAACAGTGATTTCTAGTTTTGAACACTAGTCTTATTAGGTGTCCAACTGTTGTGAAGATATGTGAAGATGCTTGTTTGTTTTCGTGTGTGTGTGTGTGTGTGTGTGTGTGTGTGTGTGTGTGTGTGTGTGTGTGTGTGTGTGTGTGTGTGTGTGTGTGTGTGTGTGTGTGTGTGTGTGTGTGTGTGTGTGTGTGTGTGTGTGTGTGTGTGTGTGTGTGTGTGTGTGTGCCAGAGCCCAGTGTCACTGAGGACTCTGGAGACACCAAAACCTTTCAAGGGCCAGAGTGCTACTGTTCAAAGATCTCCATTACCTCCCTCGCTCTCTGTGTTCCCATCACATGATGGTTTTCATCTTCAAGCATCCTCTTCTTGTTTGTTTTCTCTCCTGGGGTCTTGGTGCCCTTTCCCCCTTCATCACCAAACAACATTTGTCTGCCATCTCCCACAGGCTTGAACTTCAAGCACATTGCGTCCTTGACGGGCCACAGCAAGCAAACAACTATATTGCTGCTGTTGCTAAAGCATGGGAAGTGACGGAAATTACTGTCATCTCAGTGCTTCAGGCTAATGCTTCATTAACACATACACACACACACACACACGGGGGAGTGGACTTGTCCAGGGCATGGTGGCGGGGGCCTTCCCTGCTCTGTGGGATTGGGGGGGGACTATATTGCAGACTAACTCTGAGGATCATATTCAGCTCAGCGTGGAAGCCACTGCTCCGTCTGGTTCCGGCCTGGCAGCTTTGGTGAGGCATTTACCAAGTGAGCAAAAATAGCAAATCTACAAGTAAAGAATCAAAGGTGGTGCCTATAGGCCTGCTCTTTCTGCTTTTATTGTTTTTGTTTTGTTTTTTCAGTGCAAGTAATAATAAAAGGGTTCAAGTGGTTAAACTATTTTTCTACAGACACCCTGGAAACACACGACATCAATGAAGATTTTGTTTGTAAATGTGTAGGAGGGAAATATATTGTTTTTGTAAAAACCCAGGTACGTCTGGCCTGAGAGGGGAGGTGATTAGTCCCTGATGGGACAAAGACAATCTGGCAAATGAGGCAGTAGATGTGGAAGTTCTCAGTTCTCATTTTCATAATAACCACAGCTACTTAAAGACACAATGAACCTACACATCTATCTGAAGTCATAGATATTATTGACTTTTTTTTACAGAGCCGATAATGTATAGTCAATTGCACTGCAATGTCACAAAAATATGAGTTTTGTGACACAAATAAGTTGAAGTTACCACATAAAACTAGTTTAGCTGAGGTCAATACGTAAAAGAGAGGATCAAATTGGAAAAAGCGCTGATTGATCGTATAACTTTATATTTGTACACACATGAATGCTCTCTCCAACTGATGATAAGTGTGTCCCGCCAGAAAAACATCACAACTCTATTTCCATCACTCCAACATTCCTTCCACTTTTTTGTTGTCCATCCTACACTTCCCCCTACGCTCCCTCCCACAGCCAAATGTGTTTATCTCTAAGTGACTTAGAAACAGCAGTCCTGGCTTGATCGCAGCAGCAGAGACAACCAGCTGCCATTGTACCCCACTTGAAAGAAACACCATCTACTGAGAGCGGGTGTGTTTGTTTTTGTGTGTTTTTTGGGGCGATATGGGCTAGTGAGGTGCTAGGTGATGGAGAATGGAAAGTGGGTGGTAGTGTTGGTGGTTAAGGACAAGCAAGGGGGAATAAAACAGGATGAAAAAACTAAGTATTGACAGTAAGCATGTTGAGCCCATGGACCCTGCTGGAGTCCAGCTTTCATGGGATTTAAAGCTCTAGTAAATATATAAAAGGAGGCAGAAAAATTAAAAGAGAACAACAAAATTCCTAAAAACACACTCATGTAGCATACATTGAGTCACTGCACACTCCATTTTAGTTTTTGATGATGACTCTGATGATGGCTCTGATGTTGGCGCTCCAGGTCAGGTGGTCCTCCTGTACTCTGCCTCGTCTAACACCCATGGGTGCTCGTCCAGGAATGTTGAATTGTTTTCTCAAACCAGGTATGTTTGGGCAGTGTTGGCTTTGTGTAGTTCTTGGGTTGATCAGAGTGAGAGGATTTTTTTGAGTTCAACAGAGAGCAATGGCTCAGCTTAGTTCGCAGTAATTTCTGGTGGGTCCTTCATTAGAACTCCTTGACCACTGCAGGAAGGACGACTTGGTACAGGTAGCAGCACACTGTGGAATAATGCATCCTCAGCAAAGGAAAGGAAAGGAATGAAAGGCTCTGATTGTGGATGGAATGTGTGACAAGGAGATTATAACATTTAACCCTTGGATGCACAACCTACTAATGCCTACACTCTTCCACAAGTGGGGTCAAAAATTACCCCAATTCAAATCAATGTGTTTTGGCAATATACTGGGTTGTTATTCTCCAAAATCTTTAAAACAAAGAGTTGTAATATTTTCATATTCTAGGTATTCCTCATAAAACATGTTTGTGACATGGGACCATTTGAATTTGTATTTATTTCTTTAATAATTCTAAGAAATTGCAGTTTTTGTATCATGACCCCACTGTTCCACAAGTGGGGTCAACAGGGGGTGCCAAAGCTTTTATTTCCAGTCATTTATATTACAGTATTGTACAGGTTGAAGTGATGTGATTCAACGATCACATGAGCGCCTCTGCAGCCACAGTCCAGGAAGAGATCAATCATTGTGCCAAATACATCTTCGTCCAAATTGTTTGGAAGGATCTGGAGAAGTTAGCAGGAAGTTGGTGTGTGAACTGTGGCAGACTGTCCCAGAGGACGCTCTCTGGAATGTTTCTCCTCCAGAAGCTGAACCTGCTTTTTCAGACTCTTCATGTCTTCCATCCTCTGGCTTCTCTTTTGGGAAGAGAAAAAGGGAATAGGTTTGTTCCCAGTGCTTTGCTGTGTCATCACTTCTGCCTTATTTGAAACTTGACAACTTCATCACACGCACGTGAATTTTCTTCTCCATTCAGACATGCACAGCGAATCCTGCCGTGAGCGGCCGCGCTGCCGGCTATCAGCCTTCGACATCAAACGCCACGGAAAAGTCCAGCCCTTATTTCTTTTCAGATATTCCCTCAACCTGAAACCAAGAAAACAACAACTTCACTGGAGGCACCGACGCTTCTGAGGGAGCTCTGATCCTGCTGCCGAGTCCAAATGACAAAGATTTTAAGATGAAATATTTGGGGAAAAGAAAAATAAGTTCCAACTTTGCGGCGGTGTGAATATGCGAAGCCCCTCTAGGCAAAGCTCTTGACTGTTGTCAGCGGAATCCTCCGGTCTGCAGGCCTGTTTCAGCCAGAGGCCTATGCCTTCATGACGGGAGCCAATGAATCTTGAAAAGGCTTTTGGATGTGCCTCAGGCAGTGAGGGGAGTTTTAACATTTAATCCTCAGAGTTAGTCTGCAAGCGTGAAATCCAGGAGAGATCCCCGTGTTTAATGGCAGAGTGACAAGCAGACGTTTTAGCTGCTGATTTGACGACACAGGAGGTTCATTGTAAAAGTGAAAAAAACACGTTTTCCTGCACAGTGACTCTTGTTCTGCTGTCCACCTAGGATGTCACATTAAATTTAAAAAGACAGTGTGAATACAATCGTATAAGAGAAACTAAAATAAAAGGAAAAGACAAGTAAAACAAAACAAAACAATATATGTACAGTGTGTAAGCAAGAAGTTGTGCAGCTTATGACAGGAACGACTGATGTGCAAACAAACCAAAAGCAATCAGCAGCATGAGGGTGTCCCGATACCAGACCTGAAGTACAATGTTGAAATAATGAAATAAAATGTTGAAATAATGAAATAAAATGTTGAAACAATGCAATAAAATGCTGAAATAATTAAATACAGTATTAAAATACAATGCAGTACTAAGGTGCTCCTCAACATAAACGGACCGAGCACTTTCATTTGAGGATAGTAAACGGAGAGAAAAATGGACTGTGAACTCTGGATACAAACCAACATGGTGGGGTTTTATAAACTCCACTCACACAACAGAGGGGGTGACCTGCAGTGGAGGATTCTTCATGTTGCTATAGGTGTGAATACTTTCGTGGCCAAAATAAAGCCTGCGCTGTCAAGAATGTTCCTTGTTGCTGTGAAGCAGTAGAAACGATTTTTCAGGGTTCAAGAGAACTTGAGTGTTGTTCATCATTTTTATTCTACGTCTTTTTAAGGGGAAAATGGTATGGGTGGGCTTTTATATTTGATGCTGGATACGAGAGGAGAGACGCTACACTGTGGCTTCCATTGAACTTTTCTGGTGAGTAAAGCCAAGATGGCCTTCTATCTGAGCATTCAATGTACATTCATGTGAGACTTTACAGTGTTCAGATACAAGCCCCCAGTACCCAACTGTGTAACTCTTCATAATGTCAGCATCATCCTAAGTGAGTGTGCTTGTTGTTGTGTGTGGTCTGACGCTGAAGTGAAGCTGGATGATTCAGCGGATCAGTCCCAATGCTCCCACCGGATGGATGGCCAGACGGAAAATGGATGGATGGATGGACATTCAGTGTTTGACTTTATTACCATCCCCACTGTTTTTCATTACATTATTTCTATCTAGCTATCTATCTATCTATCTATCTATCTATCTATCTATCTATCTATCTATCTATCTATCTATCTATCTATCTATCTGAGGTCAGTACAACGTGCAGTTTAAGTCAGAAGAATATAAAAATAATGATTGATATTCGTACTCACGAGTATACAATAATAGTATTATTAAATTATTATTACTTCAATCACTTTTTGTTTGTTTCAGATGCTGGTCTGACACTAGAATTGGCTCTGCCCCGACTCCTCATGCAATATCACACTGAGATAAAGATTTCGTGTGAAAATGAAATGGTTATTTGGTGAGCTACTTCATTGACGACGACTCGTTTCTTTGAGGCAAACCGTTGATTTTTCCCTTCTTTATTGTCATTCTGTGTTCCGACCAGCAGGTGGCGATGGCCCAGTATGAACTTTTCACACCAAAAAAAAAGTCTTCTCATTTTCACTTAGTTTGAAAAACAAGTGTACAGTGTGTATAATTCATCACTCCCACTGTTCTGACAGTTTCCCACTTCACTTTCCTCTTGCTTTATTGGTATTTTGAACAGACTTACAAACTTTTAAACTAGTGTGTCATCATAAATTGTCACGTCAGTTGCCCTCCAGCTGACGGGCTCCGGAGATTTCGCGCTCAACATCCATCTTGTGATTGCACTTCAGCAGAAAGAAAAAAAACAGGAGCTGTCAGAAAAGAAAAAAAATGCAGAAAGAAACAATGTGCGATCATATTCTGAATGGTGATCATCAACCCTTCTGAGTTTACAGTAATACATTGTTGTTTTATAGAAATGGGTGTCCTCTAAGGACTGCAGGGTGTCTGCTCTTTAGCCTTAAAAAAACAAACAAACCAAAAAAACAACAGTTTTTGGCTCTCAAAACACTGCCTCGTGTGGATGATCGGCCAACAATGGTGCGAAATGGCATTCTCCTGTGAACCGCCCCTAAGCCTCATCAGACCTCACACTGCCTTGTGGGAATTGTTGTCCAGACAATGCAATCATTCTAATGTGTGAGGTACGCTGTAGGAAGCGCTGATGTGTGTGATCTGGACTGTAAGGCATGACACACGCAGTCAGCTGTAAGTCGTCACCGAGAATAACAGATGGGTGTAATGTACATTCACTCCAGTATGGAGGCCGTCATTACTCACAAAAAGCAGATTAATGCTTCTGTGTGCCAGTAGACTAAATGAACAGTGGGTGGAGAGGCATTCAAATCCTGAAACAAGGAGATGCAGCCCCAGGAGCTCGGAGTGAACTGACAAAGGGACTGAGAGAAATAGATGCCAGAGAATTCTATCAGCCGCCCTCGCTGATTTCCCTGAAAAACATCTTAGAGAAGCCTCCTCTGATTACCCAGCCAGAAAGTCTGAAACAATCACAAGCACTGATCCAGAGGCGAATGCGTTCCTTGAAGCTTCTTTTCTCCTTTCTCTCTAAAAGCCGACAACAGCGACAGTCAGGGCAGAGCAGCCACTGCAGTCATGTGGCAAATATTGAATATTGGCCGACGGCGTCAAAACGCCATCAAACTTGCGTGACGTCTGGAAGGCCGGGCATTTGTCAGGAAACCCAATCAGCCAAATCAAATGAGCCGGAAGTTTTGTGCAGATTTATCCCTCTAGTGTCACATTGCCGCCGAGCAGCACATTTGTTCTACAAAGCGCCGCCCACACACAGAAAGTGATACTGGCTGAGAAAACATCTGCACGTTGTTTGTCTCAACACTGAAAATTCCCCTGCCAATGTAGTGAAAGAGACGCAGGCCTCGCTCCCTCCTGCTCACTCAAGTCATTGTCTACTATTTACGCTGGCAGTTGCCATGGTGACACAAATTTACTTTCGCGAGAAGAGGAACAGCAGATGGTTTGACGAGTTTCTCCACTGTGGGTTTTATATGTGAAACTATGTGTTATTATTATTGTCTTCAGCTGCTGAATGCCTTTTTTCCAGATGTGATGCAGCTGAAAATTTCTTTTGCAAAGCAAATGCAACTTAGAGTCAGGAACAAAGTGGCTCCTTGGAGACTGGCAGAGCGCTGATTCCTATTGCGCATGTCCAGATGTGTAATTGGCGGGACTGGATGTGAATCTCAAAGTGGAGTCCTGATGGTTACCATACAAAGATGTGATTGAAAGTGTGATGAAGAATGGTTCTTCTGATTTAGAAATATCAAACCATCTGCAGTTCGAATGTGGATTAAGCATTTGCCGATTTTGCACCGAAAATAGTATAAGCAGACAGAAGATAGGTGATTCCAGACTGGAAGTTGAGATGGCAAAAGCAGTTAACGAGATGAGCCAAAGTCAAATGGATTATCATTATATTATATATTATATACAGTTAACTGAAATCATGTAGTGGAGACTGCTGGCAATCCTTGAACTGAAGAAAACTGAAATAAAAAATGAGTTAAAATCTTTTCCTGGACTGAAGAATTAAACTGAATTTGTTTTGACCCTGAAGCTTCATCAGCTGTTATTCCATCCATCCATCCATCCATTCATCCATCCATCCAGCCATCCAGCCATCCATCCAGCCATCCTGCTTATCCAGTTCAGGGTTGCAGGGTAATGGAGCTGATCTCAGGCTACTGTAGGCGATGGCAGGGTACATCCTGGACAGGTCACCTGTCTGTCTCAGCTGTTATTTGTTAAGGAAATGTCTTTCTGAGATGCTTGATGGATACTACAATATCCTAATGTTCTCCATCAAAAGGAGTTTGAACTTCCACATCACGGCAGGGCTCCACAGGAATTCAAGCCAGCAAAGTGCTCGAAGTGGAACATACCTGGAAGATGTGGGTGATTCTCTTAGTGTGCATGTCAGTTAACTTTAATCTTACTCTCTTGCTTCTAAACGCACAAAAGTCTCAATTTTGTCACTAAAAATCCCTGTGAGTGGAACACCATTAAAGAAACTTAAACAATTATTCAACAGCAGTCTCCAGACTCTCCCAACAGGGTAAAGCTCATGACATGGCAGCACATTCCTTGTTTATGTTGGAAACACAGAAACACAGAGAAAATGAAAACAACTCTGATGCGGAACTGTCTGTGGTGCTGAAACCACTCCTGTAGAGCTGTCTGTGCTTCTGAAACCACTCCTACAGTGCATCCCCACCCCCATCATATGAAAGTACAAACAATTTTCTGAGCTTTCCTTTGCTGAAAGTCTGGTATCTCAGGTGTTGGTCTCCCATCTTTTAAAAGCTGGTGTTTTTCCTCAAATCAAAGTTGTGAAAATGTCTTTATCATGTCTCGCACTGCCTGTTAACCTGCCAACTAGCTAGAGAACATAGCAGCGCTGTATCAATTCACTAATGCACTGTGAACGTGCGTTTAGCATTTAGAATAGCACAGTTATGTCCAAAAGCACAGTAGCAATCCACCTTTTTAAATAAAGGATTTTCATATTGGGGAAGTGACGAATGAGCAAACATCCATACCCTGGATATAACCGGCAAAGGCACAGCAGCAGTGTGCCTTCAGGAGGGTGTGTGGCCTTCAGGAGGGGTGTGATCTTTGGGAGAGGGTGTGGCCTTTAGGAGCAGGTGTGGCCTTTTGGGGGGGGGGGGAGGCTTTAGGAGCAGGTGTGTCCTTCAGGAGGGGGTGTGGCCTTTGGGACAGGGTGTGGCCTTCACAGTAAGACAGTGACACAACAATCAATGTCACACTATGGGCAATTATTAGATCACTATGTGTCTATTAAACTCATACTAAACTTGATATAGTGTCCACATTTTTCAAAAACACTTTAAATGGGATTGATCTTTCAATTTAACATGTTTGTCTTGTATGAATGCAGCCAAATATTGAATTAACAAAGATATCTTAAACTGTACTTTCTTAAAGACTTCAGGCTCAAACCAAACTTAACTATTGGGTAAATCAAAGTTGCCCAAGTTATCCAGGTTAGTTATACGAGGCCCCTATCAGTTATATTATCTAAACTAAACCTAAATCTACAATTTAGTATGTATGTGTGCATTCATATGCACATGTACATGAGTCTGGGGACACGCTTGCTCTGCTGCAAGAAGACTGGTATCCGTCGGGTTAAAATCTTGTGGTGTGAATGTGTGGAGCCGTTGTGTGATGGAGAGGCTTCGTCACAGACTTCAAGCAAGGTGAAACACATTTCCCCTATTCATGGATTAATTTAAAACTCCATATATGGAACTGTTTGAGAGGTCAGCCTTTGGATGTAATCCTGATTTCATACCTCTTCACGCTCTTTGTGATGAGAGCCTTTTGAAAATCTGTTTCCTGTACCTCCTCCTCTAACCATCAACTAAATAACACAATATCTGCGTTCAACAGTTGACCCGTGAAACAGCAGTTACAAAGCACTGCAGCACCCCCAAGTGTCCATCCAGGAAATCGCATGTGTGTGTGTTTTTTAATTTTTTTTTTGTGCGTGCGTGTGTTTTGGCCAATTCACTGAAGGTTTGTGCAGACGAGGGGAGGAAGGGGCACACTGGGGGTGAGGAGGTGAGAAAACAATGCAGTGGAGGTAGGGAGGAGATGAAGACATGCACCGGGGGTCCCTGAGCAAGACCCCCCCCCCCCCCCCCCCCCCCCCCGTGTGGCTGCTACCAATGGGTCAATTCAGGTAGGAAATTTCCCTCTGGTGATTAATACAGTGCTATAAAGTAAAATTTAAATATAAATGAAAATGATGAGGGGAGAGGACAAGAGGAGATGAGACAGAGACAAGGAGGCCATGAGGAGGAGTTTATATGAAATGCAAGAGCGAGAGAGAGAGAGAGAGGGAGAGAGGGAGAGAGAGAGAGAGAGAGAGAGAGAGAGAGAGAGAGAGAGAGAGCATTCACCCCACCTATGTCTCCTGTGCATGCTGGGAAAAGGCTTCCACAGTGTGAACAGTCTCAGGACCAAGGACTGCATAAATATTCCAGAAGAGTCCCTTTCCATCCACGACTCCTCGGAGGAGGCGACAATCATGTCCTCCACGGTGCTTAACGGAATCAGCTGAAATACATTTGCAGCACATATTTTAATATACAGACAAACTAATATTATAAACTGTACACACAACAGAAACTTTGAAAAATGTCTCTCATTTATTCGCTAACATTTAAAAAAAGGCAAAAAATAAATAAAAATAGGGGGTACCACAAGAAATGGAGGTGAAAAAATGATAAAATGGTATAAATAAACTGACATGACTAGAATTTCGAAAAGAAACATTTGTCAAAAAAAAAAAACCACACAAAACTTCAGAAAGAGCCGAAATGGTTAAAACAGATAAAATGTTGGAATTGCCTGCTAAAGGGAAAGTGTTCAAATCAGACACTACAACAAGTCAAATGTAATGAAAACTTCACTTTAATGAATTGTAATTGAAACTTCGTAAATGAAGCACGTTTATCGCAAGTATATATGAAACTTTAAAGCTGTGTCTGCCCCACATTAAAGGTTAAACATGTTCTCCAGTTACACTTAAGTTGGTGTAAAGTCACAGAAAAGGCTATTTTATCTGGAGATTGCAGACCCCTGGTGAAGGCCCTTACCCTGTTGCATCTCCTTCTTCTCCTCCTGTCCACGTCTGAAGGCGTCGACCACAACATTGCCATTCCTCTCATGTAAGCTCTCATCATTGTTCCTTCAAGCATTATGTGTTCCTGCAGGCAAAACCGGAATCATGCTAGTACAAAAAGTATGACCACATTTGTAACAACCCTTTTCTGCATTTCACCGGCCCTCACTCTTGTGTGATGACGTCACATGCCTGCGTCGTTACACGGCGCTCACCATCCCGCCATATTGGATTCCTCACCAGCTGCCTCTCGAAAAAATGATGTGAAAGATGGGCACTGATGCTCACCAAACACCAGCCACTTGGGCGACTGCTCTGTCTTTAAGCTTTCTCGTTTGCTTGTTCTTATACACGGACACATGTGAATGGATGCTCAGGTTCCGTAGAATGAGGCAAGATTGCATCTTATCTATTGGTTCAAAGCTGGTTTGAATGCATCTAAATAAAAGTTCCCTCTCAAGCAGGAGCGATGTCACCTCATGAAGCAGTGTGGCTACAGCTCGCAGCTCACAAGGCAGAGTTGAGGCCAGCACAATTTTTTTTTTTTTTTCATTTCGTTTTTTTTATGGCTCAATGCAAAAGGGAAAGCTCCCGGGCATTTTGTCTCCATCCTGCCATCCTCTCATCAGCAGTAAAAGCCCTCCATTTACAGGACACAGCTGAGAGGATGCTGCACTGTGCCATGGGGCTGCGGTTACAGACAGATTACCTGCAAATCCCACCCAGGGGGAATGGAGAGGAGCCTCATCAGCAGACTGCACACACCCACACACATAGAGTGAGACTATAGCCACACGGTGGCTGCTGATGCGGTCTGACTGGCAAATGTGAAATGAGCCAAGGGAACACAAAGTCCACATAAGGTCAGAAAAGTAATGGAAAATCATAATAATGACTGAGTCCCATTGCAAAGGTCCTGCTGCTGTTGTGGCTGGACCGTCTGCATTCTAATACCAAACGGGTAGAAGGGCACATGTCGTCAGGTTGCAGCCTGAATGAAGTCACAGTGAGCCACTCACATGAACTTCCACATTAATGAACATGCTTCAGCATGCGTTTTCCTGAGCGTTCATCTCCAAGCGACCTCTTCATCCAGTTCTTCAACCTCTGGTCCGCTCAACAGGACGAATCAGCTAATTGACTGTGACTACACCAACATGCTGTGTGTTCACTGTAATGTCTTAATAGTCACTGGTAGGTTTCTTGGTCTTTTATTGTTCCCCTCAAGATCCTAGCCAGATGTCTTTGCACTTGTATGAGACCACATGCATCAGTGAGCATTGGTCACGTGTAACCCTGTCGTCACCTCAGCTTCCCCCTGGTTTAGATTGATACTGGAAAAGCATCATGAGACCTGCAGATTCTAAGATGCTCTGATGCAGTCAGAGGGCAGTCAGGTGGCAGAGTCCAGGCCCGATGACCTCGTGTCCCCGGGTGTTGCGGTAGACCACCCCACATGTTCCAACCACAAACACGCTCTTGTATATAGCGTTCCCTGTTAGTAGGTTAGATCTCCGTTTGCTCCTTAGATGTGTTGATTCATAAAATGACTTCAGAATTATTTGTGAATTAATACATTTTTGTTAATAAACACTGTTATGGACAAAGTAGGTGCTATTGAAGAATTCTGTTCTTCTCTGTATCCTGCTAAAATGTTTTTATTTTTGTCTGTGTGACTCCGGCCTTACAGTCTTATTTACCGACTTAGCGGACATGTTTTCCCTTTTGTTTCAGTGCAGCTGCGTCAGGACGGTGAGAGCGAGAAAGGTTTCTCACCCACAGGCGTGGGAACCGCATGTAGGCTCTCACCCCTGTGTTTTCGACCTCTCCGTCCTGGTGTAACCAGGATCCTCAGCCCCGCCTCTCCACATCCCTTAAAATGTTAGCTCGAAGGCTGACTGGGGCACATGCCCAGACCAGATTGATCAATTGACTTGTGATGTCTGCATTGTGTACGTGTCTGCTGAAGCTTCAATAAATATTCCTGACAGAAGAACTCTAGAAATCTACAACACCTTTTAGCTGATTTGATCGATTCCTGGTGATTATTGTTGACATTCACTAGTTCGTAACAGTCTGCGCTCGGATCTCACGCCTTCCCTTTTGTTTGATTGTTATAATTTTACACAGAAATATCAACTAACTTACATAAACCCTTTTTGAAATTGAGACTGATGTTTAGGCAATTGGCTATTTCCAGATTCTCTCGTGGTGCCTTTTATCAATGAATAAATAATTAATTTATTAAAATTGATCATTATTAATTACTCATTGTTAATGAGAAAATGACAGTTGACTTCCATTAATCATTTACATTTTCCATAAGATTACTTCTAGTGAATTACCTTCAGTAATCTATTACTTCAAGTAATTTAATGCTGGTGACCAAACAAAGTGTCACAGTTCACACAGACTCCGGTGCGGACAGAAACAGGGCAATCAGAAATACTCAGAACACTTTATTAGTAAGAGACTAGGCAAAGAACTCAAACCAAATACACAGAAAAACAGAACTCCAACGAGACAGAACTAAAGACGAACCCAGGTACTTCAAACTAGAAAAACTAAACTCAGATACCAATACAGGCACACTACTCCAGCTAAGAACCAGCCAACAAAACTAGAAGGACCCAGCGGGAGACTAAAGGAGCACACTGCCTGGAACGAAGCAGCACATGCTGAATGGCGTGGACGGCGGTGGAGAACAAAGGAGGTGACGTATGCTGCAGCCTGAAGGAGGTTGTCAGGGAGTCTGGTTGTGCTGAAGCCGTTGTAGGGGGAAAAGAACAGAGTCAACAGGCAGGAGCTTGGTGCAGCAGGGTGGGTCCGGTACTGCAGCAGAGGAAAGACAGATTTAACACATCTGATGCCAGCTTTATAGAGAGAGAAGTGCATTGTTGAGTGAAGCCACACCCTGCCGCAGGTGAGTGCACTCAGGAAATCAGCGACTGCACTCCTCCACACCTCACACAGCATGCAGCACACGCCCACCTGGGAAAAGGAAAGGAGGGAGGGGGAAGAGGAAAATGTTGCCACTAGGCAGAGCCAGAGGTGGAGGTCATGACATAAAGCCCAACAAAGCTCTCAAAAAGCAGGCTCCAGTATGTTTGAGCCACAAAAGAATCATCACCTTTGGCTCGGAGTCGTATTTCAAGTGGCGGCTGATAACAATGTGATTTCCGGATGTGCGACTCCCAAGTTGGGAAACAACATTAGCTGAGAAGTGTGGTATTGTGTGGCAGTAGAACCCTCTTCTCCCTCAGGCAGCCCATGGACGCAGATGTTTTTTTCCTCCTGCTTCCGTCTTCCAGATCTGACAACTTTGCCTCTGCGGCTGTTAATGATTGAAACATCCATTTGTATTCGTGCTCTACTTTTTCTGCCTGCACCATTGTGCAGTGGGTTTGTTTCTTCCTAAAGCGATGATATATCTGTCTGCAAGGCATCCAAACATTGCTCAATGCATGCAAATCTCTCCTGGGAGATGGTCTCAGCCTTGAGAAATGTTTCTCCAGTGCTGTTAATGTGTTTAGCCATGTCCATTGTTGACGTGCTCTCATGAACAGGTTGTTGGTGTATTGTTCATGTGCCGTGGGCGACCGGAGGTGATTTACACGTTTTTAGAACTGCTGCTGTTAATTTTACAAACCGCTTCCGGTTTCTCATTTGCCAAAGTATCAGATCACACTTGTTCCAGGTATGAGTTGGGGGGGGGCACACTGCTTGCCCCTACACCGCCTTCAGAAGTGGCCCATAAAGTCTAAACTCTACAATATTTGTTGGTTTATTTCACATTTCCATGCTTTTCATTCCTCACATCCATTGATAGAAAGGTCTGTGACACTGCTCAACAATTATCAAGTACAACAGTTATAATTAAGTTACTCATAACTAAACTGTTTCTTAAAAAAAACAAACACTGAATCACACATCTAAAAGTTGAATTTGTAAAAATAGACACAAGATCATTTGCACTGTATTTTAGTTCTTTATTGTTTTGTTTTGTGTTTTTTTGTTTTGTTTTGGGTTTTTTTGTTTTGTTTTGTTTAATGAAATTCAAACAGAAATCAAAGCTTGTCTACAGACATACTCACTCTGTGATGACATAGTGGGACAAAGGCATCCAGAGAGGATGTGGCGATGAATTCACATTAGAGCTGATGGTGATTTAGTGATCCAGTGTAGCTGACAAGGTTTATCGTAATCTTTAATCTTTTTAACATCCTATTTAAAAAGTTCTCAAAAATGCAATGACAAATACACAGTTTAAAAACAGGAAACAAGTTGTGTGAGCTCACACTGAGCAGACACACGTACAATCTTTAAAAGATGGTGAAACCAGTCATTTCAGGCTCAAATCAGTGTGTGATTTGAACTGATTTCAAGACATTTCATTTCATTTTATTAAGATCCCCATGAGCTTCTGAAATCTCAGTCGGATGATGGAATGGTGTCTGTTACTGGTCCGCTGGGACGACCTCCAGAAGGATCTGCAGAGATCTGTTCATGGAATCTGAGGGCACACAGAAGAGCAGATAAAAATCTCTGGAACTCACGAATGAGACTGAACAGTAGGAAAAGGAGTCCATCCACGCAGAGCTTTTACAAAGCTGCACCCATGTGCACATTTTGAGCGTACAACCACATACATGAGATTCTATTAGCAAAAATGTTTCATTAGCATATTAGTAAAACCTTATTATTGATATAAAATGAGCATACTTTGCTGGCTATACTGCCATTACCTGTGCTTGATTCCCGTCATTATTATGTTTGAGTTTATATTTAGGGTGAAATGGAACCATTGAAAATATCCAGACCATACAATGAAAATGGAGTACTCTGATGTTCAAATGAGTGTGAACTACAGAGATGTAAAGCATCAGCATCCTACTCACAAGAAACCTGTACTCACAAATTGATCCATAGACCATAGACACAACATATCATGTCTATAGTAGCAGTATTTTGGTTGCTAAAGCCAGGTGATCGCAGAAGTTCCATTTCTCCTCAATAATAATAATAATAATAATTTGTTTTGAAGATTTGGTGTGCTTTGTGGCTCCAGTTGAATTGTATTTATTGAACTTTAGAATAATCATCATCCCTGGAATCCATGTGAAACAACTGCACTGACCAATCAGGAAAGGGCATCATGTCCTATTGGTGACACCTGGTGGGAACATAATTGTAATGTCTACAATAAAAACAAACAAAAAACCACACAAAAAAAACCGTGTCTCCTGAAGGATACCACAATAATAGGAAGACACAATAACACCATGCACTTCACTGCTCCCTGAACTGGTAAGGAATGGCGAGTTAGATCAGTAGTTCCCACTGCTGACGGATCGATGTATGGCCAAACAATGGCCGGCACACTTACAAAACAAAACATGAGCTATCAAGGACATCCGACAACGCTTCATATGGTTTCATGGTTGTCTGTGACATATGTAAATCTGATCCCCCCCTCCTCCGCATTTCGATTTAAATGTAGGTCTTTTGATTTTGTGCTTACCAATCGTTGCATTAAAATAAAGGAAAACATTGCGGGTTTGAATTATTTGAACAGTGTGACGATCTGTTCAGGCTGAATTGGGTCGTTTGTGGCCACTCAACTCAAATTGATGGCAATTCTCTTTGAAACGGTTCACACATACAAAACGGAGCACACAAACTTCATATTAGCTTGTTCTGAGGGAGCTGATGCAGCTATTAAATGAATTTAATCACATCTGCATTGAACTTTCCTCTTTTTGCATAATTATTGCATACAAATGACTTCACTTGGCATTCAATGGAATTAAAAACTCAAGAAAAAAAACCTTCAAATCATTAGATGTTCCATTTGAAAAGTCTTCAACTGATTATTATTTTAACTGATTGACATTCTTGATTGAGTGATCATTTATTTTGTAAAATGTCACAATGTAATTAAAACATGCCAATCACGAGCTACTACAGAGCCCATGTGACATTTCCAAATGTCAACGCCGTGCCACCTAATTATAAATAGAGCAGTTCGCCGTTAGTTGTTCTTCATTGTTTGAATAAACTAATCAACTTACAGAGAAAATAGTGCAATGCTAATGTGATGAGAGGCGGTGAGAGAGAAATGGTGCTGTGGTTATTTATCCCTACTGCAGCAGTCTCTCAGGCGAGTTGGCGTGTTCTCCCTGTGCCTCTGTGGGATTTACATTAAATGTATATCGGACACAGAGACAGTGAGTATAAAAGGACAGAGAGTTGCTGTTAGTGAGGATTTACCAAATATCCTCTGAATCCACTGTGGCCTGCGGTTGAAGTGAAGGAGGATGTAGTATGCTGGGAAGCCAGTCAGGGAAATGGCAAACCCAATTCCAGTGTTGAAGGGGTCGGAGTAGAGAGAGAGGAAGACCATGCAGAAACATGTCAGGCAGAATATGATAGGGATGAAGAGAGGAACCTGTGAATGACACACACACACACACACACACACACACACACACACACACACACACATCATGTTACCAGGTGCTCATTATGGAACTATCAGACCAGAGAGCACAAGAAGTTATTATATTCTGAAGGGTAGTGATTGGACACTAATCATAACCCGACTCGTCATTAAACTGCGTGAACTTTGGATCACGACTGAAAGAATGAGATGATCGCAGGCAAAATTTGCCAAAATGAGTTTTATTCCGCGTGATGATGAGATTCACATCAGATTGAGGTGTACTGAAGCTGGGAGAGCGCTAAAACGTGCAGAACACCGGTCCTCAAGGCACGGAATTCAAGACCCCTGCTTTAGAGGTTGACCAGCTACGTTCGTCGAGCAGAAGGGGCTGCGGTGGGTCTGAGACTCACTTGAGAGACTCTATCGCTGGTCTGCGAGAGGCTTGGGCTCCCAGATACATTTTTTGGGTGTTGGGATGACAAGTCAACATAAAATGTCTCCTCATGATGACATCAGGTCAATGTGACCGCAGCAATAAAAGCATGGACAGAGAACAAACGTGAATGACACAATGAGGCCTGTCATGGACGAGGAAACTTATCGAGTGTTTGTTCTTTTCCCAAGCGAATTAACTTACCACTGAGGTAAACCACTCACTTTAGTAAATGCACTGTTGTCTCATCACTCTTCACGACTTCGCTCTATTGTGAGGCAACTGGAGCGTGACATAAAAGGAATCTAAGCCTTTTGCTACTGGATACACAAGGACGGCCGTAAAAAAAAGTTGTTAATTCATATTGTATCGTTTTTTTATTCTGAGCGGCCTCCGTTCAGGGTGTGCTCTTTTTTTTTGCAGGCATTTCACAATCCCTTTGTGATCCACGTATCTAAATAATTATTTGTTTTAGTCTATTTATTTTGGGACAGTTTCTATCATATAATAACTTGAAGGTATGCACATGGTAACACACAGGAAGTGGAGCCTTCATGGTTTATAAAAACTGTGCAGACTGATACAATCACACACTCATGAGAAGGTCAAACCATTACACACTCTACCTTTTTCGAATTATTGATCACAAGTCATACAGAGGACATATATCATTGCAGAAATGCATCAATTACTGCACACCTGGCCAGGGTGGCACTGGTACAAAGGAGATACTGACCTTAAAGGGTCGAGGGAGGTCAGGTTTTTTATACCGGAGGTAGATTAGACCCAGAACCACCACACCGATGAAGAGCCAGCGCAGGAAGCTCATGAAGTTCAACAAGCTGTAGATGTCCCCCACAAACAGCTGGAGCATGGTCATAGGGTACTACACACACACACACACACACACACACACACACACACACACACACACACACACACACACACACACACACAGAGTTTTATTTACTTACAATGGCAAGAATTATGAACAGGTACCGCAATACATTCCTTTATTTATTGTGACACAACACAACCCAGGAGGCATAAAGTGTTTCTATAGCGCCCTCTGCTGTATACTGAAATTAAGTGACTCATGAGATTATAATTAAAATCAGTTTTCACAAGGTGATCATTAAACAGCGGGACTCTAGCAAAGCTGACAAGATATTTACAGATTTGAACTTCCAGCATCAATGACTCTTTGACAAAAACATCATCAACATGCAAACAATGCTGCTCTCCCATTGGTGTGAGGTAGGCAACATGCTCAAAGTGCATTTATGTCAAAAGAAGCAGCAGAAATAACATTGATCTCAGTGAGCAGCAGGCTGTGCTAAATGAAGAACAGCAGCAACAGTGAAGATAGAAATTACATACTATATATCAATATTAAATGAAAGTATGTAGTGTGATCAGCAGGAGACAAGTAAAGGCTGCAGTGAATACCAGTGATGTTAATAGACATTTTGAAGTGATCTAAATCTAAATCTTAATCTAAAAATCTTTAGTTATTCTACAGAGAGAAAACGAGTAACTGGGCTGTGTTGCAGACATCACAGCTTTTGATGAACACCAAAGGGAGGAAGTCATCTGTGTCCACTTAAGTTTGAAACTCCAGGTCTTTGGCTTGATTATTCTTGGTATGGTCTGTCTGAAGAAGACACTGTTGCTGGATGGATGGATGGATGATGGATGATAGATAGATAAATTCTGATATCACGAGTTATTTCTCCCTTTTAAGTACTGAAATGTCCACTTCGCCCCTCCTGGTACGTTTAAGGATTCATGTGTCTGTTCAGCTCTCTAACTGCCTCTTTCACTGAAACCATTACCTTTCTGAAGTGAGTTCCCATGTGAACAACACTGCTGTCCAAATACAACATTTGGATTCTTTTGTAACGTGGGAACTGGCCACACCTGAGAGTAACTTCATTTCTGAGTTAATTATCAAATTACCTGCACGTGGAAGCATGTCTGTAGATCCAAAATAAGCAACCCATTAATGCCATGTGTAGATGTACAGAAGTAGAAATTATACGTAATTTCTTTTGAGATTGACTGTGTGTTAATTATATAATGGAACAGCTATTTTTTTTTATTGATAAAACATGTTTTATGTATGACATAAACCATGAAACTAGAATTGATTGAAAAGGCACCCTGTTGATTATCTTGAAAAATAGCAAACAATGAGGAAAAAATGTAAAATCAGAAATTGAACCAAACTGCTGCTGTTGAATTAGACATGCTGTGTTTTCTTTTTAAGTGGAGCTTTTATCTTAATGTTCACAAAGTCTCTGGTAAAACTTGCACGTATTTAACAGTCAGCACTGAAATGCTGCATTCCATTAGTTCATCACATTAGGGCGTCATCAGATTGACCCCCATCAGCGCTCACAGCTCATCAGCTGCTAATACTAACACTACAAGGGAGACAGCGAAAAAGAAAAGCATGATATAACAGTTACTTTAGTAAAAAAAATTACTCGACCTTAAGAGCATCTCCTGATTCTTTGAAGGAGTAACATGTACAAGAAAAAAAATTCAATTCACTGAGCTAAAGAATGCTGAACACACAATGTTGTGAAGTGTTTGTACTGACCATGATGAGCACAGCAGCCAGAGGAGTGTTTCTGCGAATGTGGATCATTGACAAAACTCTGGGCAGCTGTCCTTCACGGGAAGCGACGTAGAACATCCTGTGAAGAGTCAATAATTATGCTCACACACATACACATACAAGCACAAGTAGATATTTAACACAGACTGGTTTTGTGGTTTCTTTTATAATTTTCAGCGATCATTAAAAGAACTTCAAATGTCCTGACCGCATGTGATTTTTTTTTTTCTTCCTTTGACTGAGGCACTGAGGCAACGTGACATTGAGAGTAGATGAAACTGCAAACACACTATACCCTCAGTTCGATCTCGTGATCTTTGAAAAACCTTAAATGGTGACACTTTGTGTCAGTAATATTTAGCTTTAATTAATAAATCCTGATGCCCAACATACTAAACCACCAGAATCAGGTTATTTGAAGTGTGGGCTGATGATTAAACTACATTTTTCATGCTTCTGCACTCTTGGTCTGTGACAGAAGAGAAAGGAATGTTACCTTGACAAGGCAAAGATGCAGCCATTCATGGAGCCAAAGCAGGACAAGGCTACAAACACTGGCACCACAATGGAAAACTTCCCCATAAGCTTCTCTGCAAATGTCTGGAAGGAGAGAGCAAAATTCAGTGTTGCAAAAATATTACAGGGGAAGTACTCCAGTAGTATTCTGTTTGCAGGCAGCTGGTTGGGACAGGACTGCACGGTGTCTGTCTGCTGCATCTTTATACACCGAGGTCCGGCGCATTCAGAGGGTTCAGAGCGGCTTTTCTTTCATTCACAGTCACCATTTTAAGAGCCACATCAAATCTTTGAATTTTGTTTTTCTTCTGAGGAAGCGAAACACGCCATGAATACAGAAATGCACCAAATGAACCAAGTTAAGAGGTGAGAGAATTTGGCTCCCAAATTGGGGGGGACACCCGCCACATCTAGTGACGCTGGTCAGTATGTGTCCATCCATTTTAGAGTGGTTGTGAATTACAAGCTGACCAAAATCAAGACAGCAAGAGGAGGGAAAGCACAGCTTTTAACATTTTGGCGGAGCTGCTTCCTCCGGCACGTATCGGTGACATCAGACATACGTCATTGACGAGGCAGTCGAATGTAGAAAAATATCCAAATTGGTACCACATACGATCGAGGCTTGACTCTGGTGTGGAAAAAAGCGGGTCACTTGCGGTCAAAGCGGCTGGCCGAGACCAATATGTTCAAGGTTCCAATCTTTAATCACAAGTCTACGTTTCTCATGTTCATTCCACTTGAGAGCAACTTGATGAGTGCCGTAGCTCTCGTGATGTGGCACGTCAACTCTTTCTGCCTCTTACTTTTCACAATCTCACCTTATGTGAACACACCTCTAACACAGGCAGGCTGAGATTGTTAATTAAGGCTGCCTCCTCAAGACATCAGTTAAACTCTGCAATTAACTTTAAGATATAGTCTAATAAGGTCTGGGAGCTGTTATTGGGGGATGTGATGTGATTAGCATTAACAGGGCTGAGCTACAACAATCACATTAACCGCTGCTGAGAAGCACAGCTGTCGGAGGCTCTAATAATGACATGATAAGTGCAGAAGCACCAGAAACCCCCCATCAGTCTGACTTCAGCTCGATGCTTCAAGCACTGAACCACTTCCTGTAGCAACCTGCTAATGACAGTGAATTTTGATTCCAAAATTAATTGTTCTTATATTTAATTTCACTGATTTTTTTTTTTAATTCAAGTAAATTAATAAACATGTTTCCCTTTCGAGGCCCTTAATTTTGTGAGCTCCATCAGACACACCAAGAAGGATCTAAAGTTTTTAATTATGTTGTAATAGAGTTTAGGTACTCTGATGTGTAATAAAATACACCATATGATTCTATGCTGTGATTTCACAATATTCTGAAAGGTCTGAAAAACACTTCTAAATATCTTCACTTTCAAACATTAATGCTGTCACGAAAACTTTTCAAGATACCTCAATTCTAATGAAAAGGTTTGACCTGATTTTGGCGCTAGAGGACAGGACAACTCACTCATAGGTTTCATTCGTGATTTATGTATTCAGCAAATAAAGTGTTTGACACAAAAAGGAAGCCAATTGACCGCAAGGCTAACGAGCTCGCCCCCGCTACCAGATGTGTCATCTCTTCGTTTTACACAAAAACGTAGACAAATTTAGGTGAAGCTGCATTTAAGGACAAAGGCTTTTTGTCTGCACTCACCACAGCGACAGCGTCTGAGTCCAGCAGCTCCTCAGCTGTCATCACAGTGTAATACGCCACGTTTGCCAGCACATAGCAGGCCGTCACGATGGCCATGGAGATACAGATCGCTAACGGGACGGTCCTGAGACAGCAGGTAACGGAAGAAACGGTCAGGCATTTTTCTTTCAACTGTCTTGAATCACCAGGACTACGGATCAAATCTATATCATCAAAATCCTTACAAAATCAACTCGAAAGCTTTCAATGTGTAAACCCTGATAATTGTTTCTGTTGTTTAACGATAATGAGAAAAAAGATGCGTCTCGGAGCACAAGAAGAGCTGCTGGTAAAACTGTTACTACAAACTTCAATGACATTGACAGGAAGCGTAAATAGATTCAGGATTATTTACAGGGTTCAGGTTCAGGTTAGGGTTGGAAACATAGGTGTGGACAACAGAAATTTAAAAAAAGATATAGACATGACTCTCATAAGACCAACATTTTCTCTTGCCTGTAACATAAACAACATATCAAGAGTGTGGTACTAGTTTTGTGTTTAGCCGAGTATTTGGCACCTGTGGCTGGGTTAGTAGAGCGGTTATTCAATTCCCCATGAGCCGCTTTTATTGGTGTGAGATCATGATTAATGGTGTAAAGCACTTTGGAGCTGCTCAGGCATAGATTCAGGTCGCTGTATACGGTCTTTACGCATCTCAATCCCCTATATGATCACATAATGAAGGCTGAGGAAAGACAGACTTATGTGCACAAACATACTTTGAACATTTTATTTGCAAGTGGGATGAATGGATGGATGGATGAATGGATGGATGGCATTTGCTGAAAGGATACATATTTTTATTGCGAAGAAACTCTATAATGTTTTTTTGACTGAACCAAAAAAAATTTAATTGTTTATTATTTACACATTTAATAAAATGTTCTCATGTAATAACAACTTTTTTTTTTCATTTTAGTTAGTTAATTCGTTCATTAGTTAGTCTTTAGATGCTTCAGTTTCCGTTGCAAATTTGTGTTTGTAATTAGCAAATTATTTCATTTAGTATTATTTACATGTATTTACAAGCACAGTCCAGAACAGGATTCTTAAACCATTCCAGGAGGAACCCGTCCTGCACCTTGAAGATGTCTCCCAGCTTGAACACATTGAAGATTTATCATCATGTTGTCAGCGAGCTCCTAAAAAAGCCCAATGATGAGTCCCCATTGCATTCAGGTGTGTTGCAGTAATGAAAGAGCCATAGATTAAAGAATGTAACGTAAGTGAGTAGTGGGGACTGAAAGGATTCCTACAGCCATATACTACGTAAACATAAGCATTAGCATTAGCTTGGCATTATGAGCCAACACAAGGAGTCAACTCACCTCTCTGGGTTCATCACCTCCTCTGTCACAAAGTTCAGGTAGAACCTGTAAAATGAAAATAATCAAACCATCAAGAACCGAAATGGAAACAAAACAAACGATACATGACCAACTTTCAATGCTGGAAGTGTGTGTGTGTGTGTGTGTGTGTGTGTGTGTGTGTGTGTGTGTGTGTGTGTGTGTGTGTGTGTGTGTGTGTGTGTGTGTGTGTGTGTGTGTGTGTGTGTGTGTGTGTGTGTGTGTGTGTGTGTGTGTGTGTGTGTGTGTGGACCATACCTACCACCCAGCATATGCATACATCCCTGAGTAGAAAGCTAAAGGCATGCCAGAGAGTTTCACATTGCTCATCACAAAGGCATTCTCAAAGTTTTGGGTCTCTCCTGTAAACACATACACACACACACACACACACACACACACACACACACACACACACACACACACACCCATGGTTGGAGATCTATTAGAGGGGATGTGGATGACGATGCTGATGATAATTCTGATGATGATGGTTACCTTTGAAGAGCTGGTACAGCCCAGGCACTATGATGAGGGCGATGGCCAGCAGCTTGCTGATGGTGAGGACAATTTGGATCCTGGCAGTCCAGGTCACACTCATACTGTTTAGGTACATAACTGAGGCTGCAAACAGTAACGACAGCAAGACATCCATTAATACACTGTGAGTGGTGAGGAGGAAAGGAGTAATCCACACACACAAAAATCGCATTCAGTTCCTGTACATAGTCTCTGTTAATATGATCACGACTTGAGGATCACTGTCTTCTCCCTGGTTAATTATGAGCTTTCTGTATCTACTTAAGTACTTCAGAGTTTTTGTCAATATTTTTTTATTCATTCCCTGCACATAAAGACATTAATGAATTTGATTATCTATTTGTTCATAGTTTTGATTAATCGATCTGTGGATGCTGGTGGGACACTGGCAGTGCATTTCGCAGCACCGTCTTCATTTTTGGGGGTGAATGCAACACCTGAGCTATGTGAAGTGGTGACGGGGTCTTGCATGCGTCTCCGGTGAGGCCTCGTTCACACCTGCACACGCCCATATCCAATCTGTTTTGCGGCTGTGTGAAAGCGCTAATTCCAATTTGTTTCTCACCAGACCGAGGCCTCGTTTCTATGCGGCACCCATTCAGATATTTTATCTATGACAGTGTAATGAATTCAAAATAATCAGTCTGGTGTCCTGTGCTGATAACATGAAAACCTAATGGATGCAGTTTTATTCCGTCTGACACTGCTTGGTGCTGAGGGGGATTTGATTTAAGCCTTGAAGCTGCAGTCTCTTCTACACATGTTTTCCACTATCCACTGTCCTGTATAGCTTGGCGCTTTTTTTTTTTTTTTTTTTTTTAACAACAAGACAGGTTTGATCAGGTACAGATCAGCTGCAAAGTTTGGCTCCTGTTGGCTCCAGCATACCTCCATCTCTGTCATTTCCAGAACACGTTAGCACAGGTCACAGACACACTGTCACACTAATGCAGTAGTAGAGCGGTAAGGTGGGGCGTACTTATCCCGATGGCGGTGGCGAGCTTGACAGCCATGGGAGGGATGTGACACGGCATGAACAGAGGCTCCAGGATGTACTGACCAAAGGCCAAGGAGATGACAGCCATCCCAGCAGGCCTGTAGGACCAAACACAACCACATCAATTTTCAATAATCACACACACACACTGCTGGTGAATGAGCAGATTAACGGTAAAAAATAAAACTCAATTCTGAACATGTTGAGGTCAAATTATGGCACCCCCCCCCAAAAAAAAACAAAAACAAACAAAAAAACCCTGTAATTATATACTATATATTGAATTCTATCAGAATATTTTACTCTATGTTTTACAAGTCCTTAAAGGCACAGTGATTCTAAATGAAGGCACTTATTCCGTACTAAGTGGTGTTGATTTACTGCAGGATTTACTGTTCCTCCTCAGTGTTTTTGTTTATTATCCAAATCACCATATTCTTCTTCTTGTCCTGTTGGAATAAAGACGGAAAAATGACCTGACAGACTGACGACACCATTGCTCGGCATGACTTTAGGACATATCCTGCTTTTAAACATGATGGCGATTAACTCATCACTGTTGATTTCTTGCATTTTAGTGATTGTGTGAGGTTTATATCATTTAGAAAAACATGCAGAATTATGCTTGACCCAAAAAGAATAAAGGTTTATATGGTAATAGATCGGTGTCGTTCAACAGTATTTATGTACGTAGGGCTTGACATTCCTCTGTGTGTGCGTGTGTGTGCGTGTGTGCGTGTGTGTGTGTGTGCGTGTGTGTGTGTGTGTGTGCGTGTGTGCGTGTGTGCGTGTGTGTGTGTGTGTGCCTGCGTGTTGGCCCAGAGGCTCATCTTATGGCTCATCAGTATTTTCTCTTCATTTCCCACAGCAGCGGGGGAAATCTCTCTTTGTGCCTCTCGCTCTTGTTTTCATTCTCTTCTTCTGTCTCTGTTCATTTCACACGGTCTCCCTTCAGGTCACTCACTGGAGCAAATGTTGTGTGGTTCGGTAGAACCACAGGACTGTTTGCACAGCTTTGTGTTGGCTGTGTACACATGCAGCTACATCTGGAGAATTTTCTCAGCTCACTGGTCAAAACTAAACAAAATTATCTTTCCAAGATCACAGCCAGACTGGTCAATTTCTGTGTTATTGTAGCAGCGATCCCTTTGATATTAACTGATCGAAAGGTTTTTAACACGGTCACACTTCGTGTCAGAAACAGGTAAGAAACTATTGTCTGTCACTGTGTTAGAGTTTTGTTCAATGGTTAATGTTTGAAGCTTTTTGTTTACTGGGGGAGTGCTTCTTATATCTAGAACTGACACCAACATGGAATGTCCATCATCCACAGTAGCTGTGGTTTCTTTACACCCTGAAGTGAGCATGAGCTTTGATTTCCAAAAGTTGCCTCCTGCTGTCTGCGTGGGAATATCGTATCTCAGTTGCTTTGTTACAGCTCCTAATCACTTTCAATAGGCTAAATATTATTTAGCTGATGAAGACCACAATACCGTGTGTACCACCTTCATCCCTTCACTGACTGATGTACCTTCAGCTGACATCCAGAGAATAGAACATCTTCCTCCCACTAACTGATGTAACCTCTGACATTCAGATCATAGAGCATCTTTGCACAATTTATTTAACAAATTCCCTACAGTCGAACACTGGTTTGATTATTTGTCCCTCTGAAGCTAAAAGCTAATGTTGGGCTAAAGGAGGTGTTCACTACAGGAAACCTCCAACCACTAATCTCCTAACTCCTTCCAGAGCGGGGATCCACACAATGAAGAGCTGGTGGTCATAATCGTGTGACTAATCACTGCATGATCATGTAGAACGACAAGGAACTTTTATGAAGGTCATCGAAAACTACCAAGATAATTAAACTAGACGTATAAAGCATCCAAACTAGTTTCTAAGTCGTAGAACTTTGAAGTCACACATTTCCACTGCAAAACTAACCAGTATACAGAAATGTGTTGGCTGTGGTGCTCTATGAATAAAGTTGAAATAATTAAAGTTAAAAACAGAAGAACTGTGTCTGCTCTCAGCTTCTTTGTAGTTTTACAATCACCAGTAACATGTTTAATATCAGATACAGTGAAATCATACAAAATAAAATGTTTAATATGCATGGTTTAGTATGTCGTATCTTTGATCATTTCTTATTTCTCTATGTACATGTGTGTTCTTGTCTATATGGACCTGTGTCTGCAATAAAGATTACATAAATGTTCCACTTTAACCCCTAATATATAGATCGTAGCACTTTTGAGCTAAAAGTCAGTGGCAGACATTACCGTATTGCGATGAGATCACTCCATAGTCTTATGAATGCCATCTGAGGTCCAAATGCCTCCATTATGTATGTGTAATGTCCCCCAGACTTCTTGATGCAGGTTCCCAGCTCGGCGTAGGACAGCGCTCCTGCAGAGAAGACACATGACATCTTAACACATCCGCCTGGGACCCACGAGCTTTACAATATGTGAACCACAGGAGCCGCTCTGGGGTCCAATCCATCACTTCAGAGAGCCAGATTTAGTATGGATGAATTTTAATTACAAGTTTAGGCAACGGGATTTAAGGAGGGTATGTAAGGATCTTGTGCTCAGAGGTTTCATTAAAGGAGCAAAACTAAAGGATTTAAGGATGTTAGCATGTTGTCCATCTTATACTACTGTAATGCAAAAGTACATTAAATGTAATATTCTTTTTTTCTATTTTTAACATTTTATTAACATTCTATCCATCCCTCATGTTTACCTAAGATTTGGAAAAGTTGTGAACCTTTGTTATGGTTTCAGACATGAACAGCTGTCAAACACAACCACAGCGGTTTAGTGTCAGCCCTGAGAAATGGGCCCTTTGTTGTTGGTACACTGATGGAGGAGCTGCCTTGACAGAGATAAAAGAAGAAAAAAAATGTAGGAAAGTAGCGGAAAACCATGTGAAAGTTGTTGACCAGGCGGACCTGAGGAGGATTGATTGTGCAGGGCTGCTTCACACACATTGGACCCACTCTGATCCTGTGCTCTCCCTGACTGTACGCTTACTTTTCTTAGTTACTTTTATTCATTATATCATAATGAATAGGAAAACTATTACTAACTATCATAACATTTCCTATATTCTTAGTCTATTTATGAAAAGCAGTTTGGCGTCAGCGCTTGTTTTAAATTGCTCTCTAAATAAAGTTGAGTAGAGTAAGATTTCTTATTTGTAGAAAAGGTCAAAACAACATCTAGGATGTTGTTTCTTTCTGGAGTGCTTCAAATTAGTGCGTTGTTTGTAATTGTATCTGTCAAGGTATATATATATATATATATATATATATATATATATATATATATATATATATAATGAAATATGTGTGATCACGTTGATATTTTACATTTACAAAGAATTTTCAAACGAAATGACAAAAAAGTATTTTACAGTCAATAAGTGTTTGTGCGTGTGTGTGTGTGTGTGTGTGTGTGTGTGTGTGTGTGTGTGTGTGTGTGTGTGTGTGTGTGTGTGTGCGCACTCGCCAAGTACCTGAACAGGTCTCCAGTCCATCACAGGACAAACACAATGAGACTGACGACCACAAATGTATTGATCCTGTTTGTTTACGTTGGTCCAGGACCGCTCGGACAGATCCATAGATCCAATAGAAGTAGCACGCAAAGTCACATGACTGCTGTAGACTGACAAGGGAGGCATCACGTGGAATAGCAACTGAAAAAAAAACTCCTCAAGTGTTCTTGCTGTTTACGTCCACCTGGTCCGGGTCGTGGGGAGAGTGTAGGACTGTACGGGATCTGGTCCTACAGAATCCAGTGTGTTTGCGGCTTGCTTTGTTGTGAGCTTGTTGGAGGCAGTTTCAGGTCTTTCATCCTGAGGCAGGATCACTCTATAAGTGCTCCCGATACTTCAACGATAGTTTCAGTTAAGACATGTTGGTTTTTCATTCAGACTATTCATGGGTCTGATTCCAGTGGGTCAGGTTTGTCTGCTTCCTCTGACATATACAGGCCACACTCATATTACCTGACTGGGAGTTTTTTCATATATGATGTGTCATGACATGAAATATGAGCAGCTGCCTGTGAATGAGGTCTTGCTGAAGGAATCAGTTTCTAATAATTTCTCTAATAGAGTCTAATGATTCAGACTAACACTTGTCAGGGTCAGTATGTCTGCTGTGCCAGCCCACACACACACACACACACACACACACACACACACACACACACACACACACACACACACACACACACACACACACACACACACACACAGACACACACACTTCCAAGCCAAAAGGGAACTGTCACACCTACCGGATCATGTTTTATCAAGTCCGTTCCTCTTGTTCTCTTTGTTTCATTTGATAGCTCCACAAGCTTTTATGAGCAGGATGAATCAAGCCCTGTCATGTTTAACAAGTCATTGGGAAAATGATGCAACACTGAGAGAAATGCAGAGATGTAACGTCACGTGTCGCAACTGTACTTCAGACACTGATTCAGGCTTATGATCATAACACAGCTAGAAATTCTCATCATTTTACAAAATTACTGAATATCTTGAATATCTTTATACTTTAAGACAGTATTGGAAAATATGAAGTCCCAAGTTATAACAATACAATTTTCTAAACTACAAAATAAAATAGACATGGTTGGAATAAAATAACAAAACTCCAAAGCATGTAACTGTCTCAGCTGGATTCCGTTAGCCTGTAGCTGAGAGGATCTGGGTCTAAATTCTGGACAAATAAAATAAATCGCGAGTCACTAAAAACTAACCAGTCCAGGTCAGGATAAATCCAACTGAGAGGACTTTATATTCACATATCAATGTTTTCAATAAAGATTAAAGAATCCTAGTACCAGACCAAAGTGTATCTATCTATACAGCACTACAGTCATAATTGGAATAAGAGCTTTAAGGAACCCCTGGTCTGCAGGAAGAACAGGACCAGAACCTTTGACCCTTTGAATGTGTTTGTAGACATGAAAACTTTGCATTCGCCACAGTGTCACCCTCCACCTCCACCTGCATCCCTCAGCAGAGAGACAGGTCTGCCAAACACACTCACCAAACAGTGACAGCACCCCACAGGCAATCCACACGATCAGGGACATTCCCACACTGCCTGAGTGTCTCAGGATCCCCTTCGGTGAGATGAAGATCCCAGCTCCGATTATGGTGCCAATGATGATGGAGATCCCTCTGAGCAGGGTCACCTTCTTCTTCAGCTCCACTTTCGGTTTCTCCGCCACGTCCTGCACTTTGTCACCATGATCAGCCGCACAGAGTTTGTGTCCCCTCGCTGCACTTGTTCCATTAGTTTGAGCTGAAGCAGACCTGTTGGTCATGTTTTAAAACTCAGTCAAACTCTTTCTCTCGCTCTTCTTATTTAGTTTTGTTAGAGTTTGAATGGAGTGTGTTTGATCTGGGATGAACCTACTGAACGCTGGAGTGGAGCAGGAAAAGTTCCAACCAGAGTAAACTGAAGTACGGAGAGGAAAGCCCTCCTCCTTGTGTGTGTGTGTGTCTGTGTGTGTGTGTGTCTCTCTCTCTCTCTCTCTCTCTCTCTCTCTCTCTCTCTCTCTCTCTCTCTCTCTCTCTCTCTCTCTCTCTCTCTCTCTTCCCCTGTCTCTTTCTCTGTGTGTATGGTGCCTCCATCCCCCCAGCAGACTAATTCTCACCCCTCTGGCATCACATTAGTTTCCTGCCACCTTCTTTCTGGTGTGATATTCTGTGTCATCCTGTATTTTGGGTGTCCCCCCCCCCCCCACAGAGGTGAGGTGTTGCACGCATTGCTGCGAGGTGATCATGTCACAACAACCTGTTTTCAGAGCCACCTTGCCTCCTCCCTTAGCCTGCTTCCTCCTCAGTAGTCACATTATTGGCCCCACCTGTGTAAATAAAAAAAAAGCAATTTTGCTTGTTCAAAGTTTGTTTCATCATGACGACAGAGAAATAAATGCTGTCACCATGAGAGAATAATGTGCTCGGAGGAGGATCGGCTCATCAGAAGGACCACATTTTAAAGGACACAATCTATGTGGGCTGCAGAATTCTGTCCACACACTGTTCACCCAACATAATGACAGGAAGTTACATCAAATGCAAAATCAACTGAAAGTGCTTGTCTAAACATATTGGCATGATATACAATGATCAAAAAAAAGACATTGGTACCACAAGGTAACACACTGATCACAAAAGAAGTGACAGAATTTAAATAGCTCGATAAGATTTGTATTTACATACATGGTTTATGGCATTTTAACCAAAAGACTGTTGCCAAATCTGAAGTTTCACAATCCGATCTTTCTTCTACCACCATTCTCTGCTTATTTCTCTCAAACAAAACTCGTAGCAATGCCAGGGTTATATCTGACAAGGAGGTGATGTATCCCTTCACATTAGCTTGGATGAAAGTCAAGGTGAACTTTTTTTTTCTTAATTTTTTGCCCTAAAAATTGTATTTCCATTTGCAAAATGACCCAGACCAGTCAGTCTTTGAGTGATCAAAAAACAAAACAAAAAACCTGTCAAATATCATTAAATACTCGGTAATGATGGAGACAAGCATCACAAAGACCTGGGTTTTGTGTGTCAGCTTGCTTACACACAACACGTAATCGTAAACAGACAGATAGATAGAATGACAGACAACAGATAAAAGTAGGGCAGCTTATTTTGTGCCATTTTAAACAGTTATTGCAGAGGGGATGAAAGATTTCTTGTAAATTTCTTGTGTTCTAGATGTTTCTTTAATGAGACGTTACTACTGCATCAGCAGCCCGATGTTCATTTGTTTGTGACTTTCATCTTCAAGTGATACAGAGCAGGAGATAGAACTGCTACTATATACAATAGTAAACACATAAAAGCAACTCTTGATGCTCCAGAGTAAATGCCATGATTTAAATATAGTTCACTAATATGAATAAATGCATTTTGAACACAAGTCCTGGAGTGAAATATTGCTGAGCTCCTCTCAGGTTTCACCGTTTCAGTTTATATATTCCGAAAACTTTGTTTGTATTGCAAAGCAGCAGTGAGGCAGTTACTAGAGCAACAACCAGCAGGATACTGGGACTCCTCAGGGCTGTGTACTTTCCCCCTGGCTCTTCTCCCTGTATACAAACTGCTGCACCTCCAGTCACCAGTCCGTTAAACTGATCAAGTTTGCGGACGACACCACCCTCATCGGGCTCATCTCTGACGGTGATGAGTCCACCTACAGGAGAGAGGTGGACCGGCTGGCGTCCTGGTGCAGCCACAACAACCTGGAGCTGAACGCTCAGAAGACAGTGGAGATGGTCGTGGACTTCAGGAAAGACACAGCCCCTCCGTCCCCCCTCACCCTGACAGACTCCCCCACCCCCATCTCCATTGTGGACTCCTTCCGTTTCCTGGGTACCACCATCACCCAGGACCTCAAATGGGAGCCAACCATCAGCTCCCTCATCAAGAAGGCCCAGCAGAGGATGTTCTTCCTGCGGCAGCTGAGGAAACTTAAGCTGCCGACCAAGATGCTGGTGCAGTTCTACACGGCCATCATCGAGTCCATCCTCACCTCCTCCATCACAGTGTGGTGCCCCGGAGCCACAGACCGGGACAAGTACCGACTGCAGCGCATTGTGCGTGCTGCTGAGAAGGTGATTGGCTGTCAGCTCCCATCTCTCCAAGTCCTGTTCATCTCCAGGACCCGGAGGCGTGTGGGTCGGATCACTGCTGACCCTTCTCACCCTGGACACGGACTATTCACCCCTCTCCCCTCAGGCAGGAGGCTGCGGTCTATCAAGACCCAGAGATCCCGCCACTTGAACAGTTTTTTCCCCACCGCCGTCAGACTCATGAACAATACAGAGACTTAATGACTCAGTACAGACTGTAACCTGCTCTATTGCACTTAGATCCACTGCACCACTTATCACTGTATCACTTTTTATCACTCCATCACCTTATGCACCGTAAGTAATTCCATCCTGTTGTTCCTGCTGTTCTATGTCCATTGTTGTCATGTACCATATTTTACCTCTTATTTTTAGCTTATTTATTTTATATTCCTTTTTATATTCCTAAAGCCTTATAGCTTAAAGTTTTTAGCTATTTTTATCTAAACCATGTGTATATGTTTTTATGTTTAATGTTGCACATCTCACCAAGAAAAATTCCTAGTTTGTGAACCTGTTTACAAGCAATGGCAATAAAAACTATTCTGATTCTGATTCTGATTCTGAAAACATCTGTAGTTGTTCTCATCGGGGTATATGGCTCCTCTCAATCTCATCCAATGGATTCTAACAGTTTGTTTAAAGGAACTTTAATTTAAATATGATATTGAAGTTGTATTATTCCATATCAGTTAGCTCAGCATCATGAACCGGCTAACACCAGTCTGCTTGGTCAGTTAGCTGGAGTAATATTCAGAATATGATGCGGGACTGTTGTAGGTAGAGTTAAGTTAGTTAGTCCACAGCAGACTAACAGTGGGTGAAAGATAAAACTTCACAGTGAGTGGTGGTCTATACAGCAGAGTCCAGCAGGGCTGTGGCTGCATTCAGAGCCCCAGTTGTTTGTTTGTGCAATGATGTTTCCGGTGTCTACAGTCCCTTTTAACTTCTGAACTGCTTTATTCTAGGGCCCATGTCTAGTGTCAAATGTATCTGCACACTACACTGTTGCTTCCAACATGCCTGCTCAATGGTTGCTGATTTGGGGTTATGTTAGAACTGGTTAGGCCGAGGCTTTGGTGGTGGAAACAACAAAGAACTGATGCTGAGTCCAGCCCCAAACTCGCCCTGCAAACCGCTTGGTGAAAAATCCTATCGGTACACAACCAGGTATGTTGTCAGGACGCGGAGCTTTACGGAGGTTGATCCTGCTGAGGGCTCTGCACACTGGGGACAGTGTCAGCACCTGTCCACGAGGATGGAATGTGGACTTATGTGCAAGGGTGTTATTGTTTACCTGAAAGAAGCCAAAGAAGTCATTGAGCTCATTAAGCAGAGGAGTGGTGCTATCAAGGGTTAGCTGTGGGGGCCTGAAGTCAGAGATGGTTTGTATGGAATGTTGCTGAAGTGATGAGCTTCAGTATTTTCTTGGAGTGCTGCCTCTTGGCTACTACGATGCTGCGGGACAGTTTGGTTCTAGCTTTTCTCAGGCCCGCCTCACCTCCAGCTCTGAAGGCAGTGTTTTCGACCTTCTTGAGCCTGTGGTCCTCTCCAGTCATTCACGGCTTATGATTAGCACAACCCATGATGGTCTCAGTCACCATTACATCATCAGTACACTTGGTGATGTAGGCAGTGACCATTTCTGTGTACTCCTGGAGGTCTGCAATGTTGTTGTAGGGTCAGTCTGTGGTGATAAAACAGTCCTGACGGACCTCTGAGGACCCTTCTGGCCGCATTTGTACCTGTTTCTGAACTGGTTTGCTGACTTTAACCAGTGGTCTGTGTGCTGGAATGAGCATAACAATGATGTGTTCCGAGGCACCGAGACGCCCTGTGAGCTCCTCTCTGGGTAGTGGAGACAAGATCCAGTATGTTGCTTCCTCGAGCAGGACAATCTATGTGTCAGTGCTCCCCTGAGAAAGTAATCCAGTTGCTATACAGATTACTAATTTTCAAAAGTACTTTTAGTTACTTTTCAAAAACATGATGCACCGCCTGAATATGCTACACTATATAGAATTACTGTATTTTAATTTGCAAAAGTAATCCCTTAATATCCCTTAATATACCCGTTATTTGAAAAAAAGATTACAGTAATGGGTTACTGCCTATCAGTGGTCAGAAGTTAATGGACAAAAACCTTGCAGAAAGAAAACCATAAAAAAAAACAATTCCAACAAAGCAGAATGAAACTGGAATCGTCTCCATTTTGAGGCACAGCCATTTAAATGAACAACCACATTCCTTCTGGATCGTTTACAAATTGTCAAAAAGAAAAAAGAAAGAGGAAGGAAAAGAGCAAAGACAAGTTGAGTTGAAAACGTGCTTTTTTTTCTTCAAATCATCATAAAATGGGTTTATCTGTCATGGTCAAGGTTTTGCTTCGGAGGATACATTTGGCTCAGCAATATTTCCACGAATTAAACTGAATGGGACGTGTTTATAACTTTGTGTATGGTGAGCATTTCTTTTAGTGAGCAATTGTTTTTCACAATGTCAATAAGCACAACACAACCCAATAAAGTTTGTCAGACAGTTTTTGTGCCGCAGGAGAAAAGTTCACGAAAAAAGCACAAAGGTGAACCCAAACCCTAACCCAGAAGTTCAAAAAAGCAAAATGCCATGAAAAAAACGATTTAATTAAAGGAGAAAGCACACTGCTTCGATAGATATAGAAGTTACAGAAGATAATATTGGTAATATATATCCCTTTAAGAATAGTAAAATAAAATGTGCAACTTCAAGTTTGTATTTCTGCTGTGGTCTTGTGAATCAAAACAAACAAGTGGAGTAAAGCAAGGAGAAAGACACTACTTTCACTTCCCACAGCATAAATATAGGAGCATGTCAGGCAGGAGATGTGTTGACTTCACTACAACTGGTATGTCCACATTTCACAGCTGACACCTTTGAAACCTCCCTTTCACTGTGGAAAGATTACAGACAGACTCGCATATCAAAACAAAAGAAAAGTACAATGATTTGAAATACCTCACACACGTTTGTCAAGCGGGAGTACCGGTAAATAGCTTTAATTGGCCCTTTGGCTATCTTTGAAAGGAAACAACTTCTCGCAGTACTCTTCACATCCTCCAGACAAAATAGTTTCCGTCTCTGCATAGCCTGGAATCAACATAGAGATTCCAGGCCAGAAAATCCACAAAAATGTCCGTAGCTCGCTCGCTGGTCCACGTAGCAACAAAAATCATATCTCATTTCAATGCTGAGGAAAAGCTCTATCCCTTGGAAACCTCATGGGAAAAGGATTGGGAGAGGGAAAAGAAAGGTTTTCCCTCCCGTGATTGTTCATTTCTCTGGACGTGGACGTGACTCAGTTTATGGCCTATAATACTGTTGTAATTCAGCTCTGAGAGGGACACATAAGTTTCAGTCCTACACTTCAACTGGAAGTGTAAGTAACGAGCAAGACACTTGATAACTAACTTTTAAGTGCAGCTTTGCAGAAACGGGCCATCAGCAGGGCCAGTACGGTTCGTCAGTCGGGATCAAAGCTCCAAATATATACCAGCAGAGTGAGTCTGCCTTGTTATAACAGAAGCAGCGTGCAGAACCTGTCGGGTCACCGCTGGATTCACCAGACAACTGTAGCCTGCGGCAGCTTCAGTCTACACATCGTGTTCGTGTATGAACGATTAGATCTGTCACAGCGTGGTTCCTCCTGGGATGTTTGATCATATCTCTTCGTGTTTCCACAGCTTACAGGTAACAGGCAGGTTCACTCCGACATGGAGAATCTTTGATAGTGTAATCAGACTCGTGGTGCGTCAGCATTCGTCTCACTGCTCGAGTCTCCAACTGCCAAAACAATGATTAAAGCGCTTCTTGTGTGAGTAATGACACAGCAAAACAATTTTATTGCTCCTGTGCCAGACCACAAGATGTGCTGACTCAATGAAGCACAAGGTCGTGACAGAGTCGTTCCTACACACACATTTATTGCCATTTGTTGAAATAGGTGCTGTTGTATCGATGTCAAATGATACCAGTGCAATAGGATCAAAACGTAATTTGAGTTTCTCTCCCGTTTTCTCCTGCCAAACAAAAGTTTCAATTATATATGAATGATGCTTAAAAATGAATGAGATTTGTTTGATTTTATACAATTGAACAAAAAAATGTACTCACCAAGAAGCCATCCACATCACAATGTTAGTTAATTGCATTTGTGCATCACAAATGGTCTATTCATTGATCAAATGAAAATGTTTCCCGTTAGATCCACGGACAAATTCATCACGTGGCGGTGCTTTATAATGTATGCGCAGTTAAAAAAAAATGCAAATTGTGCTTTTATATTGACCAGTTCATCACCAGCGGCCTCATCTATAAAGCTTGCTTGTCCACAAAACTGAAAAGATGGAGAAAACATAGAGTGACAGGCTGATCTTTACAATTACTGGTGTTTTTTTACCCGATGATGTAGTTGTAATATGTTGTTGCACTATTTATCTATTTGCAATGTGTTTTCTATGCTACCTTATAGTTGCCCCCTGGGGACAAATAAAGTCTGTGATTAATTTATTGAAAAAAGGAGAGGCTTCCTGCCAATATATCTTTTTACTCAGGAAAATTACAAAAATCGTGTACCGTCTCTGCAGTTGTGTTATTCTTTACTTGACTTCCTTCCCATCAGTAACGCACGGCGACTTGGAGGAGTAACTTTAATCTGATTACTGGTTTAGAAATAGTAACGCGTTGGATTACCCGCTAGTGGAAAAAAGTGGTCGTATGAGAGTGACGCGTTCATCACTGGTCACTGGTCACCAGACAGTTGGCCACCAAAAAAAAAAAAAAAAAAAGTCCTTTCGTCATGGTTATATTGAAAGAAGGAGCATATACATACTGTCCAAATATCCCGTTTCAAGTTGACCTCTGTTCTGCGGGGACAGGAACAGCCGCCACTGAGGTAAAAACAGCCCACAGTTTACCACACCAAGTTTGAGATAAAGACACTGGAGCGAATTCAAGGCCAAAGTCGTGTATCTCTGTTTAAAGACACACTGGAGACTCCAGCAACGGTGATAAATACAGACTCCATTACACTGCACAGTATTCAGCTATTTTCTGTGAAATGATGTAGAGTTCGCTTGTAAAAACCACTCTGGGGAAATGCTCTGGTGTAAATATTTGTCATACATTTTGTTCAGGTTTGTGTGGCTGTAAAAGATAAGGGTGATGAATGTTTCTTCCCGTGTGCCAGTGTCACTGATTAAACCCTCAGCTTTTCTTGTGGTATGCTGCAATTTCCTCGTGACCAAGGTTCTTTAGTCAAAGCAGCAGGAGCCAGACTTCAACCAGCGGTCTTATCTTTCAGCGGCGGTTTTAGGAGTGTGATACTATGAAACGAATCGAAGGATTTTGCTCACTAAACAGATGGATGTATTTCTTGAGACCCGTCATCACTCTCTATTCACACAGAGAGCAATTGTAAAGCTTAGGACATTTTCTTTTAGGTACTTTGTGTGGAGATCCAACCAGAAAATCCACCAGAGAGCAATCACGGGTCAGAAAGAGAAGGTACAGTAATGTTGACATATATGATGAATATCCAGTTTAATCCAAGGCTTACCGGCCACTTTATTTATGATAACATCATTGACCACAGACATGAGGGTTGAGCCTCCTTGTTCTTTCTATCCATCTTTCAAACACCACTGGCCGAATGCAAAGACATGTTACGTCGTCAGGGTGCCTCTGCAAACATAAGAAACTTCCACTGGCAAAATTTAAATAAAGTTTATTTAAAAAAAAGAAAAAAGAAAGAAAGAAGCTGCCAGTGGAGGTCCTGGTCCTCCCGATTAGCCCAATTAGGCTGCGTCCAGATTACGGCCTGGACGGATGGACAAGCCTTGAACGTCTATGGACGTTGCTTGCTCAGTGGGGCTCTGCATAGATGGGGACACAGACAGCTTAGTCCATTTAAAAAATGGGGCATAAAATACTTTTCTATGTTAATTAAGTTCACCAACTCACAAATAGGGCACATAATATGATGATCTTCTAGATACTGCGTCACCGATCAGTGAACAACAGTTTCTTTCCTGCACACTCTGCATTTATAGACAAACAGAATCAATGCCCTCATGTGTTAAACAACATCTCTGTGTCTGAAAACAGAGGTGTCAAACCTCACCATGCGTATGTGAGCCCTCAGAGACATGCTGGTCGATCTGCATGTGACATGTGAGGCACCGTCTTACAGGATTCCGAGTGTTTGTTTGTAGGTGACAGCCACTCAGTTGAGATGTTTTTGTCCTCCTGGGGTCTGAAGAGAGCTCGACCCTGCAGACTGCTTGGTGTGTTTTCACACAGGGGATCAGGCATTCGCCTAGAATGTGCACCAACTAAGAAAACAATGTCATGGTGACTTAAACCGGGCCTCAGCACACATGTGCACTGATAAAAGGAAAAACACGAGAAGGCTCTGTAAATTCTGACCTTTTGCATTCATCCAGCACGAGTTATTTTTCCTGAATGAATTTTGCTGAATGAGTGTTTATGGTCCCAGAAGAGCTGAGTGTCATCCTGACACCCATTCAGGGCAGAGGCAAAAGCTGCTTATTATGTCTACATGTGGCTTTCTTCTACCCTCAGCCAACTCGATACATTTACAGGAACAGTGCAGCTGTGGCTATGTACGTAGTTTACCACCATCGAGTATGGCATGAATGAATAATGCAATGTAAATCGTCTTTGAGTGCCAAGAAAAGCATATAAAAACCAATGCATTATTATTATAATAACTTTACAACTGGGGGCCACACTTCCACCCTCTTCTGTTTGTGACCCAGAACGGGCATCCACGACTCCCAACGTTGACGAGGCCGAGGAAGTCGAGGGTGCGGGCGAATCGTCCAGGTCAGCACTTTCGACACCAGACAGTAGAGTAGTAGTGGCCCGGTGAACGGCCCCACAACTGCTGGCAGAGTTCAAAATACAGCAGTCCCACTCTGCCGTGTCCACTCTTACACCCAGTGTCAAATGCTGCTTGGTATTTCCTTCTGACCGCCTTCAGTTTCATTGTCAGGATGGTCGTCCGACTCGCATCCACCTGTCAATGAAGGGAATCCTCTGAGGTCTCTGCCGAGTGCTGCTGCCCGAGCATCACTAATATGTTGCCACAGTTTGAATGGCACGACTCCCAGTCGACACCTTGTTGAGCTTTGCTCGTTTTATCGTGCAATGCCACGTTTGAAAAGGAGTTCTGCTTCACTGTCACTTACAAACAAATGAACCGTGTGCCAAAGATCAGGAAACAACCCGCGCCATTCCGGACGTGTATTTTGCAGGACTCCGAGCACTCTCTCAAACTCTTCTTCTTTACTAAAGTCTTCAGCTACCGCTGAACAGTGTGACATGTCAGAAACTATTTCTGTTTCTTTGCTTCTCTGCGTCCGACGCTGTGTTTTCAGCCTGGCTACTGGTACTACCGGTAACATTGTCGCCATTTCAGCTCGGAGCGCTGGACAGCCGTTGTATGTGGATGGCAGCTGAAACGTTGGGCCACAAGTGTGTCCGATTGGCCGCCGTGCTCGCCCTTCCAAGGCTGTGAATGTGATTTCAATTTGTTTAAAGCAGATGACATCGGACCCCGTTGTGAATCTCAGCATCTCCCGGAGGCTTATGCCATTCAACCCCCTCATGTACCGATATGAATAGAGCAATCTTTAGTTCTCTGCAGAAGTGGTGTGAGTGGCAGTGATCGGCTTTAAAGAGAAAGAACGAAAGGTTGAATCCTAATTGCACTTCACATCTTTGACCCGAGCCTATGGCTCATTTTTGATGAATCAACAGCCAAGAGCCAGGTGGTTGTAAGGACTCAGTTTAGCTGTACTTTATCTCACTGCCCAAAGTCTGCACTTATTTGCTCTGGTGGCGCCGGTCAGTAGCATTGAGTGTATTCGGCAGGGAGGGACTTCCTGTGGGTGGCAGTAGATTTTGCACAGCAAATATACAGCAGGGAGTTTGTAGGTGAGATGCGTTGATTATGGCCGTTTCATCCTCTTTATCGTTTGAGGGAGATTCTCCCGTTTTTATACGCACATCGATTCTCTCCTCCTATAAATTGTCTGGCGTATTGAATTCACAGAGCTCTTGTTCAGTGTTTCAGATCAGATCGTTGCAGCTCCATGGGCAATAAAAAAAAGATAAAGCTCAAACTAGATAGTGTGGCGATGGATGAGCCAATACTCAAACCTGCCGAGATCACCACACAAAGAATTGAGTCAGTAATCACAGCTGAATGAAGCTGAAATTGTCCGTCCCCAGTCTCATCCTTCTCAGCTGACCCCTGGCTTACCTCCAGAACAAACACACACAATAACACATACATTCATGAATCATGAGCACACACTTTGGCACAGTCGCACTGTGTAAGTAAAATTCTGAAAAGAAAATGGGGCAAAAGGCAATTTATAGGAAGAGATGGCTAAAATAAGACACGGTTGAGAACGAACACACACACACACACACACACAGTAGGAGTCTGACACACTGTGGGTCGCTGAAGGCAGAGAGGATACACAGAGAAAGGAGCTGACTTTTTATTAAAGGAAAACAATGCTCTGGGTAGGAGACCATTCTAATCTGCACTGTCAAATAAAAGAGATTAACGCTCGAAGAAAACCACCACTCAACTGTGGTTAGCTGGGAAAAGAGATCTTTGGTCATTTAGCCAGAGACACCAGGAGATTAGTGACCAGGGGCGGCAGGTTCCCAGAAGAGTTCAGGTCGAGACCACACACAAACCAAGTGATCAACACTGGCGATTGAACTCCGTCAGCATAGGATGTGTTTGGATGCAGAACACACGAGCGGACGCGAAAAGGTTTACATCACTTCAATTTAATTAAACCTTCATCACATTCAGTTCTAGCCAGGCCTGTGCAGAGCTGTTAGATGACCATCAGTGTCAACAGAAGCGTTCATGATGTGGTGTTTATACAGAACAATGAGAAAACAATAGTGTTAATATCTCTGAATCATACATCTAGAGCAGTTCCCCCGCTGCCTTCTGCTGCTATGTACAGGAAACTCCTTCAACTGCTCCTCAAGCTGCGGCGATGGAGGCGTCGTCCAGCTGTCGTCCCTGAGGCTGGGGGGAGGAGACGGAAGGATGCTGGTGACAAACTCCAGGGTGGACCAGGGTGGCTGCTGGCTGTGTGTGTGTGTGTGTGTGCGTTACCTTTACGAAGATCCGCTGGGGCAGGAAGCGTCTCAGTGCCTGTGTGTTGGAGGTTTGGCAGCGCGGCAGACTGATGTTGAGCTGTGGTAGTGTTTGGTAGCCGGCCATCAACGGGTAATAGTTATACAGCATCTGCTGCTCTGAACCAGGGAGGATACGGAGACGGACCTGCACACACACACACACACACACACACACACGCACAGTGGAGAGTGGTTAAAACTACTTCCTGGCGGAGTTGAACCTGACAAACTCTGAAGAGGAAGAGTTGTGAGACCTGAGGGATCTTCTCAAGCCTTCAGATCCACACTGAAGATGTGGCTATAGTGCCATGATAACCTTTAAATCAAAGTTTTTCTTTGTTGTAGCAGAGTTTACATGATGACATTGTCCAGATTCTTTTTCTCATTTCACAAGGCCAAAACAATTACTTCAGAAAACGACTTCAAACTCAACATGAAGCCACGTTTAAGGGACCCTTCTGGTGAAAAGTACAATGAAATGTCAAAAAGCTTTTCCTATAGCTGTTGCATTGTGGGTGTTTTTAAAAACGCCATCGCTGACAGCATGGCTTCGAAGCTAGTTTGATAGCAACAAGGTCGCTAGCTTACATGGCAGCATCACTGAATATCTCAGCTCAGGTCTCAGTATTATGTTGTGTCGTTACTCTTAAGAAATTTGTTAAATAAATGAATGTTTTTCTTTTAAATTTAAAGTATTTCTTGGTTCCTCTGCCTTATTTTGACACCCTTGATCAATACGTTTTACACTCTGAGCCAGAGTTAACCATCATGTTTGACACGACTGTCTTAGAAAGCAGGTTTGTGCCTTTCAGTCCAGCTGAAGGCTCCTGGTACACAGATGTGAAGCAGGGGCGTCAAACATGTGGCCTGTGGGCCTGGAAGAGTTCAACCCTGCCTGAACCTAGAGCACATCATCTGCCTTCTTTCTATCAATCTACCTGCTGTTCCCATTTTGTCCACCGGGGGTCTGTTTCACTGTTTCAGGAGGAGTGGAGGTCATAAAGCAGCTCCGAGATGAACTGACCAAGAAGAAGCGAGCGAAACTCCAACAGAGAAGCCTTTTCACATTGGATTCCAGAGCCTCTGTCGGCCGTGATGCAGGATTTTACCGAAGTGGATCCTGAAACCAATCAGTGAGTTTGTACCTGTTTGAGTCCAGAGAACATGAAGGCATCAGACGGTTCCACGGCCATTTCCACCTCCTGCACCAGAGCCGTCCTGTTCTCGATGCGGTAGCGCACTGGAAGAGACTCTCTGACTCTCCCGAATGACGGCAAGTCTGCACCACAACAACAACAAGCGACAACAATTCAGAGCGCATATGAAAACATGCAACACCATTAACTGTAAGAACAGAAGCGACAACTGCTGTATATCCCCGACTATGAAGCGCACCTGGATAGAAGCTGCACCGCAAAATTTAAAAAGAAAAAAAAAGTATGTATATAGGTCACACTTATATATATATATATATATATATATATATATAGGAGGGAGAGAGAGAGAGAGAGAGAAAGTACACAATCAGAGAGTTTTATCTCTAATAAAGTATTTCATCAGTTATTCGCCGATTGTGATTCTGAGCAGGACGAGTCCAGCGGGGCGGCTTTACGTGATGCACCTGAACGGAGGTGCATCACGCGGTGCAAAGAATTTAATCCTCATTGTTCATCTTGAGCTGGTAATTTGACACCAGCCTCAGTGACGTGAGCACTGACCAGCGTGGATGTAGACGGGGACGGGCTCCAGGATGACGTGAGGTAGAGTGACGGTGGTCTGGATGAGCGGACTGTCTGGACTGGAGGACTGCCTGCATGAGGAGAGTTCACATGTTTAGAGCCAACCGTCACTCTGCAGCTTCCTGCTCGCCCATTAGAGAGAGAAAAGTACCTCCTCCAGGAGATCAGGTACTGTCCTGTAGCCACCGTGTTATTGCTGTTGGTCTGGGGGGGGCAGCGCAGGCTGAAGCACTCGCTGGCACACTCGCCTGTCTCCAGAACCACTGAACACACACAGGACACCTGAGAATCCACACGTCAACATGGAGGACATCTGCAGTGAGTGGAAGCGGTCTGGTACCTTCCTGGATCTGGGACTGCAGCTCTGCTGTGGTGCTGGTCATCGCAAGCAGCGTCAGGGAGGAGGAGGTGAGAAGCAGAGGCCACGGAGACGACGACAGGATGTCCGTCATGAGGAGGAAGGGGATGTCCAGAGCCACACGCTCCAGAGGCTCAAACTGCACAGGAACAAACACAGAGCGGAGATAAGATGCAGGATTATGATCCGAGAGGTTGAACTGTCACGGTCCCCACTTCAGTCGGGTGAGGAGTGAAGGGAACAAACACACACAGGTATGATAAAAGGTCTGAAATTGTACAGTTAAAAGCACTTTATCGTTTAGCGTGTCAGCCATCTTGGATGAGGACCTGCTCCTCCTCCATCCCTGTTATACACAGGAAAGAATCTGCAATTTATTTTCACACATTCTACCAAGCTTTTTGGAGCTTGAGAAGTGATTCAATATAATATTAGAGTATAATATGGAGTATGTATAATTGAATTCTTTCAATCATGACATTAAGTGAAAAATATAGATTGAACCACTCGGGGCATATTTTAGTCGGTGTTATGCGGTGATGGCCAAATTAAGCTTCAATTCAATTTAATTCAATGGACGAACCCCGTACTGTATTTTATGACTCCACCAGATGGCACTCTTGGTCTGAACATAAGAGGCTGAAAGACTGGGGATGAAGTGTGCTTTCAAACGTTTGTTGAACAGACAGTGCCATCTAGTGGCTTCAGAAAATAAAGAGAGTGTTCATGAAGCTTCATTTGGCCATCACTAATATTATGTGGTGAATCAGGATTATTACTACACAGATGTAGAAATGTGTCCAAGTTATTCTGGTGGTAATCTCAACTAGCTGCCTATATTTTTGGCCAAATGCATCATGCTTTTTAAGATGTAAATAGTGTAACAAAATCTTGTAAAGCTGATGGTGAACTGAGACATGTTATTACTGAAAGTGGAGTTTCTAAATGACATGTTAATACTTTGTTGCACAAAAACGAAGAGAAATTTGGGCAAACTACTGCTTAGGATGATGACAGCAAACATAAGATCCAGCTCCTTTATAAAAAAAAAACAAAATGGAAAAAAGTTTGTACTCAAGTCATTCACTGATGAGCTCAACAGTAAAAACATATACTGACAATAAATACTGAACAAGTTGAATCTTGTGTGTTTTGACCTAAATAACTGATATAAAAGTACCATTGTTACGTGTGTACGTGTAAACATGGCCTGAGTCTAATTATATTCTGCTTTTGGAGGGAACCTATCAAACATATACTAGTTTCAGGGTCGGCACATTGAGCAGCTGCACAATTTAACTGGAGCTGAATTGATGCTCTTACTGCCTATGAGGTGCAGTACTTTAACTCAGCTACTAGTGCAGCAACATGCTGTCTTTCTCAGGGAGTGACCCAGTTTGGTTTTTTTTAAGTATGTGATATCTTTAAAAAGCTCTGAAGGCTTTGTGACAGAGTAAAACACACCGTCAGCTACACACCTTGGTGGATACAAACTTGACGGACACCTCGAATGGGACCACCGTCTCTATGGCAACCGTCTCATCCTGGAAGGGGAAGGAAACCAGTGAGATTAAAAAAGACAACTGAGATTTGACATCTGCGGGCCGGGTTGAGTGAATTTCTCCACCTTGTGGCACCTGCAGACGATCTGCCGTCCCTCCACGCTGGTGTCGATGCTGTAGGCCACGTGGAACAGGAAGACCCTGGGCCCGGTCGACACACACGTCACGTACACGCACTTCTCCAGCTGCAGGTGAACGCATGAAACACAAAGTGAAGGGTGATGGTTTCACACAGAGGGAGAGACGGTAGTGGACGTACCTTCTGGCCGGGGTTCAGGTCTCCCAGAGGGATGTCGGGTATCAGAGCGGGGCTGCTGTCGTCACACGCTGCCGAGCCGTCCAGGGTCACCTGGGTGGTCTGGCTCAGATTGGCGTCCTGACCTGAAGGGAGCACGAAGACAAGCGCACACACACACACACACACACACACACACACACCTGTGAAGCAACCGTGCTGCGTTCTTTTCTACTCTAAACTTCAGAACAAGTCTTCAAAACAAGTGCTTGGTTCATTTCTGTGACAAGAACAGTAGACAAAAAAAAAAAAAAGTCTACATCAGGGCGTCAAACATAAGGCCCGGGGGCCAAAAGCGGCCCACAAGCGGCTGCAATCTGGCCCGCCACAACCACCAAGCACATTTTTTTTTAAATAAGGTTTGTTAGAGTAGTGGACACAACACAACACAGACCGGCGCTGCCATAAAAGCCAACGACCTTGTTGCTCTCAAACCAGCCTCAAAGCAGCACTGTCAGGAGGAGTTTGTAAAAACACCCATAATGCAACAGCTTATAGGAGAAGTTTTCTGGACATTTTACTGTATTGTACACCTTTCTATTAAAGATGGCTTTATGTTGAGATTGAGGACATGTTTTGTCATTTCCTTGTTTTTGTGATAATATCGATATTTTCGTATACACTCAACGCCACAACAAAGAAAAAGTTTAAAGGTTAAATAAAAAGGTTATTATGGCACTATTTTACTGGTCCACCCCACTGAAGACAAAACTCGGCCCCTGAACTAACGACATTCCTAAATGTAGAACAAGAATAAAACTCAATGAAATTTACAACAACAATAACACTGAATGGACTTAAGATGAATTAAAGGACTTGATCCAGATGAACATTCAGGGCGGTCAGCAGATGTTAACCTGTTGCTAAGCAACCATACATTTACAACTTTATAATTTTAAATGTTGAGCAACTTCAGATCAGGTAGTTTTTATGAATGGATGGATGGGTGCAGAAGAGAAGATGTTTCAAGTGGATCAGGAAACTCGAGTCTGTTCAGAGGTTTGCTATTGCTGCTACTGTATGTATGTTACTGTTAAAAGCCATTAATAGTTATACAGTGGGCAGATTGACGTTGTCTGAAGGAAAACTCATTATTGCCCCTATTATGCCATTCATCGTCTCTCGTGACCTCAGACGCGGTTTCAGCTGGTTCTCTTCCACCCTGGAATACTTTTGTAGCCCAGGCTCTAAAATAGCACATAGAATAATAATTATCCCCTAAAACGATGCATTAGGAAAGCAGTCAAACGCTTAAAACATTTGATATTATTTTGAAATGAATAACCAATCCATACAAGTAGCTTTACATGCAGGTAAAAAGAGATAAAATGTGATTAAAGAATATATATTGTGTAAATAGCATTGGATTAAAGCTCAATTTAAATCCTGACATTATTATGATTAAGTATAGTTGGAAAGTACTTTGCCAAAAGATTAAGTAAAACCTCATGCATCTTCTTGTGAAGGGCCAGATTCGACAATCCTCTGAGATAAACTCTGTGTCCCTCCTTCCACTAATACTCCTGATTAGGGAAAAGATGTGAATGCTGCCTCGTGTTGATCTGGATGCCCGGTAAAAGTTGAGAAGGCGTGTAATCCACAACCATCTGCCGGGCCAGAGATGAATATGAACTTGAGGGTGAAGTTATAATGATTGATGAAAGTATTTAATCGTTGCTGATCATCATATTGTTAAATCAAACTCTGTGGAGCAGCATGAGTGGCTGGATGACATCCACTGGTTGAACGAGGTGAACCAATCACATCAGTCCTGTGCAAATGCATGGAGAGAGTGGTGAGTGACTTAACGTCACACATGTTGACCAATAAACCGGATCCTCTCCAGTTTATCAAGCAAAATTAGGTGTAGACGATGCAAGCCTGACTCTTTTCAACACAGCATCGGAAAACATGGACTCTGCATGGACAGTATGGCGGCTCCCATCCAGTGCCAACTGGCAGTCAATGACTTGGCCACAACCTTCAGGGGGGGAAAAAAAATCGCTGGATCTAAATATCCAAAAGACAAAAGGAGCTGTGCTGTGTGGGCAGGGACAGAGCAGCAATTACACCTCAGCTTTTTAAACTTCTGATTATCCAGGAAGAACAGGTTGAACAGGTGGACTGTTTTAAGTATCAAGAGACACAGATAGACACCCGCCTGTCCTTCCAAACACACTCCGATACCATTTACAGTAAAGCACTCCAGCATCTCTATCTTCTCAGGAAGATAAAGCTCTTCAACATCAGTAAAAAGATCCTAAGTCACTCATAGAATCCATTCTCCCCTTCAATATCACATCTTGGTACAACTTCCTCACCAGCAAACAGAAAATAAAACTATCACGTATCACCGACAAAGCCAATAAAATAATTGGCTCTAAAAAAAACTCCACTGTCCCACATGTGATCAGGGAAGCCATCCTGATTACAGTGCAACCTTCACATCCCCTCCATCACTCATTGACCCTCCTCCCATCAGGCAGAAGATACAAAGTCCCTCTGGCCAGAAAAAACAAAAATCATTCACTCCATCTGCAGTCACAGCCCTCAACAGCAGAGGAAACATGATTCCAGGAAGTGACCAACTTGCAGCCGGTCCTTTCCCTTCGCCCATTATTTTTAGGTATTAATGTTGAAATATTGTCTTTTATTATGAGTATTGTTCTTAATGCCTTCTATGTAGGCGTGTGTTATGCAATTTGAAGGCCTGTCAAAGATACATTTCCAACACCCTTTGGGTCAGGCAATAAAATTCTAGCTTGCTAATACAGAGCCGAAGCACTCGCACCTTGGCTCAGCGGGGCGCGAGACACAGCAAAGCCTGTAAACTTGAATGTATTTACATCTCAATACAAACCCTTGTTTACTAGTAAACCGATACCCGTTTCACTCATCAACCGTTAGTTGTGATATAATTCAGCTTAAAAGAAAAAAACAGCACATAGATTTTGTGCGTGTGTGTGTGTGTGTGTGTGTGTGTGTGCGTGCGTGCGTGTGTGTACCTGGTTTGAGTCCAGCGGTCAGCTTCACGTCCTTGGCTGTGGCCTCCTCTTGAGACTGCACGGTGATGCTGATGCAGTACATCTCGTTGGTGAGGGCCGGCGGCTGGTGGCTCAGCTGGACTGAGATCTTTGGGATTCTGGAGATGATCCTGAACACAAACACACATCTGGATGTCTACACGGAGCAGAATGGAGACTAACTGACAAAACAGTCTGGACGGGAGGAATGATATTGGCACAGTTTGTTTGATGATTCTAGCAGGAGCCCGACTCTAGAGAGGACATACATGGTGCTGTGCTGCATGGCCAGACTATCCCAGTTCAGCTCCTGTCGGGCTTCCAGGCCCCGCCCCCATCGCCGTGACGATCGGCTGGCCTGCAGCGCTTCATGAGCAGAGGCGGCGTCTCCTCCGGCTCCTCTCCAGCTCAGAAACACACAGCGGCCGCTGTCGCTGCCCAGCATCAGCTCCACACCAGTCATCTGTGCGCACACACACACACACACACACACACGCACACACATCTATAGAAACCCATCAAGTTAAACACTAGAAGGCGGAGAGCATCATCCTCACCTCGATCTTCTTCCCCACGTCTTCAGTTTTGGCCACGAAGCTGAACTTGTAGCTCTGGGTTTGTCCGGGTAAAAGCATCATGCTCTCTGAACCCGACGACTCGGCCACACACCACTGGTTGTATTCCTGTACACAACACAACACACATCTGGGCCAACGTTTCAACTTAGCCATGTTAAATTTCCTCTGTCCTCGGACAGTTAAACAACGCAGCGTCCACGTGTGCGTGCGTACCTGGTTGCTGAGGCTGACAGCCAGCTTGTTGAACGATACAGGGTGCGGGCAGTCGGCTCGGAGGGAGACCTGCAGCATGATGGGCTGATCCACGTGGAAACTGGGCGACTGGAATTTGCCTTTACACTGGACTGAAGCCAACAAGCAGACATGTTCCAGTTCTGTTTACTGCTGGATGAACTCAGCTCGTGGCTCCAAGTGTGTGTGTGTGTGTGTATTTGTACTGACTGAATGGGATGTAGTCCTGGACCTCCACACTGAGCTCATTGGATCCAGACAGAGCCATGCGGTCGTTCCACAGCGACCTGGCCGCACTGACAGAAGCCGGATCACAATCCGGCTCGGCTTCAGGGACCTCATTCTGGGAGAGGACGTCATATGGATGAACAACACGAAAACCTCTTTCGCTGGGATGACTTTCATTTTCTCTTCAAACGGCTCCAGGCTATTTGTGTGTCTCTCTCTCTCTACTCACCTTCAGAACTCTCATCAGGTTCTTCTCAATTCTTGATTTCTGCTCCTCCTTCAAGGTCGAAGCTGCAGAATAACACAGTCCGACTCATAATCCACCTCCAGTGACGGTGACTAGAACTGCGGCGGACATTTTGAAAGGTCGCACGTTGCTTCTGATGACGGGTTTCTCACCTCTGCCCAGCAGCTCCATGCAATAAGTGATGTAGTCCTTCAAGCTGGCCATGAGATAAGCGCAGCGCAGCGCGGTGGTCAGGATGGCTGTGAGCAGAGCCCACCACCTCTCTGTGCGGTAGTCACACATCACATAGTCCAACAGCCTGAAGACACACACACACACACAAGGAAACTGATGAAATCTGTCAGTTTAAACAAATTATGACATTATGAGTGTTGGAACGACAACTTATACGACTCCTAAATTTCCTTTAGTCTAAATGTTCTTCGAGCAAGTTCCTTATTTTTATTATTATTATATTTGTTTATTTTGTGCAGTTGTGTGTTTGACATTTCCGTTGTTTATCATTTTAAGGATGAGTGTCTACAGAGTGGGTGAGTTTTACGTTGTGTCTGTGCTGGAAACAGTGAGTCCGATCTGGCAACTCTGGAGAAGACACGGCTTTCCAGTGCCACGCACCAATGTCTACGGTGGATTTATTGCTATGGCTCATATAAATGCTACTTTCTAACCAGTTTGAAGCAGAAGGAGAGGCTCCTGAAGAAGTTCAGACTCTGTGGCTGCAGCAGGATGTGTCAGAATCATTAGCGTCATTACAGTTGCTACCATGTAGCTAAACCAAGCCACATTCACTAAAGAGTGGAGCAAGTGAAGGAGATGACAGACTTTTTTTTCACTTCTGGATCCTCGTGCACAGGCGACACCGACACTGGTTTAGTTAGAAAACCATTAGAAAGTAAATTTTGCATTATGTGGGAACTTTAAAATAAAATATCACTGGAATATAACAACTTTTGGTGGTTGCATTGCATGAAAACCCTAATAAAACTGCTCTCTCTGTCCTGTGTCAGCTGTTAGCATTAGCTTTTCCTGAGGCTGCTGTGTGATGGAGGAGTGCCTCATTAATCCTGAAGGAGCTCAGTCCTCCTCATGAAAGATGTATGGCTGAGAGTAACATTAGCATTAGTGTCCTGTGTCCTGTTGTGCTGCTGCTTCAGGTCATGGAGGTGTTCCTCTGAACGCATGTACTGCTTCTATTAATGAAGGTGGCAGCCATTTAATCCTCAGTAAGAAGATGAGAGACATAATCTTACAGATTGTGAATGGTTTCCTCTGTGAATGCCTTCACCAGAGTGTGGGAGTGGCTTACTTTAGAGCTTTGGTGTAGTCCTTTGCATGGTAGTACTCCTCTCCCATCTGCACCACTGCACAGTAAACACAGAGCGAGATAAAGACTCAACACCACATGAATCAAATGGAGCGTCTTCATGTGGAAGGGGAGCAGGCAGCGATGAAGACACGAGGACGTACTGAGGTGACTCTTCATCCGAGGACACTTGTACTTCTTGAACTGGGCCACAGCGTTACTGAGAAGAGCAATAATCAGCTCCTGCAGGGACACAAACATCAGGCTGCTCTAGAAAAGATTCTTAATATTCATGATGCAAAGTATGAAATCATCTCAGAGCTTCATCGGGGCTGCACGTCAGCGAAACATGGGGAATGATTTATTATTGGAGACTATTGCAAGAAATCATAAGCAGAATCACAGCCTACGACCTTGTGACTTGTGGCATCTATGGGTTTGGAGAGAAACAAAAAAAAATAGGAGGAGAATATGGACGCGGTCGTGGCTCAGAAAGAGAAGCCAACTTAGGATGCCACTTTCATAAAGGGAGCTTGAACTCAGTACTTTTACGTTAGCATTTAATTTTATGGTCTTTCCTTTTCTAACAAGATGCACGACATGTAAATGTAACAAACAGGCTGCAGGTCACAGCAGGTGGTCCTTGGTCACAAGATGAAGAAATGACATGGTGTGCAGTGGCATTAAAGTTGTGTTCTTACAGAATGAGGAACTTCTCTCTCCTTCATCTGCAGGGCCATAATCCCCGTCTTCTCCTTCTCTGCGTCTGGAGGGTCGATACCTGAGATTACAAGTACAGATTTAGTTTACGATCACTAAGGTGCTAATCTGAGCGGGAGCAGAAAGAAGAATTATCAGGGGGAAAAAAATGTCCATAGAAATCTACTCTGATGTCCTTGTCTCCAGTGTCTCTGTCCATAGAAGTCCAGTCCTCCGCTCTGGGTGTCCAGGGGGTCGGGGGAGGGGTAGCTCGCTCCAGCCTGGAGAAAAAAAAAAAAAAACCATCGTATGAAACCAGGAAGTGAGGACTGATGCAAACACACACAGACGATGTTGAGTGTGAGGTGGCCGACCTGACAGAGCGCCTGAGCCTGCTGCTTCCTCTCCTGGCTGTAGCAGGCCGCCTGCTGGTAGTAGAACCCGGGGTTCTGGGTCTGGATGGCCGTCAGGCCCAGCTTTATTGCTTCGTCGAAGAGCTCGCCGAACGACTGGAACCTGAGGCCGCACGGAGGAGGGAGAGGAGCGAGAGGCTGAGCGTCTGGGGCTGTGACGCGAGGACGAGAACAGGGGGAACGTCTTACTGTTTGGACATCCACGCCGCGTGCTCGAAGGCCAGCTCGGCACTGCCGATCTTCTTCTTACACTGGTCGATGTGCTTCCTGAACTGAGCGATGGCGTCCAGGGGAGTGTTGTGCTGGAAACACAGGCGACAGATCTACACAAACACACACACACAGACACACGTACACACACACCGTCAGGATCACAAGCATCTGGTTCATATGTTCCGTATTTGTAGATATTTCGGTTGTACGTTTTTTTATACCGATTTGTATACTCTTATCTTTCACAGAGGAGTCACTGTACACACACACACACACACACACACACACACACACACACACACACACACACACACACACACACACACACACACACAACACACCTTATAGTTGATAAATCCAGCCAGAGTTTTGATCTCCAGCATGTTGGTCTCATGTGCTCTCAGCTCGTGTACAAGACTATAGGCAGTTCTGTAGTACCTACACACACGCACACACAGGCAGAACAAACCAAATGAGTAAATAATGAATCAAATAAGTTATTATTTTGTCCTTTATACAAGGAGTTTTTACACAGTTGTGATTAAATGTTGATCTTTCTTGTTCACAGTAAAATAAAATGTTCAATAGTGACTGTTTAGGAGGTGTTTTTCTGGACATTTCAGTGAATTTTGCACAGACGGTTTCATTAAAATTCGCTTCATTTTGAGATTGGAGGGGGACTAACTGTTAAATATTTTTGCAAAAATATACTTTGTCAAAACATACACTCGGCGCCACAACAAAGAAAACCTTTAAAGTTTAAATCTAAGGGTAATTGTGGCACCATTTTACCAGTCCAGCCCACTTAAGATGAGACTGGGCTGTGTGTGGCTCTTGAACTGAAATGTGTTCAAAGTAAAAGAAAAAAAGCCTGAAAAAAGAAAAAACAGCAAATGCTCGAGGTTCATTCAAACTATTTGAGTTTCCTGATCTCATGCAGTCTGAGTGAGAATGTCAGGAGCGTCAGCATTTCACAATTTCAAAAAAACTGGTATTTTCACCGTTTCTTCCTCTCTTTCTTCACAGGAACAATATATTTGTGACACAGTGGTTACGCGGGCTGAAATCTTTGTTTTGTTGGTAATTTCTTCACTTGTAACATATGAATGTTGTTTTGAGCATCTTAAGGTTTTCGAACCTTGACATTTTTAATTTCATGGAAGTGACGTGATAAAGACTGAAATGAAAAGGCTTCAAAAATCCGTGTAGTAACTGTGGGCTGAGACTTACTTGAGAGCGTTCTGCGTGTCCTGTTTGAGCTCGCTGAAGAAGCCGATCTTAAACTGATGTCTCACAAACAGCAGCTGGAGAGGCGACACAGAGACTCACACCGAGGGCAACAGCTGGGGAAAACCGCTGAATGCTGACGAGGGAGAGGAGCTCCGGTCTTACCTGATGTGTGGTCTTGTTGAGGAATTCTTTGTGTGATTTGACTCGACGGATTTCGGTGTAATAATACGTCTGAGCGTGTTCGTAGAAAGCGTTCTCCAGCCTGGAAGATCACAGAGTGAGAAAACGGCTCAGCGGGGTGGGGGGGGGGTGGGGGTCCTGGCTGAGCGTCGGGCTCTGCTCGGTGAGAAGTACGTACCGGATGATGTAGCCAACCAGGTGGTCTGTGTGAGGCAGGACGAACAGGCTCTTCCCTGACAGGTCGCAGGCGCTACAAAGAGCTGAAGCTCTCTCTGAAGCCACGAGGTCTTCTCCTGAGGAACAGTAGGAGCAGAAACACTGGTCAACATGTGTAGAGGCACTGCAGCATTTTTTTCCCTCCACTTTCCATCAAATAAAATCCATCTGGAGCCACACATACGTAGTTACATACTTTTTTTTTTTTTTGACGCAAATACAAACACCATATTATATTGCCTTTGTGATGTTTAATAAAAATGCATTTTTGTTAGATTTTTGTCTGCTCAGCTGTTTTGCTTGTTTGTTTGTTGTTGTGTTTTGATCATTCCTTTTTAGTGGCTTGACTAGCTATTTTAGCAGTTTTAGAAGTCGTTTTGACTCTTTACCATTTTCCTTTGGTTTTGTGTGCAAATAAAATAAAAGTAGGATTCATAAAAATGATTAAATCTTATTAAAGCTGCAGGAAGCCACTGCAGAGGGACAAAAGGGCCACATGTGGCTCCAGAGCTGCGGGTTGAAGGTCACCGATTTAGACCAAGAGCGTCATTTTAGCCACTCAACCTGTGCTGCCAATACATTTTAATTCAGAAGCCATATGCAGCACAATTTCATCTTAAGTGGGCCAAACCAGTGAAATTGTGCCATAATGACCTTTAAACTTAAACTTTAATGTTTTTCTTTTGTTGTGATGCACAGTATACATGGTGAAAATGTCCAGATTTTCACAAAACCAAACTGAAAGTGAAACATAAAGCCAATTTTAGTGAAACCACCCGGTGCAAAATACAGTGAAACGTCAAAAAGCCTTCTCCTATAGCTGTTGCATTGTGGCAGTTTTCACAAACGGCCCCTGACAGCATGGCTTTGAGGCAAGTTCGATAGCAACAAGGTATTTAGCGTTCAGGGTCGCATCTCTGAATATCACAGCTCAGGTCTCAGTGTGACGACGTGTCAAAAACTCTGCAGAAATGTCTTTTAAAAAAACAAACCACATCATTATTTTCTTCGAAAATATTAACATTTTGTTGGTAGTTTGGGTGGATTGGAGCCCGTTTGATCTTAGCTGGGTTAAATAATCACCGACAGTAGAAATAGATCCTCATAACATGTTTCACTAAAACACACAAGTACATTCTGGAAAAGTTCACATTGAAGTAAACTTTTTTTTTTAAACTAATTCAATCCATGAAATTAGTCTTAAAGAGTGAGTTGGGATTAATGGCTGGCTTTAGCGTTCATGTTTTCACCCTCTGTTATGTTTCACTGTCATCAAGGTGCAGTTAATTACAAACTGTAAAGAAAGACAATCAGGTTTATTCTTCTTTTCAAGAAAAACAATAATAATCGCAGTCATTTCTCATCAAACTTAGTGAAACTTCACAGTTCAGGAAGAAATTTGTGCAGCTCTTCTGCTGTCTTGTACAATAAACAGTGAAACATATCCATGAATTCCTGCCCTCTCTCACCCTTAATGGTGAAAAGTGACCACAGCTCTCTCATGAATTAAAGACTAAAATATTTAACAGCTTCACTCAGGACGTTTTCACACAATCCATGGAGAACATCTTCACCTGGAGGCAGAGGAGTTTTCTTCTGGATTAAAACCACGGCCACTTTGGTGTTCCTGCCCTGGAGACTGGTCCTGGAAGGAAACAGCGGCGGTACAGAGTGTGTCACATCAACAGCTTCTAGAACACACACATTCTCATGGGAGCTGTACTGAGCTGCCACCTCCTGTTGTACACCATACATTCCTTTTAGGTTCCGTTAAAATCCCTTGATTGATGCTTCTTTTGGGAAATATCAGAAAATGTGCATATTTTAATTGCAGTATTTATAAAATAGGTTCAATCAGACAGGTTGGAGCCCTCTTGTCTTTTGTTTCATCTGTCTTTTTCATCGTAAATGACACCTTACATTATACCAGATGGGATGACTTCTTACAGGAACAGAGAGGTATTCACAATTTAGAGACATTTTGAAGCTATATACATAATGAAATATGTGTGATCACGGGGATATTTTACATTTACAAAGGATTTTCAAACGAAATAACAAAAAATTATTTTACAGTCAATAAGTGTCGATGTGTATGTGTGTGTGTTTGTGTTACTCACCGTACAATCTCCACCTTGGTTGCACACTCGGACTGCTTCTCCTTCCACTGAGGGTCATCCCAGTCCAGCTCGTAGAAGAGAACCACCAGAGCAGGAACCAGGTTCAGATGTTTGTTCATCCAGCCGGTTTTCAGAATTCCTTTGGGGATGTACCATTCGTACGAAGTCCGCTACGCACACACACACACACACACACACACGCGCGCACACACACGTATGAGACGAGGTCAGAATCCTCACCACACCGAGCTGTGTTGCTCTGCCCACCTTTGTGCGACACTTGGGGTACTCGTGGTCTCCCGGCAGCACTTTGAAGGAGATGGGGACCCGGTCTGCGCGGCGGTTGGCACAGAAGGCGTCCCAGATGGCCCGGTGCACCGCATTGTACACCACGTCCAGACCGGTCAGGGCCACGAAGGCCATGGGCCGGCAGCACAGCTCCGGCGGAAGCTCCCACTGGGAAGCTGCCATGGTCGAGGTTCAAGAGCTGAGGGGTCTGCAAGGGGAGGGGGGGTTATTGGTTATTATCTGTTGGATTCAATCGGATTCTATCATTTTAGTTCATCTTTATTCCACTTAAAAATGATGTCCAACAATGTGTTTCAACAGAATAATTCTTAGTTTTTGGTCTACAACTCAGTTCTTTCAATCAGAATTCCGTCTCAACCTCCTGAACATCAGATGTTTACAACCAACTCATACAGAATGGTTTTTTTTAAATCTTTTTTATGTGTTCTCAAAGCAACTACATTGATTATATATGAGGAGTAAGATCCAAATGAATAGTTATAAGTAAAATGTGTTGGTATTCATATAGAAAGTAATAAATAATAACTGAGGGTCAGATGGCGCCAGTCAATCTATTACAATGAACACGATGTACAGCACAACATGGCATCTGATGAGATAAAGATGTCAGTATGATGCATGATGTAAATAATCGGGAGAAATGCTTATTAAATCCCTGCCTGTGTTAAGCTTGTTTTCAAGTTAAGGCCTTCTTTATTTTTTTCTCACATGACGATGAGGTTGTGATTGGTCTGAGTGGTCCTGGTCCCACAGTAATAGATCAGTCAGAGGCTTTTATCTTGCAAATGTTCCCCACATGATCCAAAACAGTGTTCTAAGTCATGGCCCTGGAGGGTTGCTCGAATGGCAAAACTGATTAAATTTAACATCTATAAAATGCTCTTTTATTTCACAATATTATTCCCAATGGCAAAGAATGTCAGTATTTCTACTCAGTGCTACACAGGCATGATAAGAGGAGGCCTACACTAACTTTTACCTGAAGGATTTTTTTCTAGTTATTGTCAGCAGATTATATGCATAATCTCTAATGCACTTAAAGGGACTGTGAGTGTGAAGCATTAACAGACAAACGGGGATATCACTTGAGCCAATAGGAATGGAAAAGAATAGAAAAATCCTGTCTAAAGTCCTTCCGTGTCATTAAAGAGACAGTGGTAGGGAGTGTGGAGCATTAACACACTGAGAACCAACTGCAGGTCACAAGACCTGAAGACCTGAAGCTCGCCGAGCGAGCAGCTGCTAACTGTTGTTTACATCTGTCACACAAACCTCCACCGCCATTCCACTCCTCACCGCACACTGACGGCTCTCCTACACACATATAAACCAGTACCGGGGATAAGAAGTCACTGACACAGTCTGCAGTTGTTCTCATTCGGACAAAAAGCCGCCGACTCGAAAGCGGAACTGAAACCCGGCTAACGCACCTCACCACTGCAGCCCTGCTGTTAGCAGCCTTAAAGGCGGATTTACACAAATAATAAGTGATTAAATGAGATAATACCTGGATGGCATCACTTCGGAGGGCTGTGCGGGGACTTGAGTGCGGGGAGAGGGGAGAGCTGTCCGGACTCAGCTAGCAGCTCTCCATGTCCTGTCAGTGAGGCTAACGGCGAGGCTAATAGCTAGCATCAGCTAATGGGCGAGGTTAAACTTTTACCTGTTTTAACTGTCAAAAAAAACTCTCCTGTCTCTAGGGTCGTCTATGTCAACTTCCTCCTGTTGTCACCATCGGACAGCTAGTTACTGACAGGTTAACCAGTCCAGGCTGAAGATGACAGCTAGTTTGGCAGCTAAAGGAGCAACAACTGCAGCTTATCAGCTGCCTCAGACCGGAAACGCGTTACACACACTTCCGGGGTCACCTTTCGAAATACAGTGACAATGTTATACATGTAAAAAAAAAAAGTTGTTGTTATTCTTATTCTTGTTCTTGTTCTTATTCTTATTCTTATTCTTATTCTTATTCTTATTCTTATTCTTATTCTTATTCTTATTCTTGTTCTTATTCTTATTATTAAGATTCTGGGGTTTTGTAAAAGCGGATTTTCAGCTGTCAGGTGCCTCTCATATGGAACCAGCACCCAGTTTCAGTCAGGGAAGTTCTACTTTGATGGTCAAGCCTCAGAGTCTATTTAATAAATGATCTATGATAGTGGAACTTGAAGTTCCTTGTCTGAGCCTCCTGCCCCCAGCTTGCCTTCAGCAAGTGAACTTGTGCTGTTAGCTTGCATCTTTGTCTCCATTTGTAACAGCGGAAAGTCTTCACCTCGGAGTTTGGTTCTGAATGTTTCTCCCTGCTTACAGATTTTTTTTCCTTTCCTCTGTCTCCTTTTCTTGCTCATGGAGGATTGTTGTTTTTTTCTGTAAAAGAGCATTGAAATGATCGTACTTTCCGCCATCAACCAGAGGCGCCACTGGAAATATGGTTCAGCAGTAAAGGTGGAGAACGAGAGAAAGTGTGGTGGCTAATTTTGTTGTGCATGTTCAAGGGGGCATTATTTAACGTCCAGATATAATGTTCAACAGGCATGAACTATTCCTGAGGGATAAAGTTCATTTGAGCCCTCAGGGACATCCTCTCTTTTTGAGCAACATTGCCCTCTGTCCGAGAGACCAGATACATGTCACCAGATCCATCCATGTGACGTAAGAAAGGGCATGAGATAAGCCCAAAAAAGCTATAAGGAAAGGCTGGAGAGAAAACTGCAGCATAGTAACACAAAGGAAGTGTGGAGGGGCATGAGAGCCATCTTTGGCTATAAGGAGAAGGAAAGTGTCTTACCAGGCAATACTGACAAAGCTAACAATCGAGGCTCCCGAAGGATGTGTGAAGAGCGGGCCGTGCCTCTGCACATGCTCTTCAATACCGTTCGGCCTCTGATCCTTAGATGCAAACTGGAGAATCTGGACCTTGAGCCTGCTTTCATTGAATGGATCACTAGTTACCTGACGGAGCAGCCAGGGGAGCACAGGAGGGTCATCTCTGACTGGAACAAGAACAATGGGCTCATACTCAATGTGGCAAAAGCCAAGAAGATATTCATGCGCTGCGAGGACGTAACAAACAGGAGACTTCTCGTGGAGTCTAACAACTTTTTATTACCCCTAACTTGCATGTTCTCTTCTCTATCTTACCTGTGCCCACATACATGAATACATCAGTTCCAACCATCACCACATCTCCCCCTTTTAGTCAATTATCAGTCTTTCTTGAAAATTGTTGTTCTGAAATTAATTTGTTCTCACCAACAAACATGGATAATACTGAGCACTGTATTTTCACTTATTAACTGTTACTCCGTTTCTTATGAAGGAATAGCACTTAAACTCATAAATTTATGAAGAAAAAGCGAAATACCAAATACCAAACAAAACATCCTCTCTTCTGATTGGCTGCAGGACAAAATCATCTCTCATGATTGGCTGTGAGATCCGTCAATCTCAAATAAGCACCGCCTTGTTCTTCCATTGACTGAATACAGGTCTTTTTTTTTTTTTTCTTTCTTTTTTTTTTACCAGATATTGAGGGGGCATTGGAGGGGAGCCACGATGGATTTGTGATTTATCGATGAAGAAAACAATCTGTGACTTGTGTGGAAGAACTTCACATAGCTACAGGTGCACAAATGTGTTTTTCACCACATTTACTGCAACAATTGGAGGAAAAATATCAGCATGACAGTTTTTTTAATCTGTCACTTGTAACACGGGATATGTAACACCTGTAATTAAGAAGTTGTGACTTTGTAAGTGTAGTGTCGGGTGTGTAGAGAGAAAACAATTCTACTGGCACACAAAACAATTCTACAGGTACATTGTACTCTATAGGTACACAAAATAATTCTACAGGAGCACAAAAAACAATTCTACACAAAACTATTCTACAGGTGGACAAAACGATTCTACAGGTACACAAAACAATTCTACAGGTACATAGAATAACTCTATAGGTACATAAAATAATTCTATAGGGACACAAAAAACAATTCTACAGGTGGAAAAAACAATTCTACAGGTGCCCAACTCAGGGTACACAACTACAAATTCATTTTTACAAGTACACAAAACCTTTTCACCAATACTACCTGCAGAACTTTGATGGTACTGCACTAAATTAGAGTTTTTGCTCGATTGGTAGAGGATTTTACCAGAGAGAGCACACCATGAGCACATCATGAACACATCATGACCACGTCAATAGCACTTCATGAGCATGTCATGTGAGTCCGTACAGGTAAAAAGAAAGTATATATGTATGTTGGTGACCATAAAAGAGAGAAAAATCCAATATACTTGCTGTGTGCAGATTATTTCAAGTTTTAGGAACTGATATAGAACAGTGGTATCAAACATAAGCCAGCGATGTTCCAATCCAGCTCACCAAACCAACAAACAAATTGTAAAGGTTTCTATATTATACTATTCTGCACCGCAACAGTTTGAATTCAAAGGTTATCACTTCAATATTTTATCAATCCAATCAACCCAAGAGAAAATTGGGTTGCTTATGATTTATGAACTGAAATGTTTTAAACCCCTGGATTAAAGAGTGAGTTATCTTTATTTTGCATTTTATATTATTCATTATTATAGCTTAAAGGGTGTGTGACCTTAGTAGGGAGGTTACACATGGCAGAGCCAGTCGAGTGACGCCTGACTGCTTCTATAGAAATAGAATTTGTCAAAGTCCGGGAAAAATAAATGTGTCCAGTTTGGTTTAAAGTTCTATATTTTAATAAAATCATGTGGAATGATTGTCCTGTGAGTGCAGACACAAGGGCCCCGGACCCTTCACCCCCCCCCCCCCGCCCATGCAGTGACACACAGACGATCAAGTTAATCCTGAGGCGCACGCCTCGCCTCGACCCAGCTCGGATCGGCTCAGCTCGGCCAGGCTCGGCTCGGCTCGGCTGCTGCCCCGCAGCTTCCTGTCCTGCCCCGCTCACACTGCAGCATCTCCCCGCTCAGAGGACACAGGGACGCGGCTGCAGCATGGACCGCCCCCGGACTCGACCACCGGATAGGACCACCTCGGCCGGAGCAGACAGGATACCCCGGTTACTTTGACCTTCAGGGGCCCCGTGAGCAGCGTGAGTCCGGGTAAGAGCGCTGTCCTCCGGGTGGATGTGACTCTTGTGCAGGTGGGTGCGGAGATCCTGTGTCATGCAGGAATCCGTTCACAAAGAGCGCAATTCAAACTGTTCTCTCATGCTTAGAGACGACGCTGCACTCTGAAACACACTGGACATCATTTTAAGATTTACTGTAGTCAGATAATGAATTCGGCTTCGTTTTTATTTAGTAATATCTTTTGATTTTAACGTGAATTCTGAAGTTCGGTGCAGGTTATCCAATGACACCCATGCAAAACAAACCAATGGATAGATAGAGCAAAGATACATTGTTCTTCAGATACACGAAGTTTACAGGAGCGGTGTAGAATCAGAGGTTTGTGCAGAATGAAGGCGATGTGGAGAAGGTTACTGGATCTCTACAGTTTGTCCAGCTCTGTGGCTTCATGATGTTCCCAGGAAAGCTGTGAAATATTTATCAAATGCCTCTTATTGTTGGAGATGCAGGGCAGATCATCAGACTGATGGTCAGAAGATGCAGAACCTGAGTGGTTAATGCTTTGATGGTGTGTGTGAGAGCTTCACTTTGATTCAAGAAGCAGTGTTTCTAAAAATAGAACAGAAGATGGGGATTATGAGAAATATACTGAGCTTCTTCAGGGGAGCGAAAAGCTGAAATTATTTGAACTTGAACTCTTCAAAGGGCACAGACATATGTAAATGAAAGATTATAACACAGGTCCTTCAGCATGAACTGACCTTGCACTGTGTAAAATGGACACATTAAAGTTGCTTTTGAGAATATCTTAAAACCGCAGTGTGATGGTAATTTGGTGAAAACTTGCACACAGTTCACTTCATTATACTTCTTTTAAACTTGTTCACATTTCTGAAATATCTAAATAATATGAAGCAGGTCTGACACAACAAATTTTGTTTAATCGATATAAATTCACCTTTGCATGTCAAAACTGATGAAACTCACTTATTTCACTTTTTCTTCTTCTGTTCTTCATTAAGAGTTCACTTCTATACTAATGATACTTTAAAGTGAAAAATGAAATAAAACTTCATTTAAATTCAACATTTTTAAATGACTTCCACTTTAATTCCAGATGTTACGAGATTAAAATGATCAAATCCACCGAGCTGCTGATGTAAATATGTGAAGTTTCATTAACATTCTCTTTTTTATTTGAGTTTTGATCTTTAGAAACCAGATGAGGATTTTGATTAGAATTGAGAAGAAGGGACGGTTTCAGGACATCCTGCAGACACTGGTGGTGTGGAGGTGATGAAAATGCTGAGTCATGTTACAGAAGGGGGGTGGAGCCTGACTCAGCACATTTCTACATCCATCACATCCAGCTGAGGAGACTGATTCACATTTAACGGCTGTAGAAATCCATAAATACCTTGATTTCATCTTCAGGTTGAATAGTGCCTCGTCCAAATATTGAATAATGTTTCATATCAGTACGACCTGTATCTATACTTTTACACACGCAGGGTGATCTGTGCGGAGTTCAGCTGGAAAGAAACACTCAGTTGTGACAACCATCTCTTATATTATCATGTCTTATACGAAAAGAAATTCAGTTATTGTGTGACATGTTTTTTCCCCCCTCTGGAAACAAGTGTTGTATAAACTTAAAACAAAAAACAGCCTTGTTTTACTGAGGATTGATTCGTCGTTTGTTCATGCCAGACTGACTGTTGTTATCTTACTTTATTTCGTTGTTCGAGATTGACATCTAGTGGTCACAGATAATACTTACTGTACATTTTTATCAATACATTAGTGCTAATACTGTGCTAACAGGTTCTGGTGTCGTTTTGGGGTGAATGTTTTGGACGGATCACGTGTGGTTGTATGAGCTGGTGAATCTGCTCAGTGGATTGATGTGGCAGGTGGAGGAGTTTTCATCGCTTAGCTACTCATTTAAAGTTTTGTACAAAATCAGAAGTTTGTCATGTATGAGGCAGGGCGTGCTGCAGCGGAGGCTTTCTGGGAGTTTTAATATTTGAGAGCAGTTTCTTTCCCTCGCATGCCACTGAAGTTTAAACCATCTCTCCGACACGAGTGGATCTCTCTCCTCTGGGGTGACGTGTCCCCAGAGATTAAAAAAACAAAAAAACAAAAAGCCTCAGGCTGGAGTATTTTCACATGATCTTTACCATCTTTACTTTAAGTCCAGTCAGTTTTTAATGTGATGGTAAATAACACAAGTAGCAAACGAAGCATTCTTCTGAGAACCTGTTAGCTCTTAGGAAGCTAATATTTTACAAGGCCAACTTTCAGTAAAACTGTTCCTTTAACTCAAGCCCCTTGTTTGACTTTTTGAGACGATGTAAGAGACATTAAATGAATTAAAACATAACAAGCATACAAACGGTATCGAAGCATAAACGCAACATGGGAAATGAGCATTTATTGGTAAATTGATGGAAGAAATCTGAGGTGGTGAAACTGAAGAAGGCAAAGAGTGCGCTGACGCCGACTTTTTGTTCGAAAGGTTATAGCAATTCAATCAAGGGTAGGTGAAGGTCTGTTTATATTTAGAAAGCTTGTCGTCATGAGGCTATCTGGAACGTTCTCTTTCATTATTCATCATCAAAATTCCATTTATAGTCTTTTCTTTCGCGTGGCAGCGTTGTTTTCTTCCCATAATAGAAAGAATCAACACGGCAGCAACATCAGTTAGATAAGACAAACAGATAGAAGCAAGAGGGACTCGGTCATTCGTTCCGTGGTGTTTCTCTTGCGTCCCCGGGGTTTCCATTGTCAAACACTCGTGTTCACTGGGTTTACGTGCAGGCAGAGGATGAGGGACGAGCTCGGCGCTGAGGAGGGGCTTCGGAAAGCAGCTGCGGTTTGCTTCATGTGGGAAAAACAAGATAAGAACTCAGAGGAAACAGATCCGGAACGCCAGGAGAACACGCAATATGCTGAATGCAGAACTCTACGAAGTCAGAACTCATACTGCACGCACCCACATCATGGGCAGTTCTCTCTGCTGGAGGAGGAACCGCAGCCTGAGTGCATTTATACTTTTACTCTTCCTGTTTTTTTTAGACACTTTTTAAAAGCCTAGATTTTGAGCCTTGCGTAAAAACATTTTGTTCTTGTATGCGGCTACGAGCGTATGTATTGAATGAAAATAAAGCATTATCTATCTATACAGACAGGAGATAGTTTTGTTTGTTGTTTATTTAGGTTTTTTTGTTTATTGGTTTCTTGTTTCTTTCATCTTCTTTTCTTCTTTGTTTTTCGTATTTTTTTAACTCCTAAATATATGAGCTAACAGCGATCATGCTAGTGACGCTAAGTCAGTTCCACAAACAAATGTGCCGTTGGCGAAGGTCCACCGAGTGCCCATTCTAGTCTTTCATTATTTACACAAATTCTACTGATCCAACACAAGCAACTCTAATTGTAAATTGTATTTTTGGTGTTTTCTGTGATGGTCATGATGTGAGCAAGGTCAGAAATGTGAAACAGAAAGATGTTAGAGGTTAAAGTTCAATCAGAAAATAGACGACTGTGGCGATACGATACGAGCTATCAACATGTAACCGCCTCAAAACACATCTCACGGCGACGTGTGTGTGTGTCTGTGTGTGTGTGTGTGTGTGTGCGCGCGCTGATAAGCTCACTGGAGTTAGACACAGATAAGTCAGTATATGTTCACCCACAGTTTACACTGTTTGCACATTAAACCTTTATAAAGCTTTATAATGACCAAACTCTACATGACCCTTTTCAAATGCCACAAAATTAATGGATTGTTATTTTTATGGGTCAATATTTTCTTATTGATTCTATGGAAAATGTATGAAACATAATGATATAATGTTTTGATACTGACAATTCTTAATTTGTGTCACATTAAACAAAAAAAAAGAAGCACCTATTAATTGAGAATAAATTGTGATTTTTTTTTTTAGGTAAAATGAGGAAAAAGCATCATAGTTTGTGTGGATTTTTGAGGAATTGAAAGCAGAACTGTCACATTTTGTCCTTTTGTCCAAATGTTTTCTAAATCTTACGCAAGCAGCTCTGAATTACTTTTTAAGTTTTCACTGTTAGAAATTATAGTGAAGGTGTGTTTTCATTGTGTGCCCCCCCCCCCCCATTGAGGGGCCCCATCAGCTCTCCATTTCTTATCCTGTGCACACGTTTGTCTTAAACTTTAAGACGTAACAAGCTCTTCCTCTCTCTCTCTCTCTCTCTCTCTCTCTCTCTCGCTCGCTCTCTCTCGCGCTCTCTCTCTTGCTGTTCACAGACAGGAAAAAGGTAAGACACGTTTACTTGGTCAAAGTGGGAAAAGAACAAAACACTGTTGTTCGTACGTTAACCTGAGTGGATATGGGACCGTCTGTCCAGATAAAATGTGTGTTAAATTTGTGGTAAATAGATTCCCGTCAGTTTCAGTGTGTTTTGTGGATGTTTGCTGATAATGACACCATGAATGAGCATTTTTCCGAGGCGCCTATATTTCTTTTGAGGTTTTCTACCCTAGAAAGACAGCCCGTCGAGCTGCTACTGGAGGAAGTTACTGCATTTAATACAGAAAAAGAAATGCCTGATTAAAAAGCTCGAAGATAAAAGTGGTGTGGGTCCTGTTGAAGAAACAATTCTCTGCAGCTTCTGAGCTGATTCACACCTTTTGAAACATTTTCAAAGCAGATGCACTCCCACTAATACATTGCATGTCATTAATAGATTGACTCCCAAGTTCAAGCATTTACAAGTTGAGATGACAGAATCCTGTGAAAAGTACAAAAAGGAGATATTTGTACAGCGTGAGAGTGAGATGGCTTCTTTCACATCTGGAAGTGAGGGCCTGTTGTCGTCAGTGGTGGACCGCTCATCCTCCACATGTTCTCCACCTCCATCACAAACACATTTCACTTCACAATGTACTGAAGGCTTGACACAATTGGTTTGAAATGCAGACGATGTCCCAACTTTTCAACTCTTGCTTGAGATCTTTTTCACCAATGTGACTCCCTGGGGCTTCCATAGATTATAGTTGATGGCCAGACTACAATTGGATGATTTGACTAAACGGTAAAATAGTGAGTCTGGTCATTTTATGTCATTAGTCATTTGTTCGTGAAGCTGTGCTTGAGCCGATGTTACTGAAAGAAGATTTCACTCTTTAGTTACTTCCTTGGAGAGTAACGGAGTCCAAGTTACTGCAAAGGAAAACAACTAATGATTTATGAAAGTGAAATTCTCTCCATCATTCATGTTTTAATTATAGGCACTTCTAGTTAACTTTAATTATTGCAACTGAGCTGTGAGGAAGATGCTCTATAAGCTGGACATTAGTGGAGGAAGATGCTCTATAATCTGGATGCTAGCTGAGGTCACATCAGTTAGTAGGAGGAAGATCGCAATCATTCACAAAAGACTTTGAAACTTTCACTCAGTAACTCTTTTTATTATAATAAATAACCAATAACCGATGCCACTGAAAGTAATGGATTACATTATAATGCACAACACGGACTGATCCAATATATTGTATCAAATCCGTTTTAAAATCAAACATGTTGCAGAAGTTCACTTGTTTTTCCCGTCAAGCACAGATGAAAGAGTTCGGACACAAAATGATTTCTTTGTCTCATACATGTTTTTCTAAATACAACACAGAGTTCTGGATAACCTTTTTCAATAACTCATGAAGAAGAGGTGGGATTTAATGAGTTTGTACTTCCTCCCACTTTTTAAAAAATATATTTGATGTTTCAGGTGTAAAGATGAAGAACGTTCCTTCCTTCATTGCCTTTATTAAAGAACCGGTTGTTTGTCTGGTCTGTGTCCTGATATCCTCCTGCTTGTCTTCTCTGTGTCCTGATGCAGGTTAAGGTCTTGTCATGTCTGAACTGGAGGCCTCGGGGGCCGGGGAGCCCCCCCCTTCCTACATTATCTTCGTGGTGGTCTTCCTCTTCTTCATCACGGGGCTGCTGGGCTTCCTCGTCTGTCACCTGCTGAAGAAGAAAGGTTACCGCTGCAGAGCTGGAGACATGGACGAGGAGGAGGAGGAGGAGGAGAAGCTGGGAGCTGAAGACGGTGAGTCCGATTTGAGGAATAGATTCTTTTAAAAGCGAAAAGTGAAACATCCGCCGGTCCATCACTGGGTTCAGGTCATCAGACCCCCGAGACTCAGAGCGGTTGTTGTGTTGCAGATGAGTATGAAGAGAACCAGGACACGGTGGAGCAGATCCTCAAGTGCATCATCGAAAATGAAGGTGAGAAAGATTCATCACGTTGCTGTCAAGTTCTAATCTGCAAGTCGATCGGACCTCATTACAAAACCTCTTAACTTTAGATTTCTTCTACCTGGAAATGTCATGGATGATTGTATGTTCAATTAAAATTCATAGCATCAGTTCTCTTCGGTGTGAGTGTTTCCTGAAAGCCAAAAATACATAGTGTCCTGAATAAACTCATGACATATTCCAGTTTCTAATACTCCACTGACAATAAGAAATGCGGTTTATTTTACCATACACACAAAAATAAGAAACATGTTCACTACAAAAGTTAAACCAAAGGATTTTGTGATTTTGTTTTTTTTATCTTTGTTATAGAAGCAAATAAAAAGTGGTACTTTGAATGGGAAGAAGAATAGAGTTAAATTATGTTTTATTTCATTTAGGCTTTTGATCATTTTGCCCATTTCAAATATAAGGGAGCACAATAATATCATAACCTTCACAATGTCACGTAGATAATAAATCTGATGTCACAAATCTGCCCTTATTAAATCTAATAAACCCCGATAGTAGTTTTAGCTATTTTGAATCTAATAATCCCCAATAATGTAATAATTTTGCCATTTTCAATCTAATAAAGCCAATAATTCGATAATGTTATGCCAATAACTCAATAAGTTACTGCATGACGGAATTAGCATTGAAAATAAATGAATACTATGACAACTGCAGTCGTGAAGGTAATTATTTTAGCCTATTTAAATCTAATGACGCCAAAGAACTTTATCATTTTGGCCAATATAAAACCAATAATTTCATAATTTTGGCACAAGGATTTCAAATAATAATAATAATAATTAATTATTATTCCAAATAACCTAAATAGTTTTTCACTTTAGACCTAATAAATCCAGTAATAGAATAACATTTGTTTAACTATTTAAACAACTATTCAAAAATACAACTGCATTCACTAATGAAGTAATTCATAAGTAAGACTACATTTGTTAAAAATAAAATACTTTTCACTGTTTTTGTGCAGTTTTCTTCTCATACATTTGTATAGTGGATTGTCATATTCCTCCATAGAGTATATATGCTGCACAGATCCTTTTATATATTTATCTTAATTACATTGAAATGCACAATTATTACATTGATGGTTGCAGCACTGGCGGGGTTTTTTTGGTGTGTGTTTTCCTTTTCCTGGAAGTCTACTCTATATATTCCCACATAAATAGTGAACATTTAGTGTGAAAAAGGACGTCACCTTCGTACTTTGATGCAAAGTCACCTCAGCGGGTTTCTGCACAGTGATTGTAAGCAGTGCTTCCTTTTCACTGGCTGCTGAATTATCTGTCGATGCTGTGTTGATTGTATTGAATAATCACTGAATACAAATAAATATAGCTGTATTATTTTCACTGGCAATCAAAAAGAAATTCTAACAAAGTCTGTCAGGATGCTTCAGGTATTTAGTACAAAATGAGAAGTTTAAATTCATAATACACATCCATCAGGTTTGTATAAAAACGGAAAAAAAAATGTCTTGGGCATGTTGTTCATCTTCACCAAAAACTGTCCTTAAACTAATTTCAGATATCATCCAGATTATAGAGCATCTTTCATCACTAATTGTAACTATAATTACGATCTTCTGGTTCCCACATATCACATGTGATGTTTTTTTCCCCTGTGATGTCACCTTCAGCGAACATGGAGGCGTTCAACGAGATGCTGGGAAACCGCAACCTGTGTGTTCGCCATGACCCCAGGTGAGCTCGGCTGTGACGCACGGTGACAAACTGCTGAGCGACCGTTTCGAAAGGCTCGGGGAGAAAACGCTGAATGAGAGCGTTTGTCCTTGGCACATCAGCAGAAGCATTTCTGACCGGCGGAGAAGGACAATTCAGCTCAGTTCAACCTTGTAATCTCATCATCTCATGGCAGCTCTATCTGCATCAGTGTGTGAATCAGTGTGGAGGGGACTCCCGCTCAACGCAGAGCAGCTGCAGGAAACACTGGGGCATGTTTGTCAATGTTTGGGAATTATTTGTGATTAAATAAGTAAAAATTTTTAACGGTAAAACTACATTCTTGTAATAGAATCCAACGTCGGAGTAACAGGAGCAAATTAAAATGCTAAACAAATTAGCATTAAAACAATGGAAGAGTAAAAGTGCTGAATTCAACTTAAGAAATAATTAAATATGTCATTAATTATACCAAATGGGAAATAAATCCACAAGTGTGTCATGAATTCATTAAAATTCAAATACATTTTGTGTAATAAAAAAAAAATCATTATTTGACTATTTAAACTCTGCAGACCAAAGCAATGGATTGGACTAGATTAGCATTAGCCCCGCCTCCTGACCTTGATGGTCGAGGTGTAGTACAGGCTGTATGTGGGGAGACAGTATATATCCACTTATTTTTGAGTCAGCATTGTTCACACTTACTTCCAAATCCCCCATGATGCACCACTCAGCAGTATTTACTCATTTTGACTGGCTGCATTCACTGATTTGACTGGTTTATGTCTGTTGACCGTTGTAGCATTGGGGCTGACGAGCCAACCAGAGGCAGAGTAGGGCAGCTCAAGACAAGGCAAATGTTCATAACTGTTAAGTCATACCGAACATACAGAAGTTGTGACATGTTGAACTGAACTTCAAATGCTTGCCGATGTTGATCTCCAGGGTGCGTAAGGAGTCTCTCGCTGGCGTTCCTCCCCATCACCACACGGTGCACTCAGGCATGGACCATAACAACAGCTGCCACCTCTGTGCTCAAGTTCGAACTAAGAAGGGCCGCAGACCCAGCAGAACGCCTCGCTTCAAGCAGCGACCCGGAGAGCAGACCGTCTTTGCTGTCGGCAGGTAACAACTCCACGAGCAGTTCGTGTCACACAGTCCAGATAGAATCTTGGCATTGTCAGCAGTAGACCCTTTTCACGTGCTGTCACTCACATTGCTCATGAAGCAGGGTACGCTCCATCTGGTTAAACTCACTTACTGTGGCAATACGGACATCAGACAGCGTTCGACAAGCCGAAATATATCAATGGAGAAAATGGAAATAACGTTACGCTTGCAATCATATCAGTGCCTTTTTTGTCTGGTTGGTGAGCGGCTCATCAAGTACATTGAGAGAATATTAGGTGGTGAAATTCCTACTGATGCACGCTCCCACTACGCCGCTAACTGCAACACACCGTATTCAGCTAAAATTGCTGCTTATTAGCCTGCAGGTTAGCATGACATCAGATTATTTTCCCCAAGTGTAGCACAGCTGCAAAATGATAGTGATTGCTACCGGTGCCTTTACAAGTTAAGTTTAGGTTTGGTGAATGTTGTCTGACACCCATATTTACACATAAAATAGGTTCGACCAGATGGAGTGTACCCCGCTTCGTGAGAAAGTGGAGGTAGAGTGATGTCATATGAAAAGGTCTGTGGGGAAGAAAAGACTTCATGCATCCTCTGTTTCTCACTGTCCTTCCCAGATTCCGGGTGATACACACAGATAAGAAGCCCCAAGGGAGTCCAAATCCATTGGCTATTTCAGGGGATCAGCTGGACCAATCCCAAGATAGTGAGGAACGAAAAGATGGCGGGTACAACCTGAGAAGCATGTTTAAGGATGTTAAGCCACCTTCAGAAAATGCCAATGGAGTGGCCCCTAATGTTGGCAAACGGAGGAAGAGTCTGACCATATTTGGAATGAGGCGGGGAAGTGACCCTGTCGGTCTTAAGGTCATAGAGGGACCGGGTAGGGAGACAGGAGGTGTTAAGTTTGCTATCCAACAGCAGCCTGTAGTGCTGGAGGAACCACTGCAGACAGAGAATATTGGAACTCAAATAGAGCCTGCTTCCAAACCTAAAAGTGAGAGTCCACAGGGAAAAATGACTCTACGTGAGGCTAAAACTCCAGATTCTGTTCATTCTTCCTCTTCCCAAGGAACAAAACAGGCCCGTGATTCAAGCTCTGGTCTGGGGGAAGCTGCTGAAAGTGGGTCAAGTCCTACAAAAGTCATGACCACAACTTCCACTGCAATTACAACAGGGTCTGCCCCCAATTCCCTTCCCATTCTGTCTGGGAAGAGTATAGATATTGGTGATAAGGTGTTAAAAACTGAAGGGGCATATGATCCTGGACCACTACAAACGTCCACACCTATTGCACCCATGCCAGAGTCCATTACCGGCATCACTCCATTCATGCCTGCAGGTCAGTCTGATTCTTATTCGGATGCAGGTTTTCCAGTTACCCAAACTCCCCCTGACCCAAGCAGTCCCCATCAAGAACCAGGAGCCAATCTAGTTTTGATAAGCTTAGGTTCATCCCCTCCATCTTCCTACCTGAGCAAGACCCTATCTTCAGTTTCTTCATTGGTGGAAACGCCAAGCCCCAAAGTAAGCTCAAGAAATTTGCCTTCAGAAGCTTCAACAACAGCTTTTTCCCCTGCCATCACTCCAAGCCCCAAACTTCCAGCAAGTCGACGGACGTCCCACCAGTCTCTCATTTCACCATCATCCTTTGGACAAACGGAGCAAGAGCAAGAGAGGGCAATGATCCCAAAGACTGAAACCAAGAGGCCTGGCATACTCAAAAAGGCTAAACTTTCACCAGTTGCACTTGACAAATCCCAAGCTTTTGTCGCATCTTCTCCCTCTGAACAGCTTTCCACAGACAGACTCGGCACTTTACTTTTGTCACCGTCCTCACCTCAGGAGAGCAAAACAAGTGTGACCATTGTTAGAGCCAGTCCGGACAGCAAGAGGGAGTTCTCTGTTGTCACTATGCCAGAAAACCTATCTCCAGCTGCAATAAAAGACCAGAAAGGAGAGACCTGTCAACCAAGGGTTGAGGGAGAGAAAGGAGAAATGATTACTTCAGTCGTTCAGGGAGGAGAAGCTTCTGTTCCATGTGATGAACAGCCTGAGAGTCCAAAAAGACAGAGGTCTGGAGTAAAGGGTCAAGAAAAGGATGACATGATGGAGATGGAGGATATTAAAGACTGCAAGGTGACACAAGTGGCAGGAGCAGAGATGGAGGAGGAGAAGGAAGAAGAAGGAAATGTGGCGAAGACTCAGTCCAAACAGGACTGAGAGATTATGTCTCAAATTCAAAAGTGGCACCACTCAGTGCTTGATAAAGACGACAGTCTATAAAATGAAGTAATTGTGAAGGAACGGCAGTAAAAATGCTGCAGGGTGACTGGAGTGGGAGGTTTTACAGTCACTTCAAGAATACAATCCGATGCATCCCAGATCGTCAATATTTCACTACCAACTGCTTGTTCACACGTCACAGATGAGGCCATGTTTTAAAATCAGTCAAACCACCACCGTGGTCTCGATTAGTATTGTTCCCAGTGATAACTTCGGAGCTCTGAGACGAGGCCTTGTGACTAATTTGGTAAACAGGTGAACAAGTTGCGGCCTCAACTGCAATAATTGCTCGACAGCAGCGAGGATTGCCCAAGTACATAATTTCTTTCTCATGTTGTTTGATGGATGAATCTGACAGCCCAGTTTACCAAATCAATGACAGAACTATGATGGTAGCAAATGGCCTGCGACAGGCTCTATCTCAGGCTCTGTTACTTTGCCACACAATTGACCTTTGGCTAACCCCCACCCCATTAGCTACCGTTGCTAACTTGGACAAGCCGTCGCAGGTTAACATGTTAACATGGCAGCTGTCAGTGTAGCAACTGGAGTGAGACAGCTTAGCCACGGAGCTTACTGGATTGGCTCGCGACATTGATACCAGTGGGTTACATCAGCGATGACCAGATAAGCTAGGTGGCTCGCTCCAGGAAGCTAGTGAAGTGTGATTGATATGATACGACTCGATTAACCCTTAGATGCACACGTGGGGTCAAAAATGACCCCACAGGTTGTTATTCTTCAACATCTTTAAAATGAAAAGTTGAATCAATCGGATGTGAGATTGCTGACATCAGATGTGTAAGTGGGACCGTCAGAGTTGCTAAGAATTATAGTTTCATAGAAGATTCCATAGGAACTGCTTGTGGAACAGTGGGGTCATGATACAAAAACTGCAATTTCTTAAAATTAATGAAAAAATAAATAAAAATGCAAATGGTCTCAAGTCACAAACATGTTTTCTGAGTAATACTTAAAATATGAAAATATTGCAACTCTTTAAAAATCTTTAAAACAAATATTGCAACTCTTTGTTTTAAAGATTTTGAAGAATAACCCAGTGAAAACGCATTGATTTGAATTGGGGTCATTTTTGACCCCACGTGTGGAAGAGTGTAGGTATTGGTTGGTTGTGCATCCAAGGGTTAAGATTAGAAGATTATACAAGACGTCGCCTTACTCTGGAACAAATTTAGACATCCTTGTTTGTAGTTGTGACGTTGAGTTTGTGTGGTCTGTCCTACAGCTTCATCCACACAAAAGAATTGTCCATGTTTTGTTTGAGTGAGGGAAATCTTGTATCGCTGTTGCCTGAGCCCCAGGAACATTGTTTGACCTTTTTTGCATCTTAAATGACTCAAATAGCCCAGAAAACAACAAAAATGTCTCCAGCTCGAATGCTTTTCTGCGGGGCTGAGAATGTTTGCCCAAGTCTGGGCAGTTGGTAGTTGAATACAATTGGTTCCTATGTGTTTTTGGGGGCGGGGCTTAGTCAAAGGTCATTTGTTAGACAAACTGCAAAATCTGGGTTAAAATTGGGAGCTCATATACATTTCTTACAACATTCATTGGCCTGGCCTTTGTGATTTGAACACTCACCATATAAAATGATGGTTTCTATATCGATAGAATTTTGGTTCCTGCAGCAGTTTCACATTTGATTCACAAATATGTTAGGGTCACCAGACAATTGAGAAATCTTGGCCATACGAATACAGTTTCTTCTCAGTCCTGCCTTCATTTGGTGGTCTGGCGTTACAGATGGAGACCAGACTAATCTGCTGAAAGCTTATTTTTAATTTCTGATGTTTTCTAATTTGTGGAAATGAAATAGAAAAATGACGGGCTGAGATATCTGCTATGACTGCTTTGCAAAGAAGAAAATAGTTGCACATTTACTTGCAAGGTTGTGCAAAGTTTCAATCTCTGCAAATGTTTGGCGATATATTGGAACCTCCTTTGCAGATTGGATGCAGCTGGTTGTGACAGTGATTTTTAAAGCAATGCTGACTGTTATTTGAGACGTTGAACCCTTCCTCTTTTGGTTTATTGTACAGACATGAAAAGCCAGGGGAGTAATGTTGGGTGGATTTCTTTTGACTGTGTGATTTATGTGTTCCTGCTGATTGGCTCTCTGATTGATTAGGTAAAAGCTCCATATTAGATTGGATTGAATCCAGACTGATTGTTTTCAATTCTTCCAAAAGAGGTCTGACTTTAATTTATTGATTTGACAACTGTCATCATTAATACCACTGATGCATTGGGAGGGTTTTGGCTGACAGTCTTTAATTGCATATATTGATCACTGAGTCCCAGCACATGCTTGTGTCGAGCCACAGAGGCTTTCAGCAAGACATGGATTATATTCCAATGCATTACTCTGGTTGGTTCAGGCAGAGCAGTGTGTTTCCACTTGTGTCCAATTCTTTGCGTGTCTGTCCTCATCCTTCAAACAGTTTGCGTGTTCCTCCTCTTTTATAAGAGAATGGCCGTCCTGGCTCCAAGCCCAGTGTGTATTTGTGGCTGTGGCCCAGGAGACTCCTTCATCCTTCATCGGAGACTGAAGGAGTTTACCAGACGCGGGTCAGAGGACACATGTCAGAGGTCGCTGTGATTTCCCCGCCTTTCTGGGAACCCTGCTGGGAGGTCTGCAGTCCCCCGGCCCCTCTTTCTCCCCCCTTTTTCCCATGAAATCACTTCATCCATTCTTGGCTGACAGAAGCTCTTAATCTGGAGGAGAAAAGATGTTGTGATGTCTTATTTTGTGTGAACACATGCACTTTTACAGTCTTTTTCCATCACTACAGTAGCTGCTGCCTCACCATCTGTGTATTTATGTCTTCCATTGTTCACGTGTGAACTTTTTCGAAGTTGGACAATATAATCATATAAATTGATATTCTCAATCTACTACTACTATTTATTGGTAAGCCCTTGTTTTCTGTTACCTTTAGCATTATATGAAGGTATTTTACAGCCATATTAACTGACGGACAGACTGAAGGATGTACAGCATGTTGGAGTCCACTGCAAACAGAGACGTGCACAGAGAAATGTGTGAGGTGTCTTAACAGATCTCTGTATTTTCTCTCCTCTAATAAACAGAAGTTTATTGTTAAATGCTACAGTTGCATTTGTTGTTTGTGTTTTTTGGTTCTGTCATCCAAAATGTATTCAGCCTCCAACCAACATGAGACCGGCCGAGCCGTAAGAATGGCGATTTCTAAAGAGAAACAGGAGCTATTTCAGTTTCTGGGGCAGAAGTGACGAATGGACAGGAAGCAGCTTGACTTACAAAAATGCCTTAGATCTGGACGTGGAGATCCATGTTGACTGGTTATGAGCTAGTTTTTAATTAAAAAAAAATTGAAACAACAACAAATATCCAAGAACATTTGAAATTAATTGCCAAGTTTACAGTTTAAGATGCACTTCGGCTCGTCTACAATTGCTGTTGATCATGGACCTGATGTTTCACTACGGTCACATACATAAGAGATGTTTCGTGGCTCACTCATCATTTGTGACACAACAAATTTATTGTTATAGGCAAATCCTGCACACTTTACACATAAATACCGCTGTAATGGTATTTTCACATTAAACCAGCAGAGGTCATTATTTGTCAAGTTCATAGCTGTTCCCTGAATTCCACTTCCACCTTGTGGCGCCTGGGTGAAGCTCTGGTACACCCTGTATGGGTCACCACGGGACAAAGAGACACACACACACACACGCACACACACACACACACACACACACACACACACACACACACCCCAGAGGTGGAGAGTCTCTGCAGAACCAGGTTCAGAGGCTCAGACTTTCTGCTGTTCCAGTTGGAGATCCTGCAGGAAGGTAGAGAGACAGCACAGACTGCAGGAGAGAGAGAGATAATAGCAGTGACATGTAATAGTAAAACATGGGGCATGAGGGAGGAAGGAAGCTAGATTTGTTAAAGCAGTTACTGCAGCTTCAATGGAATATTGGTATCTAGTCAAGTCCTTTATTTGTCACAAACAGTTATACACAGTGTAATGTTCTTAGTACTTGTTCCACACTGACCTGTCATTTTTATCAATAAGAGTAGAAAAACAATGAAAGCACACAATAATGTTGATAATACTTGACAATACTACACAACTTTATAATCAATAAATACTCCATAACTGTAATTACAACTTGAACTTGAAAATAGAATAAAGAATAAGAAAACTGATAGGATATGTGGATAATGTTTTGAAATCTTCATTTGTTTTCCCCAAATGTGTTTTTCCCCCAAAAGGTGCTACTCAATTGTGACCAAAATAAACCAAACATACATTTAAATTTTTTCTCTGTTTCCTCTAACAGTCTGGGCTTATTTATACAAGGTTGACTAAATATACCTCATAAGTAATGTTTTGTTCTTAAATATAAAATGTCTGCTTTGAACAACCACTTCACCTTTAAAATGACTTGTTCTGTCAGTGACGCTCCCCAGAATGAGTTCAATATAAGCACTATTTCCATTTTTGTCGCGTTCCTTCAGGAGATCCAGAAAGAATGGCTTTTCTGGAAGGGAATGAGATCTGCTGCCCCTGGTGGGCAGAATCAGTCACTGTTTACTTTCATTAATTCTGGATTTTCTGAATCACTTCCAAGGGATTTGACAAAAAACTAAATTATCCTCAGATGTGTGTGCAGACTACATGGATTGTGTGTGTGTGTGTGTACCAGTAGACCACCAGCAGGCCACATAAGAATGTTCACCTACAGGAGAGCTGATGATGAATTGATTTGAACCTCTGAATAGGCGATGGGCACCCTTCCAGTAGCATTCTGAGATGTTAGTAAAGATTCTCTGGGCACTTTACACATTTGATTTGTAACTAACTAGTACATAATGATATGATGTGCCGTTTCTTCAGGAATGTCCCATTTCTTCATTTCAAGGCTTCGGTGAAGACTTCTGTGTTGGTGGGGGCGGTGGGGCTCGACACTGAAACAATACAGAAGGAGGAAGTTCAGCTGCGCTCAGGATCACTCAGATATGAGCTGTATTTATACAGATCAGGAGTAATCAGATTAAACCCCAATCTGATGAAAGGTCCCGATTTCAAGGGAAAAGGCATAATTGTTTTCCGTCTGTGTTAAAGAAGTTTTGCGTCTTCACAGTAAGGTTTTGAAAACAAACTGTTCACATGGGAATGGGAGAAATGCTGAAAACAACATAGTTTTCATGTTCGGCCACTAGGGGGCACTGTGGGTCGTTTTTGTAACCAAATACACTGATGCACAACCGCATCATGTAAAAACACAAAACGATTCTGATTCTTTCTGATCAAATATTGAACAAAGAGAAACTGTTTTTATGTTTCACTCTCTAAAGAAAAGCATCCAGCTCCATTAGTCAGGACAATGTGATCTTCTCAATTGCCGGAGTTGGAGCTGTGAGCTGGTTGTTGGCACGTACCGGTCTGAGTCGACAGCCGGGGAAGTCGGGAGACGTGTTGATTGCAGCTTCTGGAGGTTCCACAGAAACAGACAAACGCTTGAATAAAACACTCTCAGGGAGGAAACAGGCTAAGTCTCCTGCAACCTTCATGAGTAAAAGAGACGATTTTTGAAGCTTTCAACCAAATAAAATTTGCCTGGAGCTGCAAAACATGCGAATTATCTGTACCGGTAATATGGGGGGGGGGGGGGGGGGGGGTACAGGTACAATTTTGGTATATTTTATGACATTTTTAGCTGTTTTAAAGGTTTATTTTCCCAATGGAATTTTCCATTTAGCCCTTATTATTCACCTTATCCCCTTTAGCTATTTATAGCCACTGTGCCCAGTGGTTAGAGCAGTTTTAGCTGAATGAGCCAATTTTTTTTATAATTTTTGTCCTTTTGTTTTATGTCTGTTCATTTTTTCTATTATTCACCTTTCTTCATCTTTTATCATTTTTCCCCATTCTTCTCTTCAACAACCCCTCAACCCCCACCCCACCTTGTTTTTCCGTGTCCTTAAAGCTCTGAATTCTTCCACTGTTTTACCTTATTTCTCTGTTTCTATTTACAAATCAGTGTTAAATACAAATAAAATAAAAATAAAACAACTAAAGGTTTATTTCCATGAAATATTGCGATGAAAGCTTCATGGACCCACGACAGAGGAGCTGAAGAGCCACATGAAGCTCCAGCGCCGCAGGTTGAAGCCCCGGTGGTCTACCTGATCGAGACACGTCCAAGTCCACCACACCAGCAGGGGGCGTCGAGGCCGAGTGGCAGCCAGGAGGTGATGGGGCGAGGAGGGGGGATGTGAGGGGAGACATGGTGGGGGTTTGGAGAAGCTGGAGAGAAAAAGTACAGTGTACAGAAACACGTGACAGGATCAGGAGATGCAGAGGGAGAGAGAGAGAGAGAGAGAGTCACCTCCTCCTCTTCCTCCTGCTCCTCCTCTTCTTCATCTCCTCCATCATGGATCGGCTCAACCACCAGAGACGGGAAGACACCGATACGTCCGTTCAGCTCGCCCTCCCAGAAACCGTCGTCCACCTGAAGAAACCACAACTCAATTCAGTTTGTATGATCATCAACCCGCGAGTCCGAATAGCTCAAATCGAGTGCTTATATGTGTTCAAACAGACTGAAAGAACACTAAAGACATGTTATTAATTTTATTTACTTTTTTGATACAACATAAATTCTTCAAATTGTTTTTGATGAAGTTGGATAATCGCTGCTTCATTTCAGTGCACGTTTCAATTCACATATAAGGACATTTGCACAAAGAAAAACATAAATATTAGTCTGCTCTACTATTTCTTTGACACATTAGTTTGTATCTAGATGACTTGTACATGTTCCAAACAAAAAAAGGGGAAAAAAAGGATTTTCTCCTGAAGATCTGACTTTATAACCGAATATCTCCTTTTCAGTTTACAACAAATATATTCAAATGAGCTGTACATTTCTATTATTGTGCTTGAAATACTTCTATATTATTGTCGTCAAAGTTTATTCCACAGTTTAACACCACAAACAGAAATACCTTTAAAAGAAGAATAGACAAGATATAGGCAAGATGAGTTTTCAGATTCAAGAAGAGAATAATTTTGTTTCTTTGTTTTTATTCTGTTGTTTTCTGCATTCAAGACAATTATATTGTATTGCTTCAATAACAACAGAGATTTGAGGTCATATCACAAAAAATATTAATACAAGTTTCAGTTTCTCTCTTTATTTGACCACAAAGCTACAAAAGATGAGCTCTAAAAAGATTAACTATCAGCATTCGTAAGAATATTTTTGAAATATATTTTAACTGTTTTATATATATATATGTATATAGCCCAATATTTTAGACACAAAAGATGTGTCTAAGGATGTATGAACCAAAAACACTTTAGAACCGTATCTGAGACAATGCAGAGTTAAAGATAAAGGGAGAGAACTCTTTGAACTTTAAGAAGGAAAAAGTGTTTTTACGTCTCCATGTCGACAGCGAATCAGGTGGATAAGCGCCCCCTCCTGGAAAGAGAGCTCCTCTGCACTCTGAGCCTGGTAGGAGTACAGAGCCCTGACCACTGGGACACACACACACACACACACACACACACACACACACACACACACACACACACACACACACACACACACACAGTAATTTAATTGTTTAGTATTTTTGTCTTCAAATCTGAAAGGAGTGCATTTTTGTTCATTTCACACCGCTAAATCTGATTAATTTTCTATTAATAGAATCTTTATTCACTTTAAAGTTTCACTGTATTGATTAAAAACTTGTCCTACATAAAGTTAAACCACGAACTCTAAGCAGTGTTTCCGACCTTTCTGTGTCCGAGATGAAACAAAGTAAAGAACCAATGTAAATGTCGCTGAGCTGCTGACCTCTGCTGACCGTCGTCTCTCGCTCTCCTGTGGGCGAGCCGAAGGATGCGTCCAGCTGAGCGGCGTCCTCTGCAGGCAGACACAGGAGCTGCACGTAGCGCTCGGGAACGTAGCCCACCTGACCGCACGAGTTGCACACCTGCAGAGACCAGACCAACATGTCTGCAAAAATATTCACGTTTTGAAACCAAGTCAGCTTTGTTACCTTGAGCCAGTCCTCCACGTCTCCGTCCTCGATCACCTGAAGCTCCTCCCCCTCCATCACTGACAGCTCATCTGATTGGCTGGCCTGCATGTCAGAGGTGACAACTTAGGGGGAAAAAAACAACAACAACTCTCCAGGAACAGGAAATAAGAAACATTGGCTTTAAAGGTGCAGCTTGTCACATTTTGAGTCCAGAATATTAAAGAACAACAAGCCAACACGCTGCAGAGAAATCGACTTCAACGTTCAAAAGTAAAGCAGCTGCTCTGTCTTATAAAACCAGTTTGTACCCCCAGGTAGGCAGTGAGAAACTTAACGTTTAACAAAAGTGACGGCTTGGAGACATTTCTCCTTTTAAAGCTGTACCTGGTAGCTGTACATGACTCTGCAGGCTGCAGGATAAACACACACTCCGGTGACGGACACCGGGTCTGAGAAGATGTCTCCGTTCTCCTCGTCGTAGTCCTCGAAGTCCGTCAGCTCCAACTCATCCTCCTGGAAGTCAACATCAACATTAAAGAGCCCATGTTGCACCCCCCCTAACAATTTTACATCGGTGTCAGAGGTGCAACAACATTGTATTTAAAGTGTTAGTCCTGAATTTCAGTCTAAAAGTCCCTCTTGCGAGCTCTACTGAGAACAGGCTGTTTCTGTGTCTGTCCAGGGATACTCCAGGCCCGACTCAGGAGATAAGCTTTCCGGTGTTTCAAATTAAGTGGTTTCTCTGTTCACAGGCGGCCCTTTAGCATCCTTTGTTGCTGCCAATAACAGACGTTAAAAATCCGACATAAACCCGTAGCCGACCTGATGAACACTATTGAACAGCTTTTACAATGAAGTTTCCAAGTGTCGTATCTTCTGTGAGTCTTATTTTAATATATAAGAGAAGCTCCTGTAGATAGTGAGTTAAAACATTGTGTGTCTAAATGTGTCACTCAGTTTGGTCGTTACAGTTGCTACCAAGTAGCTAACGCTAGCTCCTGCTAAGGCTAACTGTTACAGTTTTTCCTATTAAACAGAATTTACTCAGCATGCCACTAATCTTTGTAAGTTTTCATTGATCAGTGGGAGGCTCAGCGTGAGTATCCACTACCAGAGGGAGTGGTTATTTCCCCACATGATGTCATGAAAGGAAAATCTGTGAATCTCCTGTATGAGCAAACATTGACGAAAAAGTGGAGTGAGCGAGGGAGATGACAGCCTTTCTTCACTTCTCATACAGGCTGTGAGGACACATATTTCACTTGGAAAGACAGTAGAAAGTGAAATATTATTTGCATAATATGTGAACTTTAATACTGCAGCGGGGGAAATGAAACTCCTCTTTGGTCTTGTTTGAAATTCTATTTCTGTTTGAGAAGATAAATGAGAAGGTTGTGAGTTTGCATGTTCTACAGTTTTAAATATCTACATTTTATAGTGTGATAACTGATATATACTGTTATGCACACTCAATAACGTGAGGACGCAGCTTTTTTGAGTGAAACACACACAAAATCTCAACCATAATGATAATTATAATTATAGTATATATAACAGTTATTCCGTATATACTGTATATATATATACTAACCTTAACCCTAACTGTTATATATACTATAATTATAATTATCATTATGGTTGAGATTTTGTGTGTGTTTCACTCAAAAAAGCTGCGTCCTCACGTTATTGAGTGTGCATATTCCTATTACGTAAGGCTTTTTGGAGAGATATGCACGTGACTGACATTTGCTCTCCTGAAACAGGGTTTAGAAGTAAAATAAGATTTATTGTTGAGTTAGATTGTAAGGTTTACTTTCCACGGAATGTTAACTGAGCTTGGATGCTCATGTTTGAAATGAAAAGCGTTGTCTTGTATTGCTGCCCTGTGTGCGGCCACTGTCATCATGGCGCCATGTTGTAGGAAAATGTGCGTACAGAGAAGTCCTCCGTCGACCTCCTCTGCTCGCTCAGCCTCCGCTCCCTCTCCAGCTCCTCCTCCGCCTGCCTCATGGCGTCGTGGAGCCAGCGCTGGATCCCCGGGACGCTCTCCGAGAGCACGGCCAGGCGAGCCTCGGCCTTCACCCTGCTGAGCTGAGGACACACACACACACACACACACACACACACACACACACACACACACACACACACACACACACACACACACACACACACACACACACACACACACACACAGGTGCTTATAAAATGTATTCATTATTAAACAAGGAAATCCTGTGTAAATTCAGATGCACAAAAGCAGTAAAAAGCAACCCTATATAGTGAGAATTAAGTGATTTAATGTGATGCTTCGACATCCACGGGCAAATGATGAGGGATGGACAGACGTCTCCACTTTGTATGGAAAAAAAAAAAAATGCACGTTTTTTTTTCTCTGTGAAAAAAATATCTAAAAAATGTTTCTGCAGCACATCAGGTTTGTTTGTTTTTTTAAACTCCGGATGTTTTTTTTTCTTTTTTTCTTTAGTGGCCCTGATACTTTTCCACAACATTCAATGCTAACAGTAGAAAAAAGTTTCTCCAAACATCCACCAAACTTCCAACAATGCTGAAAACACTTAATATTATATTTACTCTCGTAAATATAATAATAAATACTCTAGAAAACTCTAGTAAAAACTCTACTCTGTGAGGAGCAGAGTTCACTTCATGTTTGTTTTTGTGTTTTGGTTACCTTTGCTTTCCTGACGTTGTCCTGAACCTCGGTGATCTTCTGCTCCACACTGAGCCCCGTCTCTCCTGACAGCAGCTTCAGACGACTCTCCAACATCTGCAGAGCCTGATGGGCCAACCCAGCACGTAACACATCCAAATGCACTTCAACTATTCACATTATCAGCTATTATTAGCAATAAATTGAAACACAATAAATAATCTGATGAATAATTGGCCTATATCACCAAGTTGGGCCATTTTTTTGCCCTTTCGTTAAACAGATGATGCAGTTGGGGGCTTTTCCACCAAAAAGAACCAGGTGCTAGCTCGGGGCCCTCATGGAGCTAAAGAGACTTGGGAACAAGTCAACAACATCAGAGACGTCCATAAAGGCCTCAGTGACAAGGATTTATTTCATCATGTCAAAAAGATCATTCTATAAATTCTAAAACTGTGCTGTATTTGGTGCTTCGTAACTAAAGTTGAAAGCCTCCTCATGCCTTACCCTCTCTCCATGTGTCACAATCTTGTAGTCTTTGGCGGCCTTGGAAGCCCATTTCTTAGCCTCTCTCATAAGACAGCCCTCTCCTTCTGCAGCACAAACATCCTGCAGGGCAGAAATCTGTGCAGAGGACAGAACACCAATGGTCTTTTGTCATTGAAGGGAAGCGACACAGCGAAGCGCCAACCTGCTACAATCTGAAATGGCTTTGTTTATGATTGAGCTCTTGAGGCCGCTTGGCCTCACCTCTTGCACACGGCTCAATTCATTCTTACCTCCACCCTTCAAACCATCCAGCCACTACAGATTCACGCACCTTGTCCTGTGGAGCCGACTGGAAGGTAAACTCTGCTGTTTTGCTGAAGGAAACAGATTCTTGCAGAAACTGCTGCACATTTTTCTCTCTGGTCACCTGACAACATAAAAAAAAAACAAACAACAACAGATTACCAACATTTCCCCCTGAATCCCTGGAAAAGGCTCCATTGTCACTAAAATCACTGAAGATCTGTGCAGGGATCAGCACAGAGGCTTGAAATACCTTTGACCAGTGAAGAAGAAACACTCCGTCTTTCACTGAGACTTTGGATCACGACCAGAAGCTCAAACATGTTCAGTCGCTGGCAGTTTGCAGGAAACTGGAGACGCTCATGCCCAGATCACACCCTGCTGCTACATCACACATTTCCATTGAATCTATCTCGTAGAACGCCTGTTTCTCCTAACTTGCACCCGTTGTTCCTCTTACTCATTGAAAATGTCCCAAAGCATTCTCTGTATGACCTGATGCATCGTATTTAATCCTTGGGCCTTTATCTTTTCTTCTCTCCCGCAGGCTTTACGTCTTACCACATGTATTCTGTGGCCTGACTGCGTCGCTCCGAAGAGAAGGTTGAGGAATGTCTCGCGTTGAGTTTCAGAGACGAGTGTGGCATCCCAGACAGAGAAAAACTGAATCGAGTCAGAAATCAAATCGCAAAGAAATCACAGGAATTTATCTAGTGTTAACTGAAATCACAAAGATCTGAAATTGTGTTAATACAGGTGAAGCATGACACAAACAGCAGATCGGAACAGACTTTCTGTCTTGAAATCTGCCCTGATTCACTCTCTTTGTGATGTCAGCTGATAGATGTATTGGTCCTGTACCAATAAGTCCAGAGCTATCCTGGCCATATTAAAAGAAGAAAAAAGGAGATATATTCAGTACTGTACATTGTATTGATCTTGTCTGTCTGCAGTGATCCAGGACTATTCCGGCCAGATTTATAGCACAATGACCATTTGGAGCAACGAACACAGTCGTCGTCGTCACATGACTGCACACAAAGTCACTCTTCAGTCATTGGCTGACCTGAAGAAGTGGCACCTCTTTTTTGACGACTCTGTAATTCATCCAACTTTAATAGTTATAGAACAATATGTTTTCTTTCTTTTACTTTAACTTTTGCTGAGGATTCCCCGCCATTTTAGAAAGCTACTATTGAAAACCACGTGGGCTGGAATAGAACCCACAATGGTCCTCTCCTCTCTGTTTGCATGGACCAGGCCCCGAGCCCCGAGGAGAGTGCAGGACCATACGGGGTGATTGTGTCCGTTTCGACAGAATCCACTACTTTATGTAAATGGATTTCTCAACAGTCGGGTAATGTCAAGGGTGGTAGCTCGGGAGTCAATTTGCCATGTTAACTCGCTAAGCTGAGACAAAGTTACAAGCAATCTCGGGTCAATGAGTCGCTCTGAAATCCATGTGTTTAGACTGCCAGAAGCAACTGAGACCTCAAATCAGCAGAGACATTCAGTCACTATGAGGCACGATTTCCCACCACGACGCCACTGATTGACCTCCTTTGACCATCCTTTCTAATATCTAAGACCTTTAAAGTTTGTCAATAGATCCCCTGCAGAGATTCTTCAGAATCATTTCTCCAACTCAGTCGACCAGATTAGAGACATTTCCACTGGCCTCCACTCCACTTGGCTTCGAGGGTCATGTACCTGCCACCTGGGGGCTTTTTCAGTGTCTGTTAAATCTGTCAGCAAGTCTCTTTGCAGCGAATCACTTTTTAATTGTATCATTCCAAGATTTTTCAGTTTGATGTTTCATCTGCATGAAAACCTGTTGAATGAAATGTCCAGACCTTGGTCACACACTCCCAGATCCTGCTGTGCTGTTTGTGTGTGTTCAGGCACGTTTCCATCTCAGTGCCACAGAGCAGGGTGAAGTGATGCCTCAGGTCCTCGTAAACGTCTCCGTCCATCAGCTGTGGAGGAGAGAAGATCAAAACTCTACTGGCTTTAAGTTTTCCACATCTAGAAAAGAAAGAAACCCAAGCTAGAAAACAAGCTTGGAAGCAATTTAGCTCATTTTAACCTTCTGATCCTTTTTTACTTTGTTCTCGTAATTTCGCCTGTTTTAGATTTTTCTTTTAGAGGCATTGAGACTTTATCCATTTTGTTTACAAAAACTGTTTCAGCTGTTTTACATGTTTGTCCGGTCCAGCCAAATAGACAAGAATCTTTTTAAAAATCAGTTTTGTGTGCAACTGACAATAAAAAAATGTGTTGTAGTTAAAAAGTAAAGGATGATAAAGGAAAAGATAAGGCAGAGTGTGTGTGTGTGTGTGTGTGTGTGTGTGTGTGTGTGTGTGTGTGTGTGTGTGTGTGTGTGTGTGTGTGTGTGTGTGTGTGTGTGTGTGTGTGTGTGTGTGTGTGTGTGTGTGTGTGTACCTCCATTACTCCCGGTAAGTCGTTGACATAATAGTGTTGCTGATGTGCGTTGACGGCCGCCAACGTCAGCAGATACTCATTTCGTACTTCAGTCAGTCGGTCGTCGCACTCCTTCAGCCGGGCGCTGAGCTGAAAATGTGATCGAAGCAACTTTGATCTTCTAAACAAGTGGAGTTGGTCAAACAGCAAAGGACATTACAGAAATAAGACAAAATAAAACAGTTTATACCTTCGCAGTCAGTTTATGAATTCCAGTTTTGAAGTGGAAAATTCCATGTTCGCTCTTTCTGGCTCTGCGGCAGAAAAATATCATATTTCAATGACAGAATGTGGAACAAGCACTTTATCCAAATATATATTTTAGGTTAACACAATTATTATCTATCACATTGCAGGTGCTACCCGGTAGATTCCCCCCAAACAAAGAAAACGTGAGGCACTGCAGTCAAGAGAAAACAAGAAACTGAGAACATTTAATATAAACATGAAGTACCACCAGAACATGGCTCCACCTCGACTATTTAAAATACAATTAAATGATATGACTTGATACGAAACTGCTGAAACCTTAAAGACCAAGATTATAAACATTTGCTCATTATATTCTGACGTTTGTTTTTCTTAACTTTTGATCCTTAAATCAACATCAGAAGTTTGTTAGAAAGTTTACAACTGGACAAACGTTTGTGAAGAATGTGAACATGAAGGAGGTGTTTGGGGGTGACTACATTCCACTTTGGCTTGTCTTCATCCATCAGTGGAGGCACTCAGGTGGAGGCGATTATTGAGTGTAAATCCTTCCTGAGGTGAACAGTGAACCTCATGTTCCCGTGCTTCCTGCTCGCCACACCGACCTGCTCTGAGCGTCAGCAGCTTTCTCTCGGGCCACGCCGGTGATGTGGTTCAGCTGGAGGTAACTCTTCTTCACCCTGTGCAGCTCCCTGAGAGAGTCCAGCAGCTCCGCCTGCAGCCGCTGCAGCTGCTCCAGACCCTGACACACACACACACACACACACAAATGTTCTCTACTTATGCAGATGATGGTGTAATAAACACCCTGAATCCTTCATTATTTCAGTTTCCTGTACGGTGCCTCAAAGAAATCCTTCCTTCACAGTTCAAAGGTTCCTAACCTGCATACCTCCTCTTCTGTCACCTCTTTTGCACCACTGTCTGCAAAGCCATGCTTCTCGTAGCCGTAACTCTGGATACTAATACCACTCTTGTGTAAAAAAAAAAAAAAAAAAAAAAAGGCCAAAAGTTTACCATTTTTACTTTCAAATTCCTAATTATATCTAAAGCAGTTTCTTCGCCTCAAACATTCCAGTTTGATAACAGGGTGCATTCTATAAATGTTAACAAGCAACTCCAACGACAAAGCAAATCAACCAATATTAATATTAAACTCTGCTCTGGATCCAGTTTAATATTGGCCAAAGACTGAGGCCCAGTTCACTCAATGTTTTCAGGAGAAAATGGAAAATATTCATAGCATTTGGGTGGAGGGCCAGAAAACGCTAACTCTATTGCCAAAATGCTCTGACTCCATCTCCATGGAAATGGGGAAACACAAACTTTTCAGAAACTCTACTATTGGTCCTGAGAAACACGGCCGTAGTAAAATTTGTAGTCACCACTCCCAGTCCATGTTCTCCTCACCAGTCAGTTTCACCAGGATCCCCTCTTTCTTCACATTTGAAAGGTTTCTCCTGGTTCCTGGTGCGTTAACTCTAACCCCGAGCGCATGTTGAGCTCACACTCACCCTCTTCCCTCGGACGTCTTTTGCATTGCGCAGACTTCTGGAAGCCTGACCGATCAGCCGGCGGTACTCCTCTGAGGCGGCGAGCCGGGACGCAGCCGTCTGAGCCGTGGCGTCCACCAGAGACCTCCACACGGCGAACACACTCACACACCAGCACCTACGGAGAGGAGGGTCACATGACTGCCCTGATGTTCCCAAACACTGACAAACAATACCATCAGATGTGTGTCGTTACCCAGAGGTGATGGCGTCTGCGTTTCCCCTCTGCCAGTCTCTCTTCTGGTACTGGGTGGCCAACCGCTGAAGAGCCTGAAAGTCACTTTGTTCCCATTAAAACACCAACAATAATCCGCCAGTGGCTCTTCTCAAGCATTCTGAGTATCCGACACTCTTTGGACCCTCCAGGCACTTCTCGAATGTGTTTGTATTTTTTGAAATTTTGAACACTGAAAAAATAGGTTGTTGGTGTTTCTAGGTATTTTCTGATCCAGCTGAAATGAAAAGTTTGCAGCTTTAAGTATTCATGTGTCAGAAATACTATGCACTACGTACTATTTTAGTCACAGACTGCTTTACATCATTATTAACAACCTTCATTGAGAGTAACCAAGGTTCAGTGCCTTGCTCATGGACAGGTTCAGATGGAAATTGAGCTTGCACCTTTAAATATCATCCACTTTACCCATTACATTGAGGCAGCCCAGATAGATAGATTATCTGGAAAGAAAGAAATGCACACATAATAAATGAAGGAATGAATGAATGAATGAATATATAAATAAATAATTGGGACCTTGCGATAAACAGATGTGTTTGTTGTCTTTCATATCAGCATGTCTTTCCAGCTTTAGAAAGACTACAAACAAGACATGAAATCTTTATGATGGTCTTCCATTTATTTATTCCATTTTTTTTATACCCCACTTCAATTTTTAACCCTTTGACCACTGGCTTTAAATTGATTATTCCTGCACATACTTAAGAAAAATGCTCATGTGTGTTATGGCGGTTGTCTGGTCTTTCTATCCCTGTTGTGTAAGTTGATTACACACACACACACACACACACACACACACACACACACACACACACACACACACACACACACACACACACACACACACACACACACACACATGCTCACATATGTGGCACATTCTCCACCGCTATGTAAAACCACATAAAGCTCAAGCTTTATGGAACTTGAGAGAAAATAAAACCCGCAGTCATAGCACGAGGGTGAAAGTATGAGGTGTGAACTGTGATGTGACACAGAGCGCTGGAGGAATCACACCAGTGAAGAATAAACAGCCCCAGATCAATAAATTAGGAGTCTTTCCGGTCACAGTGGAAGGTTCCAGAAACAACAGGAATAGATGTGTGACCCACCTGAGCGTACTCTTTCTCTATGGCGGCCCGCTGCTTACTGAAGGACCTACGAGACAAAGCACAGCACATCACACACACACGCACACACGCACGCACGCACGCACACACACACACACTCACACACACACACACACACACACACACACACACACACACACACACACACACACACACACACACACACACACAGCCTGTTTCACATGTGGTCGACCTGATCTCCTCCAGCAGCTCAGAGTCTTGATGCTGTTTGTTCTGTAGTTTACTGATCTGCTCCGAGAACACCTGCTTCACCTGCTGGCTCTCCTTTACCTGCGCACGCACACGCACGCACACACACACACACACACGCACACACACACACAAACATTTTAATGAGCTTTTCAGTAAAAATAGATTTTATAGCAGTTTCATCATCAACTAAAATGATCTTTACTGTAGAGTTGATAGAAACAAAAATGGAATGCAATGTGAAAGCTTAGTGCAGTTGTGTTGTTGGTAGAAAATGACGTGCCCAGTGCACCTGATCACAAATATTTTTAGTAGCAGTATTTATTAGTTTGTTATATTTAAAAAGACATAAGACAGATTTAGAGGACTCCAGCACATGTGTGTCCAGAAGTTAAACAATGCACATCAGCATGATCAACAAATAGTTATGTTTCTATAAAAAAGGCTTTTGTGCCTATGAATTAGTAGTAGTAGTAGTAGTAGTAGTAGTAGTAGTAGTAGTAGTAGTAGTTGTAGTAGTAGTAATTGATCATAGTAATTATTAAATTCATATTTGCAGTTCAAACTCGTCTCATTTAAACATTAGTCATTACAAAAATGTTAATTTAGAAGCTTTTGGAGACTTCCAGAGCATTCCAATGAGTTTGAATTAACGTCCATTGCGAAATAAATGCATTAAACTTTAACTTTAAAAAGATGTACATGCAAGAAACCTGGAAGTCTGGCAGTGGAAGAGACACAAGTAAACACAGCATGTTTACCTTTCTAGGAGGAGGCTGCATGTCTGGAGGCTGAGAGACCGTTTCTGGTTCTGAGCTGCTTTGATGCAACTGTGGACACACTGCTCTCTCTCTCTCTCTCTCTCTCTCTCTCTCTCTCTCTCTCTCTCTCTCTCTGGTGGATCATCTCACATCAAAGTTGAAAACCATCATAGATGAACAGACGGTTGCATTCAAGGGAAGAAGTCGAATGTCCTCCACCTCTTGCTCCTCCTCGTGGCGGCACCTATTCCTCTTTTTACATCTCCTATCTCCTTTCCTTTCCTCATCACCTGTCCACCATGCATCTTCCTTACAGGGCAGCAGTTTTTGTGATTAGTTATCAATGGCGACTGGTCAATAGAGGGCGCCAGGGCGCCTTTTTAATCGCCCATTGCCAGACCTGCTTGGTGAATGGCTTAAAGTCCGTTCAGCTTTGTTCTTGCGTGTTGCTATGAGATGTTGAAATGAAGAGTGGTGAGTCTCCGATTATTAACTCTGTTTCATATCTTCTAATTTACTCTTTGAAAGGACAAATTTGGCTGAAAAGCTGCAGGTCAGGTTCAACTTTCTCCAGTACAGTTAGCCCCCAAAACACATTCATTTTCTAAAAGGGACTAAAGAGGCCTCTGCTTGGATTTGTTTACAAATTTTGGTTTATAATGTGCATTATTGCAGGAATGTTCCCCTTTCTATTGTTTTCAATTAATTTATACAATTTTAAGTAAAGTTTTATTTATTCTGTTGTACCTTAAATGAGACGGAGTTCTGTTAAAGAAAGATGTAGGAAGCAAGACGGGTTTCTGTTAAGGAAAAATACTGATTTTATTCTGCTAATTTTGGTATTCTGCAAAAAATATAAATTGTGATAATAAAATAAAATGTGTTCATATAAAAAACAATATGCATCTACTAAAATTCAGGTTCAAGTCAGGGAGTTAGCAACCCTATTTAAAAACGCACTGTTTAAATGACGTTAACACGGGCTGAAATTGACACTAAAGCTCTCATTAAGTGATACACAATATTTTGTACCTTCAAAAATAAGAGCCATGTGAATGTGATACAGGTTTATAACTTATAGTCACTCAATATTAAAGAGAGGCATGGACATCCACCTTCATTTGTATCGCCTCAATTGTTGGTTTAATTGTATATATGTTCTGTATCTGTCCCAGTTATGATGCTAAACAGGACTCTTGGTTCTTTTCTTTTTTTGACAATAAAACTGGAAAACCCAAATATCTTCATATCAGTTCTACTTCTTTCGTTTTTTTGTTTTTTCTTTAATAAAAAAACAATTAAAACCAAAGCTGGCCCCATTGATAACAATAAAAAAAAGTAGTATTTCTCCAAGTTTTCTCTCCAAGTAAAGTCACTTGAAGTTGGGAGTAGCATGTAGAAAACATATTTCTAGTACCGGTAAGTGGGAAGATTCCAATTTGACAGCATTTGTATCCCTATCAGGATAGTGATATTTCCCAGTTGCTCCTGAACATATCATAATAGTTTATTCATACCACGGTGAATAAATTCTGGAAATTACAAGCTTTTAAGTTTATGAAGAATTATTATATATCTTAAAGGTAAATAATATCTATTTACATCACTGGTTGAGGCCTGTGATGGGCACCAAGGGTTTAACTCCTACCACGTATGCTTAATTAAATATCTAGTGGGCTGTAAGAATAAACAAAGCAGCATAAAAAAAAAATTGTATGTGCACATTTTGCAAATCATTTCCTCTGTTTTCGTGCAAAAGTAACCAAATAAATGATGAAAAAGTTTACATTTGATTAAATATTTTTCTTTTACATATAGTCAGTTTACTCCTTTAGACTTGATATAGTATTTTAATTTAAAGAACACAAAAAAACAGGTGATTAAATACCAACGGAGACACTGAGTGAGAGTGAGCATAACTTTAACAAGAACAAAGAATCACTTTACACACGTCTTGGAAAGCATTTCAATTGGTAATAAATAAATACATTCAACACAGTAAATGACATTAACTATCATGTTCAAGTTGGATTCCATGAAAGCGCTGGTTCACAACCTGAGGCCGGAAGACTTCACTGACAGGTTGTTGGGTTTTTTTTAAATATCATGTAAATATAACTTAATTAAAAAAAAAAATGTTATCATACTGATCACTTCTTTTTCACGAAAACTGTGTGTAACTCCTCTTGGATCCGACGTGAAGTGGGGAGCTTGTTTTTACTGAGCGCGTAAGGCGGCCTTGTACTCCTCCACCAGGGATCGCATCGTCTTCTGGAAATTTTTTGGAGATATGAGACCTTTACTGGGCACAGTCAGATGGCAGAAAGCCTCTTTTCCCTGAAAGCAGAAAGAAGAATGAACATTAACATCACCAGATGGGAAACACAGGTAGTTATGACTTATACATGCAAGATAGATAACTTTTCATGTGAAGGGTAAAGGGATTTATTCTTAAAAGGACGTCTAAATTGGGTTTTTCATTATAATAAGCAATAGTTTGAACTAAAGAAAGGGAAGCGATAAAGTTCCAGAAGGTTAATAGTGATAATACACCACAATGTGGTGAAGGTGGAAAGCTTTTGTAGCATTCAGGGGGTCAGAGCCACTGGAACTTTTTGAAAATGCTCTGACTCATCTCCATGGAAACGGGGAGCTTTTCTGAAATGTTTCTGGTCGACTGTAGTTGTTCTGCAAATGCTCAGTAGATGGACCATAAGAACAAGGCTTCCTCCAGAGTGTCATGACTCCCAGTCCATATTCTGCTGGACTTGGTAGTTTAATAGTTGACAGTCCCCGTAATAACAATCCAACTTGGTCATCTGTTTATACGAACGTTTGTGAACTTCTGTTGTTAATGTTTATAGTTTATTGTTCTCTGAGTGCATGTGTGTGTGGTTTCGTTACAAAGATAACTAGTGGCCGCATTGAAAGGCGAAACTTTACTGAAATTATATGAAAATTCTAAAAACTATGTTCGCCGTCCGATGCCAAATACACATGTGCTCCCAGTTGAGAACACCAGGGGGCGCAGTTAATCTTTCTTTAAAACATAAAAACAGGAGATGTGTTTGAGAAGTTTTAGAAACGCGGAGAGACAGAGACTCAGTGCTGCCCCCGATGGCCAGATGAGGTATGACTTAATCCATAAAAACTGTTTAAAACTGTCGGCTAGAAAACCTCCTCCCTGAAAACTACAATAACTAAAAACAACACTCAAGGAAAAGGTGAAAGAAGATTAAATATTACCCATAACAGATTATATAATGAAAATAGCATTAAAAGCAGGCAATAATCTAAGACACCTAAAATGGACGGCATTTCTTGGAAACAAAAGGTTTGTGCAGTTTGCCCATAAGAAATACATCAAGTGGACGTATGACACGTATCATTCATGGAGGATTCACACTGCGCAGTCGTGATGTTCTCACCTTGCAGTCTACGGAAAAATGCCTCAGCCTGGTGATCAGCAAGGGCACATTGAACTTATTCGACAGTCTGAGGCGCAGAGCGTTGAGTCCTGAGAGGAGGAAGTCCCGAGGGCGGCAGTCCTGCACAGACTACAGGAGATTAAATCAACAACAACAGAGATTTACATGTGGCTCTACAGCGTTTACCACCAAAACACTGGTTTTGTCGGTTATTTCATCTAACATGAAGAGAACAACAGCTGGTGAAGTGTGAACCAGGTGTATTTCAGGAAACTTATCAGTTTAACATTTTTCATCAGTTTCTACAGATGTTGTCTTTTTTCGTCTTTCTGGCAGTTTCACCATCTAACCTGTTCAAGCAGTTTAAGCATTTTACATCACTTCAGCTTTTCAGCAAGTTTGAGCCATTTGAGCTCGTTGCTGCTTTTAGTCATTTCAATAGTTTCACTAATTTTCTATCTATTTTAGTGGTTTTACATGTTCTAATGGATTTTTTTTTCAAACATCATTGCTGTTTTCCACTATTATACACAATTTCCGCTCTTTACGACGTTTAGCTGCATTACCTTAATAGTTTTTATGAAGTTACATTACAAAGTTTTCAGCTGTTTGAAATCTATTTTCCTCTTTTTTAATATGTAACTACACTTTGAACACATTCAGACAGTTATTCTGACTTTTGGCTGTTTCTAACAAAAAAGAAATACAGTCGTCCACCAACCAACTGTGACTCATAACACCACCTTGTGGTACAAAGTGACATTGCAAGGCTACATCGGCAAAGTGTTTTGGGATTCAGTTCAATTTGATAGTATGTAATAACTGAGTAAATGTTTTAGAGTTTGGGAAAAGAAGGAGTTGAAAATACTTTCAGAGACTTACTTGTGACTCGCTGAGGTTGAAACACTGACATACTGTATCCTGAGGAGATAACAAAGAGGATGTTTTAAAAAAAAAAAAAGGGTCTCGTCAGCTTTTTTGTCCATTATAAGTAAAAAAAATACATTTTAGGTTTAAAAAAAGACAAAATCTCTCAGTATTGAATTCACAGGTCTCCAAATAAAAAAGGAAAAGCCTCCTGCAGCAGACAAAGCTGCGAACGATTAACAGAAAACGGTCGTGTTGAGATAACAGTGACGTTCAGAGGAAGTGGTAACGACTCATTCAGCTCACTCACTCTCTGACACTCATCACTTCATATCAGCTTTTTATTGTTGGACCGCTCTTCAACCAATTTCTTCAATATTTACAAGCGGAGGAAAGGTAAAAAAATAAATTTTTGAAATTCACTATTTACTTCTGCTTATTCATTTTCACAACAAAACCCTTCATCATAATGCAGGGAATTTAATCAGCTTGTATTTGATTATTTCTCTGAGCGAGAAACCACGATGTAAACATTGACAAAGAGAACGTGGTGTGAGAAGTAGAGCAAAGAGAAAATTGTACTCACAGTGATGTTGAGCGAGCTGCAGTTCATTGAGCAGGTCTGTCAAAGCAGATGTAGAAACACAGTGAGAGAAATCACACATCAGAAAAGCATTTGTGTAGATCCATGGTGTCCACAGGAGCAAATCCAAACTGCTCCATGTAATTTAGACACCACTGAGATCTTAATGCGCAAGAAGGCACTCTTCTTCAGGTAAACAGGAGTTTAGTTTAACTATAACAGTTCATAACAGTTTCAGAGAGGCACAGCAGCTCTATGCAGGATGAAAGCTATGAAATCCCTAAAGATGAATTCATTATGACTTTTATTGCCTCTTTTTTAACAGTTACCATATAAAGCTGTGGTGCTACTTTACTGTCAAATCCCGAACCTAAAAGAAATCTCACTCAAGAATTTAGAAACTAAATATTCTAACATTTTAATGTTGTTAAAGGATATTTAAAGAGCTAGTTTGTTGTGTTTCTGATATTCTAGCCTTTTGTTCAGTGATTTATCTGTAAAACGGACTAAAATGAGTGTATATCCTTGAAAAGCCCTGAAAAATGCTGTTAGTTAGTTAGTTAGTTAGTTAGTTAGTTAGCTAGTTATATTTCATTTACACACAAAAAAAACTAATAAAACAAAACTTGGAAAGAATAATAAATGTATGCAAACTTTGTATCTGGTCTACACCATCTTTGTAAACTGTTGCATCATTCTAATAACTCACTTGGCAAATGAATCCATAGCACACTATTCACGCTGCTTCGTATTTGTCCTATTTTCCTATTAAAACGTTCCTTTCCCTTTATTTTGCACTATTTTTTGTTTACGTATTGCACATAGTCTTGAACCAATCGTTCCTTTGATGAGCTGTTTTCCTGCTGGCTGAGTTCTCTGACGTGAACGTGAAAATAACAATGATGACAATAAACTTGAACTTGAAGCTAATAAAAAAAAACCCAGGATGCCCCGAATGTCTGTGAAACTGTCCCCTGGAGAAATGAAGAAGAGCTGCTCTTACGTCCACAGTGCGTCCCAGGTGGTCGATGTCGATGTTGAGCTGGGAAAAGCTGGAGATGCAGGGTCGAGGAGTTGTGCTTGCAGGTTTGTGCAGAGTTGCACATGACGAGTGGTGGACACAGAAGAGGAGAGGCAGCAGCAGAACGAGCAGCTTGCATGTGCAGGAAGAGGCCCAGGACGTGGTCATGGCTGACGTGAAGAGGGGATTCTCTGCTTTGGGCTCTGGGAGAGTTCAGTCTGTTTGCCGGGGCTGTGATGGCGCATTGGCAGCAGGTACACGACTTTTAAGAGCAACTTGTGGCATTTATCAAGATTTGGGGAATCCCTGCTTTTCTCCTCCATAGTTTGATGTTTTCCACCGTCACAGAGCTCCCACACACCGAGACTTACTCAGCAGGACGGTGACACGGTGGCAGGGCTGATGATATCAGAGAGATCTGACTGCTTTGACTGTGGCGGTGTTTCCTGTCATCAGCGCTGTCCAGGAATACCAGAGAGTTCAGCGCTCCCTCGCCCAGCCTGCCACGACTGCTCGGACTGTCCAAGAGCGCGTCCTCTCAACGTGTCCCCCAAAGACGAGGAGTTCCATTCATATAGCCATTATAAATCTCTGCTTTCTTTAGTTTGTGTCAAGTAGAGGAATGATTGAGAAATATCTCTAAATGGACGTCATCAGACCTTCGTCGAATCACCTTGATGTACGAACACACGTATTGTGTTATGAACATGCCACTTTGTTTAAGAGAGACTGAGTGGATTTCCTGTTGTTCACCTTGTCTTTCTTTGTTTGGATGTTGTTGTTTATGCTTTGTTTTTATGTCTGCTGTTGGAACAACAGCAAAAATCCCATTGAAGAATGAACACGTAAACTGAAAAACAATAAAAAGATGTTGTAGGGAAGGAATTTGTTTTTTTCTTTTTCGAGTAGTGCACCTTAAAAACTTGCAACATGTTCATTTCTAATGTTTGGGACTGAACAGGAATAGTTTCAAACTGAGAGATCATGGCCACATTTACACGTACCTGGGTATTTGAACAAACTGTGATATTTCTCTGCATTTGAGCCGTGCATTTACTCTGTGAGTCTGCCCTTGGAGCCATTCTCATGTGTCCTGACACATCAGATTTTCCTGTTTGCATGAAGACTGAATAAAGTGACTAGGTTTATTCGCACCAAAACCATTATACCTTCAGGTTCAGTCAATGGATCAATCCCATAATGCTTCATGACATGATCACATGACTTACGTCCAGCTGTAGCAGGGCATATTGGAGATGATTAGTCAGCTGGTCTTAAAACATTCTCTTTTTTCAGAGTCCGATCAGGTAAAGAGATCAGCATGGCTTCTCAATCCTCCAGTCCAACTTTGACACAAGTTGACGCTACATAACAGACCTGAACAGTGAAGAGAATCTGATTCCAGCCATGGAGACTGGATCAGAACCAGTGTGGACTGGACTCTGTTCAGAAGAAAGGTGTACAGGAACCAGAACTCTGGTTCTTTCTGAATGGACCAGATCTGATCAGCAGTGATAATGTGTTGCTCTTCCAACAAAAAGAACAGACTTCGATTTGTATTAATTGGAAGAAAGCTATTATCTATTATTGTCCAGGACACAATGAAGGCCTCAATAAAACTTCTCAGCATCAACATCTCTGCCAATCAGATTTAGTAGATTTAAACTACAATCACTGTTTTAAAACAATGTAGCAGGACGTCACTCTATGGAGGATACATCCTGTATCACTCATCAAAATGATGATCCTACTCGAAATGAATGATATCTTCTCAATTATCCCAACCAAACCTCCGAAAACCGTATAAGTTAGAGCATAAACTGTGGGGGAATTGGTCAAATGTCTGTATTTCTCAGCAGGATGTGGCAATTCAAAGGTTCTGTTAAAACTTCATTATGTGCATCAGCCCATTTTTTGTTTGTTAGTTTGAGCACATTAAAAAGCTTCAACATGCCGTCAAGGGGTCATAGAATTCACCAAGAATCACCAAGAAACATTTACTTATGAGTTCAACTGATAAACAGGTCACGTTCCCTGCCCTGGTGACCTTTGTTTGCTGATGTGAAAGCAGAACATTGACTCCAGGACCATGTTCATCCATCAACTGTCAGTCAATCTGTGAGCAAACAAACAAAACTAAAAGGTCAGTGATTTTTTTTCTCAAGCAGATAATGATGAAATTGACCAAACAGAGAGGTCTTCCCCAAGCTTCCACATCAAACAGTGTACACAAGGATTTCCCCTCACACTGTCAGTGACTATAGGAAGCCAAGGTTCTGATGCAGGAGACGATAAGCTACTGTGATGTTCTTCGAATGTTAAACTACCTTTTCCACGTGTCACAATCAGGCTATAGTTCAGCAGACAGAAATATAGAGTTCAAACCTGAACGGTATAGACCAGGACCAGGTGAATGTCATTTTAAACACAATATATTGTGCGTAGGCAGATCAATTAGAAGCCTTTAATCACAATATTCAACAGCTTTGTTGGATTTCACAGGCTGCTGAAGTTAGAGGTTAGCTGTTGGCATTTAGCATTGTTCATGCTCCTTACAGTATATTTAGACTCTTCCAGTAACGTCCTGAAGCCTTTAAAGCAGGGGAGTCAAAAAGCCTTTTAGTTTAGGAGCCACATTCAGCACAATTTCATCTTGACTGGGTGTCCTTATAACCTTTAAATTAAACTAGTGCTGTCAAACAATTAACATTTTCAATCAGATTAATCATAGGGTTGCTGTGGATTGATTTAGATCAATCAAATTTAAATGCACTTTTTTTTTTTTTTATTGACTGATCCTATGCACCTCTTGCTAATGGGTTAATTGCATTCAAATTTTAAATAAAAAGTATCATGATAATGGATTAATTTGCATTAACGCGTTGATTTTTACACCTCTACAGAAAATGGCTACAGTGTCAATATGAAGCCAGTGAAACCTTCTGGTGCAAAACACTGTGAAATGTCCAAACTTGTCCTTTAGCTGTTGCATTCTGACTGTTTTTACAAACTCCCAGAATGCTAGTCTGGTAGCAACTAGGTTGCTAGCATTAAGTTGCTAGTATTGAATCTCAGAGTTGTTTTGTTTGGCTGTGCTGTGCTGTGCTGTGCTGTGCTGTGCTGTGCTGTGCTGTGCTGTGTCTGCTACTCTTAAAGGAGTTCATCACCCAGAAATTACATTTCTCCTTGTGAAAATACACATATTAGTTCTGGACCTCAGTGGAAACTTGCCTGAATATCTGGAGTTGTTTAGTTGAGCGTGCCCCCCAAAACAGGAGATTTAGATTGTACTTTATGACCTTTATGACTTTTGATATGAGCCTGTGTTGATGTCAACACAGGCTCGTATCATAAGTCCACCTCTGTTCCACCACCACGGCGCCGCGTTAATGAGGAGTTGTGAAAAAGTTGCTGGTCTCCCAAATCAACAGGAAAGTCTTTTCAGTGACACTGCATCAGTTGACCAAACCACCAGGGACCAGTGGATTAAATTCATCTACAACAACAATGTTCCTGCGACTCTTCCAGCCACTCTTCACGTCAGTGTTTTACATTTTGTGCCTGAATGTTTCATTAATTTGGGACAATACCTGGCGAAAATGCATTAACCTGCATTTCAAAGATTCCAACTTACAGCCTGCAGTGCAATCACTAAATCTGGCCCCCTGTGTAAAGCTATGATTTATTGTGTAAGAGACCCAGATGCTACTGGAGACGGATAGCAGCTAACTGGTAAATGGGCTAGCACTGGTATCAATGACTGACAGTCCCTGACTAACAGTCCCTGCTGCCAATCAACACAGGCCTAACATCCATCCCATTCAAAATGTCACATGTACTCTTGTAAGAGAAAGTTACAGAATGAACGACCTCTATTGATTTTTCCCCCTAATAAATCTTGTGAATTTAATTGAAATTATGATTTAAAGACAAATTAAGGGAAGACTGGGTATGTGAGAATACCAGGTGTTGAATCTTGGTTGAATCAATGTATACTTAGAACTTTGAATTATTTACAATTTCCTTGGTGGATTGGAGCCTCTTGTGCCCCAGTTGTAATACATTGGCCTTATGTTTGACACCCCTGCTCTAAAGTTTTAATAAGTGAAGTGAAATTCAGTACAGACTCCTCTGATTTGTCAGTATACAAACACAGACACAAGTAATTCAATACAAACACACACTGGTATCAGTGGTTCGGCTTCATGACAACAGGATATCAAATCTGCAGGAACTGGGTGATGTTATCATGTCAGTATGGAACGAAATCCCTTTTGGATCTACACCAAGAATTACGACAATTCTGATTTTAAAAGAGGGTCCAACCAGGTGTAGTAGCGTAGTCTGAGGTATTACAGTGTTTACTGACCAGGTGAGCGAATACTGTACACCAAATAACAAAACAACTCATGATGTAAAGATATTAAAAAAATCCCGTCTGGTTGCATTAAAACCAAAGAGTTCACCAGGTTGACTCACAGGGGATTGAAAAATAACAATCTAAAGAAGTTTTTGTCTGTCATTATGAGAATAACATAACCATGGATCTTCCAAATCACCTTTGATCCTGAAGGCTTTAATCAAACTAACCACAAATTCCATTTCTAAAGAATATTTGTGTGATTCCTTGTATCTGAATGTTTTTAGTTTGTGGTGGTGTGGGGTGGACCTTTTGGCCTCTGTGATGCTGCTGATACAAGAAAGGTCATCAGGAAGAAACTCCTATAAAAGATTAAACAGTCCCTCCATCAAACACATGCTATGTGATTTTTAACCACTCGAAATGAGTCAAAATATAAAGTCAGTTTCATTTTTCTAAAAGTTCAGCAGAGAACCGAGATGTGAGCTGATTAAGAAGTTGAGCCTGAGTGTGACGAACAGGAAGTGAACACAAATCATGGAGATGTCGACAGAAAGTCGGAAACCCCTCGCATGGAGACACAAAGACATCCCGGTTGGCCTCAATTAGATAGACTAATGTGTTCCCAGATTCTAATATTTGTTCTTTTTCAGCAGCTCAAGTTTCTTCCGTCATGCTCCCTCAAAATATCTCCATCATCAATATCAATTTTATCATAACTTTGACATTCCTTTTGTGATTCCTACCACAAATGTATTTTTTCCCCTCACAATAAATGTCTGTGTTCTCCCTCAATAATATTTACAGTAACTTACAAAAGTATTGACACCACTTGACCTTTTTCACATTTTGTCTCAGTACAAACACAAATGTAAATGTATTATATTTGGATTGTATGTGATAGACCAACAGGAAGGAACAGTGGAGGACTTGGCTGCTTTTCCGCCCTGGGCGAATGGATGGAGAGTGTCTGTGGGCCTCAGATTTTATAGAGTGCCACAGAGCTAACACTGCTTTAAAGGTTGCTAACTCCTCCTAATGTCATCACCAGTAGAGCTAAATCACAATAAAATCAAGACATCTTCATGAAATGGTTAGGGTTAGGGTAAAGCAGTTCTATGCATAGCATATTTGTTTAACTTGCAAATGCCCAGTCGTTACCACGTCTGTTAGTGTCTTTGAAGAAGGAATTGGTTTGTCTTCCAAGCCGAGAGAAGCTGAGGTTCCTCTGTTGGCAGTTAGCACCTCCATGCTAACTCTGGTTGGGTTGCATTGTGCAGGTGAAGAAGAAGAGGAACAACTGTTGTGATTCAGGTCCCGTTTACGCGACAATGAATACAAGTGTATCCGCAAAACTTTCTTCAATTTAAGGGCTTCCGTTTACATGACATCAGTGTATGGGTCCACTGTATCCGGTGCAAAGATTCTTTCACGTTGGGGATTCTCTCCTGCAGAGACTGGCGGAAGCTATGGAGCCTGTTACTGCACAGAGCACATAGGACAGCTCTGGTCAAAGCTACTAATGATCTTCTCATGGCTTCAGACAAAGGACTGGTCTCTGTTCTGGTCCTGTTTGATCTCAGTGCTGCTTTTGATACTATTGATCATAACATCCTATTTACAGAGGCGAGAACACATTATCGGGCTTAAAGGTACAGCACTAAACTGGTTCCGATCATATTTATCAGACAGGTTCCATTTTGTTCATGTTCACAATAACTCCTCAGTCCAGACTGAGGTTAAACATGGAGTTCCACAGGGTTCTGTCTTAGGTCCTATACTCTTTATTTTATACATGCTTCCTGTAGGGAATATTATTAAAAAACACTCCATTAACTTCCATTGTTATGCAGATGTCAAACAAATCTATTTATCTATGAAACCTGATGATATTAACCAACTTTCTGAACTAGAAGCTTGTCTTAAAGATATAAAGGATTGGATGAGCCATAATTCCCTGCTCCTGAACTCAGATAAAACTGAAGTTATTATATTTTGCCCAAAACATCTGAGAGACAAATTATCTAAAGATATATTCACACTGAATGGTATTGCTTTGACCTCCAGTACCACTGTGAGGAACCTGGGAGTTATTTTTGACCAGGATTTATCCTTTAACTCACACATTAAACAAATCTGTAGGACTGCCTTCTTTCACCTATGCAATATTTACAAAATTAGAAATGTGCTGACTCAGAGTGATGCAGAAAAACTCATCCACGCATGTATTATTTCGAGAGTAGACAATTGTAACTCCCTATTATCAAGGTGTCCATATAACTCCTTACAAAGTCTTCAATTAATTCAAAATGCTGCAGCGAGAGTCCTGACAAGGACCAGTATCCCTGTTGAATCAAGAATATAATATAAAATCCTCCTTCTAACTTATGAAGCTCTTAACAACCAGGCCCCATCATATTTTAAAGAACTGATAGTCCCATATCTCCTCAGAAAAAACATTTGGTTCTCAGAGTGCTGGCTTACTGGAGGTTTCTAGGTTTTCTAAAAGTAGAATAGGAGGCAGAGCCTTCAGCTCTCAAGTTCCCCTCTTGTGGAACCAGATCCCAGTTTCAGTTCGGGAGGCTGAAACAGTCTTTTACTCTACTTTTAAGGCCAGACTCAAAACTTTTCTATTTACTAAAGCTTACAGTTAGGGCTGGTTCAAACAACTGTGACGGTGCTGGCTGGTGCCTTTTTGCCATTACCGGAAGTCAGCGCCTATTTGCGATTTATTTATTTATTTATAATTCTAAGTTCTATAGGTCTACGGCCTCACTCTTCCTGCTGCTGGCATCATTAGCTTCTGCAGCTCCACCATAGCTTGTGGTTGCCATTGTTGTGGCTATTAGTAGTGATGGCCAAATGAAGCTTCAATGAAGCTTCGCGAACCACCGTCTATATTTCCTGATTCCACCAGATGGTGCTCTTGGTTTGACTATGTAAGTTGAAAGACTGTCAATGAAGTGTGTTTTCAAACATTTGTTGAACAGACACGCCATCTTGTGGCTTCAGAAAATAAAGACAGCGGTTCATGAAGCTTTATTGAAGCTTAATTTGACCGTCACTATCTCTACCAATGATGATAATGTTCCCTCTTAACAATATTGATGTTTCCTCACATTAACTTCATTATGTTTTCATGATAACTTTTAATATTTCTCTCTCTAGAGTTCATCCCAATGGCCTTGGTCTTTACTAATCTGTCATTATTATAAGAATTTGAATTTGAATGTTATGTTATTGTATGGATTATACCTCACTTTGTTTTGGTTGTTTGGACGGTCACTCAACTTATATTTATAAGCGACTTGTGTATCAAAATATAGCATAAAATACCATCTATAACCGCAAGATGTCACTGTATGACAACAAAAAGCTGCGACAGTAACACACAAAAAACTTAATTACTATGATATTAGACTGACAGAACAAGAAGAATGTGAAGCAAAACAAAAGAAATTTCAACAACTTGTAACATTTTGTTGTTTTTTTACAATAACATTTCCACCCTCCCGTCAACATTAATGTATAATAGTTTCTTTCCCGCCTTCACATTATTTTCCTCTTGCACTCAGAAGGGGCAGGTAAAGCGTCTCTCACTTTGCTTTACTTTTCTTCTCATCCATGTTGTAAAACTCTGTAGGTTCATGAAAACACTGCAGACATACAAAGAGTGAATAAAACACCACAATGTCCAATTAGAACCTGGACATTAACTATGTTCAATGTTCTGTGTATGAAATGACTGTGTTTCCTATTTATAGTCACAAAACATGAAGCACACATTAAACCAAACACATCAACTTCTAATAGAAGAATCAGAATTTATTCCAAAAAAATCAACACACACCAGAAGCACCTTGTTTTTGATCATTTCTGAATGACGTTGTTTTTTCCCTCTTGTTGTCTCTTCCCAGCCGCCCCGTGTCTCTTTATTCCAGGAACTCACTCCTCAGGCTGCCCTCGCTGTCTGAGAAGTTGATAATCTCCTCCACCTCGTCGCCCTCTTCGTCCTCGCCGTCCTCCTCGGCCTCCCCGGACATGGTCCCCTCGCCGTGCCCTCCGCCCTTCCCCCCAAGCTCCAAGTAGCCTTTGGCGGTTTGACTGACTGCGCCGCCGCCACGCTTGGTTCTTCCTCCTCCTGTTCCTCCCCCACCACCGCTGCCTCCGCCTCCGTCAGCTTTGCTTTTCGCTGGCTGGACCATCAGAATTCCATCATCCAAAATGGGGGTCCCTGTGGGGCTGACCCCTTCTGCCGCCACCCTGCTGGCTCGGTCGGTGCTCAGGGTGTGAGCGCTGGGGTCCAGGGTCACGGCAGATTTGCCGGTGCAAAGGCCCATTTTCTCAAAGTGCCTCCTTTTCAAGATTTTCTGCGGTGGTTTCAGTTGGCCGAAAGAAGCTGTGTTTGCAGGTTATAGGAGGGAGTCAGGTCTTTCCATGAGAGAGGAAACAAAAGGAAGAATTCTTGAGGCACGGTCTTAGTCTCTTCAGGTAACTGATGAATTAGAATCCAGAACAATGGGAAGTTTTCAGGGGCTTTGTTGATGCTGGCTCTGGTGAGTTATCTCAGAGTCCAGAGCCTTTGTGTGGATGTTTCCATCAGCCTCGTCGGACCGAATCTGCTCCTCTCCCTTGAAACGACCAGGCTCGCTCTGCTGTCGCAGCCACACTGCTCTCCACCTGCCTGCAGTCCACAGATCGGCTCGCTTTTTTAATACGGGATTCCCTCCCGATCCTCTCTGAACTCTAAATAGAACCATTCACATCGAGAGGGTGTTTCCTCTTCATCTTCAAGCGGGCTTTCCTTCAGCTAAACGCACCAATCACCTGCTTGAGTTGACCTCGTCTTGTCTCGTCTTTGAATTAAAGCTGCCAAGTGTGTGTTTAGCCAGCATTTTCAAAATCTCTTGAAAATGGTTTTCCAGCTCTGTCCATGTAAGGCTGTGAGTACTTTGCCACATACGGTTTTAACAGCCCCCATTATTCGTGCTGTCTCAGCTGGTCTTTTGAGGGTCCTTGACTGTAGCCCTCAGAGCTTCTGCAGAGTTAGGAAGCAACGGATCTGTTTGTGGCAGGTCCACCCCACAATATGAGGAGACAACACAACACGACAGGCCTTGATAATGATGATCCCACTCTTCATCGCCCCCGACAAAGCAGCACAGCCACAGAAACGGTATTTTTAAACGACAAAGGTGATGCCAGCAGTTGAAAATCCATCTATTCGTACTTAGTTATCCACTTTAGTGTTATAAGGAGTTGTTTTCTCCCGTCCACATGATAACAGAGTGGGAGCATTTTTGAAACATTCCACTTCGAGAGCATCTCTAAAAATGTTTTGTTTTCAGTGGCTCCGGGCATCGTTGCCACATAAACGCAACCCCAAAACACAACAAAGGTTTTGCATTTTCACTTGAAATTGTTGCAGCGTAAACAGGCCCAATTTTATAAAGGTAGACGAGTCCCTGAGAATGGAGGCTGGAAAATAGACATCATACAGTCCAGGTTCCTGGATGACTGTAGCCGTACATGGCTCAATGTGGCCCTGTCTCAAAAAACGTGACTGCAAGGAGTGATTCGTGATTTCACACCCAGACCCCGTTTATTCAACGTTTTCAAGTGAAAACACTGAACGTTGGGTTATGTGCTGTTTTTGGGGGCGTGGGAGTTGCTGAAAGCAATACTTTTTGAACAGCTTCTAGATCAGATGTGGGAACATGCTATTTAGACTTTTCATTGGTCTTGGTGTGTGAATCTTTGTTGCTTATTAGCCCGGCTAATACCTCACAATGCAGTGATTTCTGTTTTCTCTCTATCCTGCTGGAAAAACCCTTCAAGAAACAAGGCAGTTAATTGAATAAAATCCATTGAGTGTGGTCCTAAAACGGCATCTTCCTAGCCACTGGAGGCATTATTGGGGGTTCATCATCATTGAATACAAGGAGAGGTGGGTTTATGAACCATCAACCCTGCGATCAAAAGGAAAGCTCTTATGCGATCAGTCAGTCATATAATTGAAGAGGTGGACACGGTTTACCATCAGGAGTTATCGACGTGCCATTGCTGAGCAAAGCCCCTGTGCGTTTCTGAGTCCCTGTCAGAGGTCGTTGTATGATTCTGATAGCGTGCAGGCTGAAGCCTGCATATATAGATAAGAGCTGACTGAGAGGAAACAAGGAATCAGATAAAGCTGCAGTGTCTGCTGCAATGCCTGCATTTCCTGTACAAACTGGATCACATTATTATTATTATTATTATCATTATTATTATTATCATCATTATCATCATCATCATCATCATCATTATTATTATTATTATTATTATTATTATTATTATTATTATTATTATTATTATTATTATTATTATTATTATTGACCCCTGGCAGCCACGTTTGAGCACACAGCCCCTTAATTAAAGTTTACTATTTTATGACTCACTGGAAATAGTATTTCTGTTTTCTGGAAGTTTGACCTACATGAAAGACATTTTTCTGTCAATAACGAAACCCAGATGCTCATCTCAGAATTGCTAACTAGTGAGAAGGTTCTGATGTGACGTGACTCAGCACAATAGTCGAGATAAGCCGAGTGAATTCTCTGATTTGTTTCAGCTCTCATGTGGAAAAGGTCCGTTTTGAATAAGAATTCTTATTGAACACGTTTGCATCATATTTTCCTTCTGTTACTCTAAGTAGCCTCCCACAAATTTCCAGATAGAGTACTGTTGTATTGTAATCATTTACTGTCAGGATGTTCGGATCTGCTAAAGAGGAGCACATGCGAGCGACTGCAGCTTATCTCACCACAGCGAATTCTGTGAGTGCAATGGAGCCACCACAACAACCCTGCTGGTAAATTTGCGTCATCTTACTCGGTCAGCGAGTTAGAGACCGTGTGTTCCCCTGAAGCCAAACAGAGGGAGTGAGGGAATTCAGTATAGCACAGAAAAACGTAAAATATATGCAATTTGGTAGCAACTGTAACGACACGAATGATTCTCAAATATCCTGCTGCAGCCACAGAGTCTGAACTAGTCTCTCATTCAGGATCAGGTTCTAAACGTAAACATTAGCGCATTGTACCGGAAAGTTGCATCTTCTCCAGAGTTGCCAGACCAGCCCCGATCAACCTCTGCACAAACTCGTATGTGAAGAATACACCATAAACACATACCAGCACATCCAGACAGAAACAACCTGTTCTCAGTAGAGTCACGAGAGGGTTAGGGTTAGACTTTGAATACAATGTTGTTGGACCTCTGACACTGAAGTGAAAATGCTGAAAAAACTGTATATGGGACCTATATATATATATATATATATATATATATATATATATATATATATATATATATATATATATATATATATATATATATATATATATATACGCACTATATATGCACTCATATATATATATATATATATATATATACGCACTATATATGCACTCATATATATATATATATATATATATATATATATATATATATATATATATATATACGCACTATATATGCACTCATATATATATATATATATATACGCACTATATATGCACTCATATATATATATATATATCCTGCCTCTCTCTCTCTCTCTCTCTCTCTCTCTCTCTCTCGCTCTCTCTCTCTCTCTCTCTTTCTCTCTCTCTCTCATCTTCCACCACTCCCGTATCTCCTGCGTCACCCTCGTCTTTCTCTCCAGCCTCTAACTCCTCCCTTGTTCTTGCCTCTCCCTCCTCTTCCTTCTGTCTCTCCCCTCTTTCCATCCACTCCCTCACCTGCCTCTTTAGGATCTCATGTGTCTCCCTCCTCTGTCTCTCCCTTTTTTCCCCTCCACACTCTTTCAATCCACTCTTTTGCCTGCCTCTTTAGTCCCTCCTCTTTCTCCCCCAGCAGCACCTCTCTCCACTCCTGTGTTTCCTGCATCTTCCTCCTCTCTACCTCTCTTTCCATCAATTCCCTCACCTGCCTCTTTAGGATCGCATGCGTCTCCCTCCTCTGTCTCTCCCTTTTGTTCACTTCATGGAGACGGTATATAGTTATAAAGTTCTTTATTGGTCACATACAGTGAAATCCATCCTCAGGGCCCACTGCAGTGCTGGTCTGTGGTCACATTAGAACCATATTCAAAACCAGATTAAAAACATTGTACAATGAGTATGATACGTTGCCAATCAAACTTACGTTTACATTTTTGAGAAATATATCATAGCATATTTGAGAATGACGTGCACATGATTCTGAAATCTGAAAGGAAACATCTTCACAATCACATGAAGTGGTTTAAACGTCAATATAGTCCATGTAACTGATTACAGTACAGAGTGATTGAACGACGTAAAGCAGCGACTATGTGGAAAGATGTCTTGTCAGTTTGTTGTCTTTCGGAATGGTGCAGAAGCTCCCTGTCAGAAGGAATTAAGTCCGTCCGCAGCAGTAGTGTAGATGGGGTGGTGACTGGAGCGTAGGCAATATGTAGAACTCTTCACTCTGCTCCTGATAGCTACAGAACATCTGTCAACAACTGATTAACTTGTTGCCTTCGGTGACAAAATGCAGCCGTCGTGAATAGTTGTTCTGCACATGCTCCGTAAATGGACAAGAAGTACCATGTTTCCTCCAGAGTGTCATGGCTCTCAGTCCAGATTCTCCTGGGAGTTGGTAGTTTTATAGTTTGACAGTCTCCGAAATAACAATCCAACTTGATCGTTTGTCCATACAAATGTCTGTGTACTCCGATTGTTAATGTTTGTACATATTTTTCTCCGTGTGTGGTTTCATCACAAAAACCACCAACATCGCCCTCTAGTGGCCCAATATGAACACGGCATCATTCTCACCATGAACGGATATTGTTTTCAAAATGCGACAGTGTAAATGTAAAATGTGTCGCTTGAAATGTTGTCTTGTATGCAAAATCCACACATACTGGAAAATCTGGACTCGAACCAGGGACATTGCGATGAGATGTGCAAACCGCTACATAACTGTTATATATTCTATTCTGAGGGGACTATTATTTCCTATTAACTGCAAAGACCAGAGGACAATGCTGCAACTTTTCTCTTATTGAGGTAACTTCAGGGTTAACCCTGGGTTTATCGTACTGCGACGCTGGTTCACTTCTTCCCTGGCAAATCACCAGGTAACTGACTGAAGCCCTGACCTGCTCCAAAGCCAATTATGTTCTGGACAAGAGACCAACGAGCATAAAAGCTCCACCTCATGACCAACCAATCAGATCTCTTGAAAAACGAGGGAGAGATGCATTCATTTTAACATGATAGAATAAATCTTTGTTACTGAGTGCACTGAAAGATGATTTTGTTCTTATTCTCAAGTACGTTTATCTCCACGAGGAGGATTAACCTGGAATTATGACATTAATGGTCACGCCTGGTAGAACTGTAGAAACATACATTTATGGAAAGCACAACTACTTGTACCGTCACGGCGAGGAATTAATATTCCAACATAAAAGAACTCAAATGAAAATATATATTAAAGTAAGAGTAGAGCAGTGAGGGAGCTCTGCCTGAAACAATTGCGGCATAACAAAGTGAAATTGAGTGATCACTGTACCGTGCCTGTATATTGTCCAGTGAATAAATGTTGTGAAATCTGGCAAAGTTATGAATTGAGTCTGGAATTCTTTGCAGCTTAGCTTCCTGCTGCAATAGTGCTGCTTTTGTCCTGGTTGATGTGGTTGAACTTTTCATATGTTTGGAGAATAATTGTCTGCTACTCCACTGTATAAGCTGCTCTGCAGGATTTGTCATTGGTCAGATGCTGCAAACTCCGCCCCTTTTGTGAATGCGCACCCATCCTGATGGAAAACTTGGCTGAACTACCAAGTTGATAACCTGCTTCATAGTAACACTATCAAAGATTGCGCATGTCAGGGTTTGTCAGTCCAGATAATGGAGAAATATCCCGGGTATGTTTATCCCGCCTTGTAGAACAGGCCTCTAGTTTTATCACTACCCACAGTACACTGGTGAACCACTAGGGGGCAGCTTTTTGTTCAAATCATGCTCACAAACATCCCCATGTGCATCAGTTAGTAGAAGTACAACCATGAATGAAGTCAGTAATATAAAACTGGAAGTATTTTCACAGTGTCTGGTTGTGTCTGTTGGACGTCACAGAGCGCACAGTGTCCACACACCCAGCAGCACAGCAGCGGCCACAGACGTCGTCGTCCAGCTGGCCGGAGCTCGGTTCTGACAGCTGCACCGTGTCCAGGTGTGGACGCCTCCGTCCTGTCTGTGTTTGTCTCTGTTTCTGTCCCTCCGCCTTCCTCCTGCTACCTCCTCCTCATCCTCCTCCTCCCTGTCATCCCTCCACCTCTCCCTCAGCTCCTGCCTCCCCGCAGGCGGCGAGGCAGAAAGAGAGAGGCTGTCTACACTAGAGGAGGACGAGGACGAGGAGGTGCAGTCCAGCCAGTCTACAGCAGTGGATCGCGGGTAGCCGTCCTGCGGAGACGAGCCCGGAAACGAGAACTTCCAGTAGGAGTCGCCTTTGAAGAGGTAGATGGAGCCTGGAGAGGAGTGAGGAGAGAGGGAGTCATGACGTGCCGGCTCTTCATAGGATGAGGGGTCAGACATGACAGAAGGTCTGCTCTGTCCCTTAAAACCCCATTTTATACTATGTTTAAACAGAAAAATCATAGTTTTTGTGAAAAGTTTTGCGTGTACACGTCAATGTTTTGACGTGGGGGGTGGGGGGAGTGCAAAATTCAAAGTGGAACAAGTGGATGGTAAATGAAGACTTTAACTTTTTTGGCACCAGGGACCCTTGTTAAAAACTGTACCAAGTTATTTTCAGTCTAGCTCTTTTTGTTTTTTTGTTTTTTCCTGCGTTCAATTAAACATATATTAAAAAGAATTGAATACTGTACCTATAAGAAAGTTCGACTCACCTTGAGTGTGTTTGTGAGTGTTTATTTGAACATTGGACACAAATACCAATTAGAGCCTCACCATCGCTGTCCGTGGTGATCCCGCTGACGCCGTCCTTCAGCAGCTGAGTCCAGACGTCCTCCTTGTCTTCCAGGGCCTCTAACTCCCCCCACACAGGACCCTCCTCTGGGTCCCAGACCAGGCCCCACTGTCCTGGTGCTCCTCCATCATCATCCTCATCGGTGTCCTCTCCAGCCAAGCTCATCCCCATCCTGAGGGCGGACAGGGTCTGAGGGTAGCCCTCCTGCAGCGACAGGTCTCTGAACAGCCAGAACTGGGAATCTGCAGGAGGGGACAATGTGGACAGCTTAGGCCCTCGTTTACACAACTTCTCAAGTGAATATGCATTGTTTTAGAGTTTTTACTTCAGAAAAGTTTCACATTGACACGGAAAAGGCAGAAAGAATTATGTAGTTAGCATATTGGAACACTAGTGGATACTCTTGTTTGTGTTTTGAAAAGTAACCACCCACATGGAGAGAACAATACACTATAAACTATAACAATAGGAGTACACTGACACTCGTAATAGCAGTCGACCAAGTTGGATCGTTGTTACATTGACTATCAACTATAGAACTACCAAGTCCCAGAGGAACATGGACTGGGAGTCATGACACTCTAGAGGTTCCATAGGTTGCCATTGTCCATCGACTGTGCACAACACCTAGTTACTACGGCTGCGATGCGCATGTGAAGTAACAGCGTTTCCACAATCTACAAGGAGACAGAAGCCCAGCACACAAAAAGTAGCACTTCCCCACATTTCCACCAACACTGGGTTGGACTGTCCGCTTTCGGTCCGGACCAATTAATGTGCCAGGTTTCTAACAGTTGGATGATATGCGCAATAGAGGGAAAGGATCTCAACAGTGTCAAGTAAAGACTACTCACATTTTAAGTAAGAAAAAAATACATGGCTCATGCTTTACTACTTACTGCATTACTATCACCATACTGCGACCTTAATGTGGAGCTATACATACTGTAACGTACCACTGATGAAGATGATGGCATGGTCTGACTGTCTCTCCACCACAGCGTGAAGCCGAGGCAGGTCAGAAGGTAGACCCCCCCACAGCCTCCGGACAGAGGCCCCCCGTCCCGACACCAGACCCCCACCGGTCACTCGCCACATGCTCAGACCTGGAGAACAGAGACCTGTCAGAACCACAACTGGACAGATTTTACTCTGCTGCTGCACGTTCGGACGCCTCCAGACCTTTGAAGAAGAAGGTCTCCCCTCGGATCTTCGCCACGGCGTCGAAACTGGTGTTACATCGATCTGCGGAGGGTCTGAAGCAGAGGGACAGATTGAAAGATTCATGTACAGAGTGTGTTGATTTATTCAAGAAAAACTTGACATGGACATAGAGATGTGAATGGCTATTGGAGATATTGTATCAGTGGAGGTGCCATATTGGTTGAGGACCCGGACTCCATTGTCATCTTGTTTTTCTTAAGGTTGATCAAATATGATCAAAAGGGGATGAGATGAGATGAGATGAGATGAGATGAGATGAGATGAGATGAGATGAGATGAGATGAGATGAGATGAGATGAGATGAGATGAGATGAGATGAGATGAGATGAGATGGGATGTGTTGAGCACATTTTCCACAACAATGAACAAATAAGGAAAATTAAACTGAAAACTTGTATTATTTGTGCAGAATAACTGACGAACCCGTGGTGTCCGTGTCTGTGATGGAGGCGGTGCTGCTGGTGTCGTCTGTGGAGCTCTGGAATGAGGCGAGGAGCGTCTGTAGCCAGCAGCTGGTTACTTTTACCTGCCGCAAAGTTAAAGTATCAAATCATAACTCAAATCATGAATCCTAGCGTCACTAAATAGCCATGTGTGTCTGTAGCTTTAAAGGTTGTTGAAATCAAGCTTATGATACATTTTCTGTAGTTCCATCATTAAAGATTAGATTAAACTATGCTGATAATGAATTTAGACCTTTATAACATGATAACGTTTCTCATCAGAGCCAATTTAGGTGTGTTAAAGTGAGAGCGCTAACTACTGCTCCACCGTGCCACAAAATGCCTCAGCATTAAAATGAAATTCCTGCATCTCCATGTAACCAAGAGGAAATATAAAAAAAGAAGAATTAATAGGGTCAAAAATAAAAGTAATTGTGCTTTGAGCCTTTTGGTTCTTCACAATGAGTCTTTCACATATGCGCCTGTGGAGGATGAAGACTTCATCTGGACTTCATGAGCTACTCATTTTTTTCTTCTCAGGCTCATTTTTTATGCATTTCGCAGTCACACACATGGTAGTCAGAATAATGAAGCCATTATCTCCTATTAGGTCTCCCTGGTGATGATATACTTTGATTCCTACAGCACATGAGTTCTCACAGATCAGATTTCCAGGCTAAATCCTCATGGAGGTCACTGGAAGTGCTCGTTACCATAGAGCTGGGTGATGTGCTCCAGATCCTGAGCTGCCAGGCGGTACAGGAGGGGGTCTCCAGCAGGACCCTGGTAGTACGGGCGCATCACAGAGTGTCGGGATGAGGAGTGGGCCAAACCCAGAGCGTGTCCAAATTCATGGACCAACACCGTGAAGAGGTCCGTGCCCTCAGAGGCTGAAATGCCCCCCAAAAAAGAGTTTCAATGGATTATTTTCTGTTGGATTTTGGGCCAAATATGGTAGATGGCAAGGTGTTAGAGGATGTTTTAAAGGCAGGCTACTACGGTGGCTCCTATATATAACAGGACAAAGAGGATCTTAAATTCCTTCAGTACGGTGTGACTCTCCTGTTAAAATTCAATGGTCTTATTGAATTACATGAGTCCTCAGTCCAAGAGCAAATAAATCAAAGTGACTCACCTGACTGTCTGAAGGCTCACCTGGCTGTCTGAATGCTCACCTGACTGTATGAATGCTCACCTGGCTGTCTGAAGGCCCACTCCTCCTCTGCATCCAGATGGACTCCTCCTGCACGTGCAGGGTCCGAAGGGAAGAAAGCATGACCCACCGCTCCGCCTGCTCCATCAAAAGGGTAGCCATCACCATGGTAACCGTGCAAGAAGTCTACCTGCAGGTCAGCTGCCTCCGGACTGCCTACCTGGATGCAGACCACAGGATGAATGAAGAGTGAATGAATGAAGAGTGTCTGAGTATGACGAAGCTGCCTGTCAATCAGAAAATGACCGACCTCGTGAAACTCCAGGGGCGTTGGCTCCGCCCACACTCTCAGAGCGTAGAAGACCAGCGAGCGTACCGTCTCCCGGGACAGATGAGAGGATGAAGGATGTGACCGCAGCCTGAGGATTTCACCAGGAGCATGCAGGAGTGAAAGAGTTACTCTGTTTCTGATCTGTACATGAATCCATGTTCGCTGCAACCTGCAGCCATTTGTGGCTCTAGAGCTCCTCTGTAGTGACTGTAGTGACTCTGTAGTGGCTCTACAGCTCCTCTGTAGTGACTATAGTGACTCTGTAGTGACTGTAGTGACTCTGTAGTGGCTCTGTAGTGGCTCTACAGCTCCTCTGTATGACTGGAGTGACTCTGTAGTGGCTCTACAGCTCCTCTGTAGTGACTGGAGTGACTCTGTAGTGGCTCTACTGCTCCTCTGTGGTGACTATAGTGACTCTGTAGTGGCTCTACAGCTCCTCTGCAGTGACTATAGTGACTCTGTAGTGACTGTAGTGACTCTGTAGTGGCTCTGTAGTGGCTCTACAGCTCCTCTGTAGTGACTATAGTGACTGTAGTGACTCTGTAGTGGCTCTGTAGTGGCTCTACAGCTCCTCTGTAGTGACTGGAGTGACTCTGTAGTGGCTCTACAGCTCCTCTGTAGTGACTATAGTGACTCTGTAGTGACTGTAGTGACTCTGTAGTGGCTCTGTAGTGGCTCTACAGCTCCTCTGTAGTGACTGGAGTGACTCTGTAGTGGCTCTGTAGTGGCTCTACAGCTCCTCTGTAGTGACTGGAGTGACTCTGTAGTGGCTCTACAGCTCCTCTGCAATGACTGTAATGACTCTACAGTAAGTCTCCAGCTCCTCTATAGTGATTCTACAGTTCCTCTGAAGTGACTCTACAGCCTGATGCCACATTAACTGATGACAGAACTCCTCCAACCTCCAGTTGATGTTCCTGCGTGTCCACATGGACACAGACCTCCTCCTCCTCTTCCTCCTCATCTTCCTCCCATCCTGGCCATCTGCAGGTCTGGAAGTTTCTACTTGGTCAGGCAGGGAGCAGCGAGGGCTGTTCATCAACGCCACCGTCTCGTTATCTGAGCATAGCAAAGACTCTTTGAAAAGGAGCGTGTGTGTGTGTGTGTGTGTGTGTGTGTGTGTGTGTGTGTGTGCGTGTGCGTGTGCGAGTGCGTGTGCGTGCATGCGTGTGTGTGAGTGAGACGGTCACCTGCCACTCCGGTCTCCCTGAGGCCTGCGAACCTCTGCATGGCCTTCATAGCGTCAGTGACGGCGGTCCAGGCCTGCAGCTGGCCAGTGGAGGGGTCTGCAGGGGGCAGGTAGCCATACCTCGTCAACCAGTCCTGCAGGACGCCAAAGAGAAGACGTGCTCCATGAAAGAAGGCTTTGCTTGGGTGCATTCCCTGTTCACACAACAAATGCTTTCACGTGAAAAAGCAAACATTTTGTCACGTTTTGGCCGTCTGTTTACACGACAACAGAGCCCTTAGCCCCTGAAAATGTAGCTTTCCATCAAAGCTGAAATTAATTGTTTGACATGAGACCTGATCGCCTCCTCTCCTTCCAAATCCAAACACACGCAAACCTTTTCGAAAAATGCCCCGACCTCGTGGAAATGGTGGAAAACTACTTTTTTTTTTGAAACACTGCAACTACACCCACACCAAGGCCCCAGTAAATAATTCTCCTATGCATCTGTGAGTGGACGAACAACAACAATGTTTTCCTCCAGCGTGTCATAACCCCCAGTCTCTAGTTTTTTGCCAATTTACGGTATGTCTACTCCCATTGTTAATGTTTACGGCGTGTTGTTTTCCGCTTGTATTTAAGTGCTTTCATTCAAAAAGGCTACTAGTGTCCCCACATGAAAACTACTTTCAGTGTTTCTGACGTTTCTGTGTAAACAGATGCCGTTTTCAAAACGTTGTCATGTAAATGCAAAACTTTTCTTCAACAAAAAAAAGCACAAACAATGCGTTTTTCACTTAACATGTTGTCGTGTAAATCGGGCAATAGTTGAAATGTCAAATTTCTGCATTTCTAAAACACTTGAGCACTTTGCACCAAACCTAAAATGCGCCGGCACTGCACAGACTGGACACAACACAGTGAGGGGGAGTTTACCACCAGGCGGACGCTCTGGTCCTCGGTGGGCACCGCCGCGCCAAACGGCGCCGTCGGGGTCACGCTGGGAGAAGAAGCAGCTGGCATCCATCCACTGCTCAGACAGAGCACAATGATACACAGCCTCATCGTGGCCACATGGCGTTACGTGAAACGTTCACTTGACAGAGATCTGGCGAAGCCCGTGCTGGTTCTCCATCTCTGGAAACGAAGATCGGCAGAAAGTTATCGTCAGGATTTACTGTAACGGATGAATGGATGAGGTCTTCTCATTGCCAGTATTTCTAAGTACAAAAGCTCAGGAGAAGCCAGCTTCACGAAAAATCATTTAAAATAAATTCACATCGGTAAACGCGATTAAGATGAGGCGCCCTCTCGCGGCTGTTGTAATGAAGGTGTGGTCATTGTTTGGTATTACGCATAAAAAATTATTTTGTAAAATTTTTTTAATGTACAGTTTTGATGCATCAGTATAAGTAAACTGTATAAGTGTTTTTTGTCCTGGAGAAGCATGAGTCACACTTTCCATTGATGAAGTGGGCGCTGATCAGGATTCACAGTGTGTGAATTTCAGGTGTAAGCTGAGGACTCTGCAGCACCACCTGCTGGGTGCTTGAGGGCGTGCATGTCTACTTCAAACAGAAAATTGCAACAAAACGGTTTCATTCTTTAGTAGTAATCAACATCCATTGACATTCCAGAGCACACACTTGTATGATGGTGATTAATAATTAGATAATTGACTACTACTGTAAAACAAGAAATTTATATATATATATATATATATATATATATATATATATATATATATATATATATATATATATATAAAGGTAGTTTCTACAATAATATGTAGAAATATTGTTTCATTTCAGACCAGCGTTGGAACCTTCTCGCTGTGCAGGAGCACTGACCACAGCCCCACCATACCGCCACTCAATACATGAGCACTTTCCCGAAATGGGAAGCAACCGATTATTTTTTGCAGCGTGTGTTTGAGCGCCACATTTTTCTTTGATAACTTGTTCCAGTCTCCAGTTAGTTTGTGGTTTTTATCTACAGATTTATACGACATGTCAGATCAGCTACTGTACTATAAGAAGCAGCGTGTTGCACAGACGTGTTCTCTGATAATATCTGGTTTCAGTGACATTTTTTGACAATCTGCTGCCTTGGCTTTTGCCCTCTGCTGTGGTTTCTGCTTTAATCTCATTACTTTAACACGGAGCTTCGTCGTGCAGACCCCCGCCCACCCATACCCCACCCCGTCCTTTAACTGACACAGTATCCCCTCTAACCTAATTAAATGGAGCATCCTCTGACACACACACACACACAGTTGTAGTGTGCCGTGTCCTCCCCTCTGTGTTTTATGGTAATGCCGCTCCATCTTCTGATTGCCCTGGGAGATGATCTTCCCGCTGGGAATTGAGTCTGGACGTTTCCCGTCAGCTTCTTTTACTGACGGCTGTAAGTCATGCCTGACCTTGGATGTCACCGAGCTCCTCTGGATATTTGGAGGTGAGTGTGAGGCCAATCAAACATCTGAACCACCTCCTCGCTTCTTTCCACCAAACCTTCCACCGAGCAGCCATGGTGAGTTTTACTACTGGACCTTCTCACAAGCCATGGCATTTGGACCTGGATGCTCCCGATCCTCCACAGCAGGGGGCCTGTATGAATGGATGGCCGGCTATGTAAAGCCTGTTTAAACTGCTCCATTGGTAAAATGACTCCATAAATAAAGTCCCCTTAATTCTTTTAATCTCATGCCAGGCTTTCATTTTGGGTCAGTGTGCATTTATTTGCGTTCAATATCATTCTGCAGCGTATGGATTTATTTGTGTTGAAGCAAATAGAGACTCCCTGCCCCCACCCCAAACCACGGTTTGAATCCCAACCTATATTCCACGTGTGGTTCTGCAGGTTTCTACCTGGTAATGTTTCTCATTTCCACTGTCTCCTCTACTGGCTCACATTGAATTGCTGGTTATTCTCCGTAAAACTGAGATGACTGTGATGTATTTGTAGCGATAGGTATAAAACTGAATTCATTCCAATCATATAATAATGGATAAATGTGTGAGAAAGTTATCAGGGGAGCAGTTTCTGGATTCAGATTCTGTGTCATGTTGGATAAAACGGTGGAGACGAACCACACACATGCACACCAGTCAAGAGAATTCTGGCATGCACATGGGAAACATGCAAACTCCACACATCGAACTCAAACCCACAACTTTCTCACAACGAGTGCTGACCACGACACCAGCGACTGCCACTTTTTGATAAATTCTGATTTTAATCATCCTTTTTCTAGATACTTTTCACAAAATAGAGAAAATGTTACATTTGATATAATAAGGATAAAGCAAACTATCATGATTCAAATGTAAATGATCTGTTTATTGGATTTATTGAACTACAAGACAACTTTCAAAGCGTACTGCAATTTTTTTTGCAGCAGAAAGCGTAAATCTTATAATTCATCTCTTTTCTTTTTCCTCGTGACCCAAGGTCACAGCATCGTGGAGTAGCAATAGTTCGGTAAACTTTGACCAAGTTTTAATAAACAGTCATATAAGCATGTTGAGGTTTGCAGTCTAAACGCAGAATTGATCTGCTTTAGCACCAATAAATCAATACCACACTCTACGTTGGCTTCCGTGTGGTATTGCTCCGATATAAAATGCATGAATCTTGTTATAGTTGATGAGCAACATCACATCCCATATCTCCAGTGTGATTACATTGTTTTGTTAGAACTATCTATTGAAGAATTCAAATTATGAACGTTTCAAGTCAGTCTGAATCAGAGTAAAAGTAAACAAGTCTTAAATCAGTGAAAACTGATCAGGATTGCGTGATAACAGGACGTCATCCAGATCAGCCGCACAGTAATTGTCCTCACTAAAGCGTGCAATGCATCCACCATCTGCTGCTGCCGTCTCATAAACCTGGAAACCTTCACTCTGACACACGCTCGCACACAAAACGCAGAAATTCTAGAAGTTTCTCACCTCCCCGTGCAACTCCTCTTGCTCCTCTCTCTTTATGAGCCACCGAAAGAACAGATGGGTCCTTTCTATTCTCCTGCTTCTTCTGTCAAAGCCTCGCTCCTCCTCACCACACACACACCCACACACACACCCTAACACACCATGACAAACAGAGGTTTGCACAAATAGCCTCCTTCTCTCTCCCTCTCTCTCTCTCTCATATAAGAAGATTTGATCTGAGATTACTCCGTCTTTTTCCATCTGTCTTCTTTATCTTCACAACATTCAACACACAAACATGCAACTCAAACAGAATGCTTTTTATCCTGGACGTCTGAAATTAAAACTATTAATGCCAGAACTGCACTCACCCAATCTGGAATCCCGTGTTTAACCCAGGGGAGGATTAACCAGTGTGTGTGTGTGTGTGTGTGTGTGTGTGTGTGTGTGTGTGTGTGTGTGTGTGTGTGTGTGTGTGTGTGTGTGTGTCACATCTGCACATGCATGTGGATCTTGTCTCGTGATAACATGAACATTTTTCACAATCCTCTTAACGCCGGGATTAAAACAAAACTCAAACGAAGACAAGCAGATTTGTGCGCTTCCCTCTCTTCCTCCCAGATTCTTCTTCTTCTTCTTCTTCTTCTTCTTCTTCTTCACTCCCTTGTATGCGGATCCTGCCTCTAACCTGAAGACATTTATTCCGGAGGAGATCTGGGAAACGAGGGTCACCTGTTGGAAACTGTGACAGAACAAAACGCCATTTGTCCAGTTTAGATTTCATTTCAGACATCGATACTAACATTATTTCTGGGCTATGAGGACCCCCCACTATTTACTCCTGTAGCATCCCACTGGGAACATTAAATAACCTCTAATCTGATGGACAGAGTGCGATGGACAGTCTGATATATGGAGTCTGGTGATAGAACCCCATGAAGAGCTCCTGTTTATGTTTTTGGGGTAACTTGAGTCCTGGACTCTATGTTTCTGTCGATCCATAGAGGAACTGAAGCTCTTCACACTGCACCAGGTGCTTCTCCTCACATTTCCTCCTCCTTGAATCGATTCGCCACATGTTTTCCGACATGGTGTTCAGTTTCTGAGATAAGCTTTTGGTTGAGACATCAGATATTCAGTGCTGATTTACGTCCAGAGCTGGAACGTCATGAGGACTTCAGCTTCTGCTCTGTAATTATAAGAGAGGCCACTCGACTGGTTTTCCTTCATGAACATACAAAATGGAGTTTATGTTTGAGATCGATACTTCTAGATTGTTGAAATGTGGTTTTTGGGTGATTACAACTCAACAGATTGAGGATTAAAGTGAAAGCGACATGTTAATTTATGGTGAAAACAACTTCCAGCTGCTTCAAACAGGAGCTAGAAAACACAGGCTGAACATTCAGGGGGGTAAATACAGATTAAATATTTCCTCTGTCACCGTGACAACCAGACACTTCCCCATGAATCTGGCTGCTGGGGCACTGGGGCAGGTCAGGGGTCACCGAGGGGGTTGGGGGGGGTGATAGATGGTCCTGGTGAATAAGTGAATGGAGCTGTGTGTCTGCGGCTAATCGCAGTGTTAGCCATAGCAACAAAAGTGCTTTATTTTTAACTCCACTGCAAGACCCTCTCTGAGGACACCCCCCCCACCCCACCCCCCACCCACACCACACACACCCCATACACACTGTGGACCATAGGAACATCAGCATACTCTCTTTCTTCAAATCATCATGTAAAAAAAAAAAAGATGTATAATAATTGAAACATAAAGGAAACTGGCTCATGCCTTTTTCTCTCTCTAGCCAGCAGGAGGTGCCCAATGCATGCGATTATCTCCAGTGGCTTAGATTATTGTGATGACCTGCTTTCTGGTCTTCCCCAGAAAACTATCAGCAGCCTGCAGCTGCTCCAGCATTCAGCAGCAATTGAATTGAAGAAGTAACAGAAGCTGTCTGAGGTTGCAGGACTGTGTGAACCCCTCTCACTCTCCGATTTAAGACCAGACTCGCTGACTGGCTGAAGTCGCAGGTTCTGTTCTCACTTGAAGGGGGCAGAGTTTGAAGATTGTCCTGTAAATGTGATGAGGGGCACTGATTGTCACACAAAGATACTGTTAATGCTGATACGTGTTTAGTCGACACCACTTCATCTAAAAGCAAACAAACAGCTGAGATAAGAAACACAGAAAGGTGGAAATGTGAAAGTCTGTCCAGACGTTGTAAAATTAAATTGAACTACATTTTAATGCTTTTTAAAGATCTCGTGTACTGTCAGGTACTTCCTCCTCTTTCCAAGATGGGCATGTGTGGGAGGAGTCAGTCCAACTCACACAGACACAGCAGATTCTGTATGCAGCTCCTATGATCCAATATTCAAATGGAGGAAAATCAAGGACAAGATGGATTTGGGGCAATAAACTTTCAATTCAATGTTTTTGGACCAACAAGACCATGTGAAGTGGTTGAAAAGATGTATTATATTACTTCTTTAACCGTGGAACCCAAACTTTCTGAAGCAGTTTTCACTAAACCCTTTGAGAAATCTACCCACACGAAGGATCTAGCGAAACAGTTTAGGTTATTATGATCTGGATTGAGTTAAATGATTTAAGAATAAATATCCCAGGGTAGTTTAAATGAGTCCAGGTCTGTTTGTGGAATAACTACAAATGTCTGTGAAGCACTTTTCGCATTGTTGTTGTTTTTCCATCTGTATATAAATAATATATGATGGAAAGATTCTCGGTTTCTTAATATATCCAGGTGGAGTTTACAGAGTCTTGGTTATATCTAAAAAATAACATTAAAAATAATCAGGTGTATTTTAAAGTGTCTAATTTAAGTTTAAAGTCTGATTCATTTTATAGAATTCAAATCATTAGAATAAACACAGGTCTAGGTTTAAGGACCTGTTTAATTAATGGATTTTTCCATCACTTTTTTCTTCATTGAGAAGATGTTAAATATTTTAAATAATCTACGTCACATGAGATGAAAGGAGTTGAGCTCTGTCTTGTTGGTAGAATGTTTTCTTCCTTTCATGAGAAACCATTTTGTTTTCCCAGTCCAGTAATATTCAACATAAATAGTGTAATAGACATAAATGATCAATACTCTCTGTAATAAATGTTTTCAAACACGTATCTTCTTGTGAACATTACAACTTTAAACTTCTATCTTCTCTATTTTTATGAGATCTTTCTTGATTTCCAGTGTTTTTTTAAAAACATAATTTCTTGAATAATTTCAATATAAGAAATATTCAGAAGAATCATATTGTGACATTCTTCAGACACAGTGTGCGTGTGTGTGCGTGTGTGCGTGTCAGATTTGACCGGAAGTCAACATGAGGATTTAACTCCATACGTCATCAAACATGAATATGTTGTTTATGGAATATGTTTGTGTATATTGGTTTAAAACGTTTATGTCGTATAAATTCAGGGCAACAAAATTGTCCCGGAAAGGTGAGAGCGAATAAACGAAAGAAAAAAAAATAGAAGTGGAGATGCCGGGGATTGAACCCGGGGCCTCATACATGCAAAGCATGCGCTCTACCACTGAGCTACATCCCCAGACGAACGGTCACTGACACATAACTATATATAAATTGTCAGTGGACTCGTTCATTTTACATTAGATTTGGCTGGTTTTGTTCGAAAAATCGTTACTTTATTTAATGTTAGAAAATAATACAATTCATACAGCATCAAACTTTTTTTTTGAAAGTCGGACAAGTACAAATTTGCAAGTGTGGGTTGATCAGAGAACCTAAACTGAGCCTGAAAATAATCAATTTCGATTTAATAAATTTTCTGCTATATTGAACAATGAATTTTCAGTCAAAGCGGCAGCTGCATTTCCCTCCTCCACCAGCAGGTGGAGCCCCTCCCCTCTTCCTGCTCCATGTTGCCTCACCTGAGGTCCACGCGCGGAACTAATTGAAAGATCACGCTCTCTTTTCCTTCTATGGTTTTGTTTTTTTTATTATTATTATTATTATGTCACAGCCGCCGGCAGCCAATGAGCGTCCACGTGCGTTCCGACTCACCTGAGCCGCGCACCGCGCGCACAGACACCTGCCGTCCTCCGGCTCCGGGCAGGTCTGCCGGTACTGTGCGGGACTCTGCGTGATTGTGCGCGGACATGAGATGAGGCTGCACCCCGTCAGGTGCGGAGTATTGCTGTTGGCTCTCTGCTGCTTCCTCTCGATCACCTGGATCACGTCACTGCAGGAGGATGGAGGTGAGCGGCGCGTGCACCCGCTTTTACTTCTTCTTCAAATGGTTTCCGCGCTCATGAAGGAGAAGAACGTGTTCAACTTGTTCAACAAAATTACACCCGGAAGGGGCAACTGTGACTCAGGAGGGTAACTGACTGAGGTTGAATGAGTGGTAACTTGGGGGTGACTTCTGGATAAGTTTAGGGGTAACTGTGACTGTGATGGGTAACTTGGGTGTAACTTCTGGATAAGTTAGGGGTAAATGTGACTGTGATGGATAACTTGGGGGTGACTTGACGCTGCTCCTCTTGGCAGTGATCCCCAGCGGCTGCATCTAATTAGTGTTGCGGTGGATTTCAGGCGAGTCGGTCAGAAAGTGTCCAGCTGAATTATTGATCAGTGACTCCGAACCTGACGGCTGATTATTAGAGGAGCAGCGAACTGACAAGCTTTTCTACAATCGCTTTTAACATCTCCTCTGCAGTGGGACAGTCGACATAATTCTTTATATGTATGCTGCTATTCAACAAATATTCTTGATGTTCAGGAAACTCGCATTGCGGAGGAAAGTGAACGAGCTGGCCGCAAAATGTCATCCTAAGTGTTGAATGAAAACCGATGAGCTCAAATGTGGAGATCAAAGTTGAAATCTGACTGTGGAGTGAAATAACTGAAAGTGCAGATAACGTTAGTGGAGCATCAGGTGAAATAATGTGGACCGTTGAGAATCAATGAAAAACTCAAAATGTAAACAAAATATTGAGATTTAAATGTCGGAAATGTTAATTTTGCGTTAAAGTTTTCATGAAGTTGGAATGAAGAGAAAATGATCCGATGAGATGTGAAATGTTCACACTAAAAACTAATCAAGATCAAAATAAAGCTGGTGAGAATGATTAGAAATTAAGAGCATAAATGTAATGTAGAATTCAGATTTTACCCCTTACACATGAAGTAATCTCTGAATATCTCGCCAGGTTAAAGCACTTTATCAACCGTTACTTGTGATCTCATTGAAAGACTTTGATGAAAGTTCTTGAATTTTGTATTTTAAATCACTTTAAAGCCTTTTTATGAAATTGTGAGCCATTTTTAATCTTTTTGTTCTCATTTCTTAACAATGAAAAGACTTATCCTGGTGTTGTTTTTCAATGTGTGACTTTTCCACCTTTAAGTATTTGAGTTTGTTGATTTCTGATTAGTTCCTTTCTCGGTGGAACCTGTGAAGATAAATCTTCAGAGGTTGATTTTGTTTGTTTGTTTGTTTGTCAGGTTTCATGTCCTTGACTTTCAGCCCCAGGCTGTTTTTACACACTGCCTGCAAATGTCAGCTTCTTTACACACACACACACACACACTCTTCACATTTGTGTTTTTTTGCATGGGCTGTTGTCCTGACATGTTTCCTGAAAGTAAAAGTTCCCCAGCGTAACGGATCGGGTAACAACCAGGAAGCAAGGACTCTAAATGTATATAAAATATACCTCAAATATATTTTCCACTTATTTCTTAAGTGTGGTGTGATAGATCTAATTGAGATGAGATGATGATTTTAAAATGACGGAAGTTGAATTATTTTCACTCTGGTTCTGAAAGATGTGAAAGTTTAGTGTGTTGAAAATACTTAAAACTAAAAAAAAGTAAAAAAAAACATGTTTAGAAAGTTTAATAAAACATAATCCACTGAGAGGACATGTAATGTGGAACTTACACGCAAGAAAACTAGTTATATTCGAAAATAAAAACATCTTTCTGTGGAAAACTATAATTGTAACTCTACTATATAATATAACTGCACTGCAAAATATATAGTGAAGTGTTCACATTTCTACACCTGAATGTAATGATAATCAAACAAAGTGTAGCAGGTACATGACCTCATACAGTAAAAGGGGCCATTGATCTGACTTTAACTTTCAAAATAAAGGAAGTGTGTGTATCCGCGCTTCACTTCTGATGCTCTGAATACATTTCTCATGACTTTAAAGGACGTCCTGCTCAGAGAGATGATACAAAAGTGTGAAGGTGGTGGGAAGTGAGTGAGTTCAGTAACGTTGACTACTCTGGCGGGTGTACAGAGATCACTGCAGGTGCTAATGCTCGTGTTAATGCTCACTTCTGCTATGGAAGACGGGAGCAGGTGTGGTTGCACATGACGGCTGACTCACTTCAGAGATGACGGACATGTGGTGCTGAAGTCCTCCAGCTGCCATGTCCAGGTAAACGAATGTAAGGGTGATGGACGACTGACGCTGCTTTCAAAGGTCACGAAATAACTGAGTTTAAACATCAGAGGGAGGGTCTGACAGTGAAAGAGCTTTGAGAGAGTCTGAGAGCACACCACGATGTCAGAGTTGATACCCCCCCCCCCCCACCCCCCATGTGTCCAGGTCCTCAGAGTGTCTCGGAGCTGCAGACTCTGCACAAGCGCCTGCTGGTGGCCGAGGAGCTGGGGGTCCAGGTCAACCGGGACCTCAGCAGCATCCTGGAACAGATGAAGGACTCCTCTTCCTCCTCTTTTTCTTCCTCCAATAGCTCGCACCCCGGCGTCCCCTCAGGCACGTATGGAATTATTTTTCCCCTGGAAAACAAATATTACTGGATGGAAAACGGCCATCTTTTTGCACGTAATGAACTTCAATATATAACAAAAAAGGGAAGCGTTGCATCTAACAGCAGTTATACATGCACAAGTGGAAGTGAGTAACAATATAATTTACTAAAAAAAACTTCAGCTCATCATAGTTTTCTTCTTGTTGTAAAGGTCACGGGTTCCGTTTACTTGCATGAAAACACACACTCACTGGCCAGTTTATTAGGTTCAATTACTAATCAAAATACTTGAAAGCTGAGTCATGTCAGCAGCTCGGTGCGTTTGGAAGTGAGCACCGCGATGAAGGCCGATCTTTGAACCTCCATGGTTGAGAAGCGGGAGCTCTCCAAGTGAGCAGCTGGAACCAAGAGAGTTCAGAAGTCAGTGGACGGGCTGGTTGGAGGAACATCCTGCCTGGTAGCAACAGTCCAGCTGCTGCTGAAGGAGTCTTTTTATTTATTGTCAACTGATCAGCTTGAAACTCCACAGCCTACCTGAGTTGATCTCTTCAGATGGAGACGTCCAGCTAAACTTAAGAGCCTCCCATTTTAAGCTGGTTTCTGGAACATGATGAGAAGTTCTCTGGACTCCCAAAGACCCCCCCACAGTCACGGATCTCAGTCCAACGTTGAGAAATGGAGGAACAGGAGATTGACATCATGGATGTTCAGACCGCAGACCTGCAGCTCGTGTGGGAAGTTATGGACCAGAAACTCTCGAGGATCTTTTGCAGAGCCTTGTTGGACCTTTGTCGCCAAGAATTATAACGCCTGTGGTAGTTGACCAATCAGATGGTGCGTTAAATATTTCACAGAAAATGGTGCCAACAAACTGGAAGTCAGAAGTTCAAACCATAAAAACCAACACGGACCGGGTGTGTCTGGTTAGAATTGCTTCAAAGTACGTAAATGAAAAACGGATTCATATGGAATCAAAAACGCCAAAGATGTAAGAGATTGACATTGAATGACTGTATGAATTATTTGATGTCTGGATTGAGGTCCATATCTGAGGATCCCCTTCAGGCTCCTTCAGTGTGGTTTACTTCCATATTTGTTTTGCGTATTTAGAAAAACACTCGCTTCTGCTACATGTAACTGTTTTGGTCCGTGCAGGAAAGCAGAAAACCTTCATCCAGTCCAACATTCACCTGTACATGCCACACCTCCGGGAGCATCCGGGCAGCCTGGTGCCCAACGTGGTGCTGGGACAGGGACGCCGCGGAGGTACGGAGACAAACGCCCTCAGCTTCACTTTCAAAGCCCTCTCCTGCTTTGAAGACGGATGAAACTGCAATCTTGATGATGTGTTTTAATGTGTTACAAAGTACAACTCATAGTCTAAAGCTACAGGTCTTGATGCTCAATTTAGATTTTTCTAAACACTGCCTCTATGTGCAGAAGACGCTGTTGACTTGGTCAGCATGGTCGCCAGATGTGACTCACCGTTTACAGCCCGAACAACAGCAAATATAATCGCACACCTACATAAAAAAATAAAAATAAAAAAAACCAGCCTCTGCAGGGGTCATGTTCAAACCGTAAAGCTGTGATATGTGCAATAAAGAACACACTATGTGCTCCACAAATGCACAGTTAAAAGGTAAGAGAATTTGGCTCCCCAACTGAAGGATCATCGCCTTATCTGGCAACACAGGCCAGCGTGTTGATCAATTTCCAAGTGGTTGTTAAATTAGAGCCAAAAGAAAATACAGACACTTGCACCGGCGTTTGTCCATGACGTCAGTCACATGTCAATGACAAATACGTTGCATATAGAAAAATATCTGAATTGGTACCACTTATGATGGAGGTCTGATGTGGAAAACAATCCAAACTGGAGCTTTCACACGGCCACAAAGCAGGTCAGATGTGCATCATATCGCTGTAGTGTGAACGAGACCTGACGGTTTCATTTGACAGGTTTATTTCAAAGAAAACATTCTAAAATGTCAATGTTCTCTTCCCTTTAACTGTCGTGTGGGCACATTTATGTATCAAGAAAAGGTTGGCACAGGTACACACCGTGCAGAATGAAGTTATTTGAACCTATTATGTGGCAACAAAACCCGTTCCAGTGTGACCACTCCTCTATTTGTGTAAGTGGAAAAAGTGGACAAGAAGATCTCAGATCCTGACCAACTGTTTTCATGCCAACGGTTCCTCCTGATCATGTCGCATTCTTTTTTTCAGTTCTGTTTATGTAGACTGTTACAGGTACAACAGAACATTCATGAGATGTTTACAGAGTAAGCAAACAACTTAATGACTGTGAAGAGGAGCCAGCAGAACCAGACTTGGGTGTGGAGACTCTGTTTCTGCTGGACGATTCGAAAAAAAAAACCTGAAAGTGTTCTAGGTAGGCCTGAAGCAGCTCCAACTGTCTACTTTATCAACCACATGTGTTTATCAGAAGGAGAAGCCAAAGTCCTCCGACCTGCTTTGTCCTGAACACGCCTCGTTTCAGAAGTAGCATTAATGTGGCTCCACCGGTGTGAGTACATCAAAGTATGGCCCAATCACAGGATAGACGGTCCTCACCTCAGATTAACTGTGGTAGCATCTGTGCTCATCACTTCATGTGTGAGCCAGCCGCAGCCGCCGTTCTATGCTGATAACGTAACCAAGGTGTGCGTGTGTGCGTCCTCAGTGTCCATAGTGCTGGGAGTTCCCACAGTGAAGCGGGCGAAGGAGAGCTACCTGGTGAACACCCTGGGCTCTCTGCTGTACGGTCTGACTGCTCCACAACGCAGAGATGTGCTCATCATCGTGTTCGTGGCAGAGGTGACTGACGCACGCCGTGCACCAATAAATGCGTTGGCGTTCAACCTCGTGGACATTTCCTCACCGACTTCACCCATCGGGAGGCGGCCATATAGCGCCGCGTTCAGGCGGGGACCGGAGTGCCGGAGGAAAACGCGCGCGGGAAGATCGTGCAAACTCCACAACAGAAAGGCCCCGGGCTGTGTGTGAGCCCATGACCGCCTTGCTATGAGGCAAGAGCGCTAACCACTGCCGCACCGTGCGGCCACACGCCTATGCAAATGACGGAATGCTCTCCAGCAGACTCACCTGACCTTGAGGCTCCTTTTGAACATTATGAACTGCCTTTTTTTTTTTTTCTCCTATAGTGCTGATGGTAGAATACCTGGGGTGTGTGTGGAGTCATAGATATACCGAGTAGCAGACCTAGCTTGTTTCACGCCCTGGACGTGGCACGCCGGCGCATTGGCGCCTATCAGCGAGGAACAATATTGATGTTCCGCCACCGGTTCATGCCATTACTTGTACAGCATGATTACAGGTCACGACTGTCCGTGACGCCTCGGCCCTGACTCGTATAATTCCCGTCACAATGGCGCTCTGTGGTCCGGAATTGAGATTCCTGACTTGACTTAGACACACCTTAATTTGAAAGCGTGAGCTGGTTATTTGTTCTCCATTCATGCATGTGGAAAAACAAACTCGTCAAGCACGATGCCCCTCGTACATTGTCTTGTTTGTTGTTGTGCAACAACTGTCCACCAGCTCATGTTGACAAACTGTGTCTCTCGCCATGCAGACGGACGCGGACTACGTGGGCGTCGTCGCAGACTCCATCAGGACGAAGTGAGTGGCCGCCCGCCGCCTCCGGCAGGGACTTTCACTCTTACGTCGCTGCTGTTTTCTCATGTTTCCAACCCCTTTCTTTCCGACTCAAGGGGCCTACACACGGACCCGTCGGGTTTAAGTTACTTTGTTGCAGCAGGTTCATGTCACATGTGACCACATAACTTTGCAAACTTTAACAAACCTGGTTGCTAGAGAAACAGGAATCCAATCATTGTGGTTTTTCGGCGGAAAACCACACTCCTTCCTCTGAGCCTCCTCTGTCACGCCTGAACACGGTTTGAATCTCTCGTCATGAAACCATAACGTCTGCGTCACTGCTCTTCTTGGCGGTGAGGCATTAATGTCTTCAGGGTACTGTTTGGATTGTCTCGTTTATAAAACCAGATCAAACAGGAGGCCGTGCGTTCACATCAAAGGGTTTAAAATGGCTGCATATGACCAACAACAAAGACCATTTAAACAATGAAGAGCTGGCGTGTTTATATTCAGTGTAAATATGATCTTTACACACACCCATCATCCAGACAGAAAGCAGAAGCGCTGCACCTGCTCCTTCCTGATTTCATGCTACATTCTTTATCCTAACACATCTGAATTTGTGCTTTTCTTTTCATTCAAGGAAGAGTTGCTATTCAATGTAAATCAACTCAATGAAGCAGCAGTTTCTCTTTTAAAATGTATATGTTAAAGCGTGGTGAAGTACCTCATCTCTGTTTGACAGAAACTGCAGTGGTTCATCAGAAAACAATGCAGGGAGTGTTGAAAGAGCTTTTGGTATTTCCAGGCCATCCGTTTGTCTAACCGAGAGATCACATTGACCCGGTGTGGCTCGGTCCTGCTCCTGGAGAACAGTTAGTGCAAAGGCATGGGCCTCAGGTGATACTTTAGGACAGTGACTGCGTGATTCTCCCTGCTTCTCTTATGTGGGTCAGATGTACGTTTCTTGTCTGCGAGTAGGTAATTCTAGTTCCCAAGGGCCCTGATTTACTGAGGATCTGCTTCTCCTTTTAGTTACCATGCCCCAGAATTCTCTGGAGTCTTTCACCTTGGCTTCCTTTCTCTGTTACGCAACAGAAAGTCTCAAGTTTTCACTCTGAAGGAACGGTTCAAGATCTCCTTCTCCCCAAAAGTTTGTCATTGAAACGAGCTGAGGCCCCGTTCACACCGCAACGTTTTCAAGTGAAAACGGTCGACTGTCGTTGTGTTTTGGATGTCTGTTTACACGACAACAGTGCTCTCAGTGGCTGACAAAGCAACTTTTGTGAAAGCGGCTCCCAAAGTGGAAAACGCTGAATCTGCCTCTGTGGTAACGGGGAAAACGCAGCTTTTCTCAAACGCTTCGACTGGTCCTGTGCACCACAGCCGGAGTGAGCAGTTGTTCTGCACATGCTCAGTACATGGACAATAACAAGGTTTCCTCCAGTGTCATGACTTCCAGTCCATCTTCTCCTGGACTCGGTGGTTTAATGGTTGACACTCACTGTAATAACAATCCAAACCTATAGTCTGACCGTACGAATGTCTGTGTTCTCCCATTGCTAATGTTTATAGTGTTTTCAAAATGCTGCCAGATAAACGTGAAACTTTTCTGAAATGAAACATAAAAACAATACTTTATCATGTAAAGAGGCCCTAAAAGATATTTATGACTGATGCTGCAGAACGGCATCGTCCGCATTTAGATTTGGTTGCGTTTGCTCCTTTGTGTAAATATTAGCTGGATTTTTTTTTTTTTTTTGCTTTGTGGACTACTTCAAACATTTTTGTGGCTTTTGGGGGTTTTGTGGCATTTTTGTTTTGTGTTTTGTTACTTTTATTTCTTGAGATTTTGTGGATTTGTTTTTATTTTATCTTTGTTTATCTCGTGGGGTTTTTTTTGCGTATTTTGGAATATTCTTTATTTTGTACATAGTTTTCTCTGTTTTATTTCTTTTGGCTTTGTGGATACATACATATGTACATATATCTATTTCTGGCTTTTTCAGTTTTTGTGGTTTTGTGTCATACCTTTCATGTTCACTTCATTGTGCTGATTCTTTGGGGCCGCTGTGCCACTTAATGAGTAAAATACACAAATAAGCAGGAGTGGAAGTACACAAACGCCTTTCTTGGACTCTGTTGGAAAATCTGTTTCTTTCCCCAGTGAGTGATTGATACTTTAAGACCTCTCGCATTCTCTCTCTTGTTCTCTTTTTCATTGGATCAACTTCACTTTGCATTTTTCCTATATTGATATTTGGCGTCCCAAAAAGTATTGCGTCCTCTCGTCAGAAAACCCCACACATCACGCTATTCCAGGTATCTCCACAAACATCGAACTCGCTCTACACATCCAGCATAGAAATAATATGAGCAGAGGAGCTTATGATAGATGTTTCTGTGATTGTTTCGTGTGTTTTTTAATAACCTGCTCTTCTTCTCCTTCGGCAGTTTTCCCCAGGAGGCGCAGTCTGGACTGCTGGAGGTGGTCTCCCCCTCCCAGTATTACTACCCCAACTTCTCCGCCGTCAGGGAGACCTTCGGTGACACCAAGGAGAGAGTCAAGTACGAATCCCACCCACCTTCACATCCTCCCAGTGTGGCGTTCACTTCTAACGTTCCTACACTTTGGATTTTTAAGAGACGTGATGCGTTTGCTGGCGGTTCCCATCGTCTGGTGTGTTAATCGGTTCTCATCAGAACAGACTTTGGGTGATGGCGCGTTTCTTTTGTTATACAGGTGGCGAACAAAGCAGAATCTGGACTTCAGTTTCCTCATGCTCTACGCTCAGGACAAAGGGACCTATTATGTTCAGGCAGGTGTCTGATGTCGACTAATAATCTCAGCCTGTTGTCTGTCAGGGGCCCGGCCCTCTCCAGCTTCTGGCAGCTTGTTTTTTTCCAAGGTGCTGTTATCAGTTCCTCTGACATGCAATTCGACCATGAAGCCTCAGATGCCGCTTAACCTTTCACCCCTTTTAACGTCTGTGTGAATAAACATTGTCAGTCATATAGAATACGTCACTCACAAAGAGCAAACCCACTGAGGCCCTGTACACACGAGTGGTGGGGGTGACCTCATCGTTTTCCTGAATGCTTTCAGGGAAGGACATTCAACAAGATTTTGTGGCAATATTACAATTTCTAGTATAGTGGTAGTACTCTATAGCATCGTTTTACATGAATCCAGAGAGAAATTTGTCAAATTTTAAGACTTGGTGAGCTTTAAATGGCAAAATGTGTGCAAATCAAATGTCTAAATGACACAGGGGGGTATTGATGTATTGAAATATCCTGAGGTAACGCTATTCCAATAAATTCCCAATAAAATACATATCATGTCCTTGTATATAGTTATATTATGTACATGATATGTATTCTGTGCTCTTAAGTAGCTTCCACCTATTTGTATCCATTCTGTCAATTTAGTCATTGTGTGAAATATGTTACAGGCTTAAATGGTATTTTGAAGGACTTAAAGTCACAGAATGCCACATGTATGTTGTGTAACTTGCAAAAATCTAGAATTTGATTATTTAAAGCTTTATAATCTATTAAAGCCAGGTTACAAAAGGTTTTTGACACATCTCATTCAGTTCTACTATTCAATGGCTGCTAAACATTTCCCCACCTGTCTTGTCTCGTGAGTTTTGATGAAATGTGGTGTCTTGATCTCTCGCATTTTGCACATTGTCTCAGACAATTTTCTGGCATTGGCATCGTCCATGTGAGCTCATCGTTGTTTGAAACATCTGGGCAGACATGCAATGTGATTTGATGGCTGTTTCTTGTCCGTCTCCCAGTTGGAAGACGACGTCCTGGCGAAGGCCAACTACTACACCAGCATGAAGACTTACGTGGGCCAGGAGGAGTCCAAGCAGTGGCTCTTCCTGGAGTTCTCCCTGCTCGGGTTTATAGGTGTGCACGTGACGCAGTAAACACCCTCATGAAGACGAGTGCCTCCCTGTAGCCCAGATAACAACCTCGCTCTGTTGTGGCTTTCCAGGCAAGATGTTTCGCACACGTGACCTCCCCATGATCGCAGAGTTCTTCCTCATGTTCCACAGAGACAAGCCCATCGACTGGCTGCTGGATCACATCCTGTGGGTCAAAGTCTGCAACCCAGAGAAAGACGCAGTAAGTCCAAGGTGGAAGGAGAGGCGTAGAAACACCTGGACAGGAGGGCTGGGACAGAACAATATGGGAAGAGCTGAAAATGAGGACAGAACTTATAAACACGACCAACGACCAAGTCGGATTGTTATTTCAGTGACTGTCAACTGTAAAAATACCAAAGTCCAGGAGAATATGGGACTGGGAGTCGTGACATTTTTATTTTTGGTGGCTCTGAGCACCATTGTTGTGTAAACAAACACCCAAAACACTACAGATGTTTTCCCATTTCAGGATTTTTTGTTGCGTAAACCTTTGTGGCCTTTGTGATGAGACACAGGCAGCAGCCACACTGTGTCTGACTTCAACCTTGTCCCTGTGTCTGTCTTGTGGGTTTTATTTGTTTAAATTAGACAAACAAATTTTGACGACGCACTAGCAACCTCAATCACCAGACAATATTTTACACAAACTTTTCTTTGAATTTCCTTCACCAGATTCCAGTTTTTCAGTAGTAACTGCTTGAGATCTGTCAACATGTGGTAATAAAGCAGATGTTCTGGTTCCCCTGTCCTCATAAACTTGGACTTCTTCCAGAAAGACTGTGCGAAGCAGAAGGAGTCGATGAAGCGAAGGTTCAAACCTTCGCTCTTCCAGCACGTGGGCCTTCACTCCTCCCTGCCCGGGAAGGTGCAGCGCCTCAAGGTGAGAGCCTATGACCCCCACATCCGGCTTCACCAGGAAGTAGTGAAGAGCAGTTTTGTTTTTTGTTTTTTGGGGGGGGGGGGGGGGGGGGGGGTTTAAAGCTCTGTTAGCTTCTCATGGAAACGAGTCACTGTTGCAAATGTTTAACTGTTTTTCCAAGTACTTCAGACACGACCGGTCAGAAGTTGATTCCAAAGAAAAAGAGCATGGGATCCGTGGTATGTTGGATTCAAGAAGGAAGATGTTTAACAAACAGTGTTGTTCAAAATATGCCGCAGTCGCGTCGCCACAAAAGGCAGCAACACATACGAAATGATATCACCATTTAAAAACCCTCCACTACAAATTGGAGAGTGTCTGAAACGCCGGCGCTCATGCATTTGACTCTGGCGTCTTCCCTTTCCACATCGACAAAAATAGTCAAACCGTAAGGAGATGACGTCCGCAGCAACCCGCCACATAGCAGAAGACATGGTCCCGGTTAGCGTGGTTGAAAAGTCCGGATTCAGAAAACTCATCAACACACTTGTCACACTGGTCGCAAACATTTCGCAGAGAAAGCTCTGCCCGCGTTGTTTATTCAAGTGAGAAGAAAGGGGTGAAAAGGACAATTTCATGATTGTGCTGTTTAATAAATACAGTTTTTTAATTATCTTTTTATTGAGAACCCCCCCCTCCCCACACACAGACACACACACACACACACGAACCTGGGGTTAGGGTTAGGGTTGTATAAGTACAAGAAAGTTATAATACTGGTATGGACAGCACGGCTGTCATTTAACAGGTATGAGTAATTAAACGTAGACAAAACAAAAACAACAATATGAGGAAGAGAAAATAAGAGCTGGGGGTCATTTCAATGAAGTTCAGGAAAAAAAAGTGAGGAGGCTGTTTTGGTTGCGCATCACTTCAGGATCTCATACTAGTGGATTCATGAATTGTCAAATAAATACTGTTCTGGCAAGACTCGCTTTGTTGTGATTTTTCCCCCCGATTACATCTAACCTAAGTATTAGCATATATTAATGTAGTATGAACATGAATGTTTCAGTGCAGACGTAGAATCCTCATACTAGCGTGATTGCATGCATCTAAAGTGCTGATTTCAGGCTCAGGCAAAGCGTCGAGAGATATATCATGATATGGCCTCAGAATATCCACATATTGATAAAAGGCCATATCAACCAGCCCGACAACAGGCTGAAAAATCGTGTGCATTTCAAAACTCTTTCAGGGCCAAACATTCCTGAACGGCAGAAAGTGTCGGTCTTTCCTGCAGAGGAAGTCGGAAAAAGTAAAGGTGTCAGTGAGTCGAGTTTCGTTTGCCATCAAGAGACACTCAGACCGAAACTGTGACAGGAAGACATTTGACAGACCCAAAGTCACACGTTTCTGAGAGTGACAGAGTGACTGTGCTCGGCGGCTCAGAGGACAGCAGGTTCAAGCAGCGCTGATTAATGGCCGCAGCAGAGAAATCTCAGAAAGGATGCTGTTGCTTTCGCCGAGAACGTAAAATAAATATGACTGACTGAACCTGACGACTCTGATCTGATCATAAAGAGGGTTTCTCCACCTCCTCTAATCCCATCATAGACTCAATCAGGTCCAATCAAATATACATGATGCACTGTTAATCAGATTACTGATGATCCACTGCATCACAGCTATTGAGAGGGAAACTCCCTGGATCGACTTTAAACTCTGATGTCTTTCCAGTTCTTTCGTGTTCACCAGCGTCACCAAGAACACAGGATCATGTCGCTTCTGCTTCTCGCACCTGTTTCACCTCAATAATCTCCACAAGCACAAGGTCTCAAGAGTATCTGAAGAAATAGTGCAGACATGATGGTAAAAGTACTGATGTACGTGGAAGTAAAAACGTACAGATAGCTGAAATATTTGTAAGAACACTAAAGCAATTATAGACTGTCAGTGTGGACACTGCACCTTAATCATTAATAATGACACAGATCGGCTTCTCGTATAGTAAAGCTTAAAAAAAACAAAGCAAAACAAGTAATAACCTGAAAACACTTTGAATTGTGTTTAAATGTAAATGATTGGAATTCTGTTATACTGTATTTATTAATCTGGTCAGTAAAGTGTTTTTAAAGCAAAGTGTGTGTGTGTACGCACAGGATAAAGACTTTGGGAAGCAGACGCTGCACACGCCTCACAGCAACCCGGCGGCGACGCTCAGCAGCAGCCTGAAGCATTACCAGATGCACAGCCTGCAGAGGCTCTACAATGGCGACGACTTCTTCTGGGCGCTGACGCCCGTTCACGGCGACTACATCCTAATCAACTTCACCCCACCTGTACACGCCACCGGGTCAGACACACACACACACACACACACACACATGCGCGCCAAATGAAGCAAATTCAAATAATTTGTGGAGAAAATATGTGTGACCAGTTTGAAAACGCAAATTAACTTTATTTTTTTTAAATGAAATATCTGTACTGATTGGTAGTATTTTCAAAGATTACTGTGGTGTCATTCCAATCTGAGCTGTATTTGTACGTAGCATGGAGGACTCGTTCTAGTCTGAACGGCAGAATCGGCTCTCGCTAAAGGGAAATGCTCATTATTGGTACTTGTTGAGCATTTCTACTTCTGACTTTCTGCTGGACAGGCTGAAGCAGTTGGTGGCTATCTCGGGTTGTGTCTTACACTGGTTGGGCCAGTTCATGTCCAACACCGCCCCCGGGTCTTGTGGTGTCCCACAGGGTCCTGTCCTGGGTCCAATGCTGTTCTCACTTCATTTGTTGCCACTGGGTCAGATGATCAGCCGTTTTAGTGGGATGTCATATCATCTGTATGCTGGTTATTCATTCCCACATCCTATATCCCCAGATCACACGTCACTGCTGTCCTATCCTCTCTTCTCACTTCTCCTCGTTGCGTTTCTTTTCATTTGAAAATACCGGTGCTAACGTTTGAGGCCATGCGTGGTCGAACACCTTTTTATTTTGCCGACCTCTTTCACCCTTATGCCCCAAACAGAGCGCTCAGGCGTGACCAACAAGCTGCTGGCAAGTCTCACAAACCAAGTGCAGACTTTGTTTGACTTGAAGCAGCTTGATTTTATTATTGGATTGATTGTTTGTTTATTTGTTTGCTTATAGGTGTTCTGCCGCTCTGCATCTCACTATTACTACATATACTTTTACTGATTTTAGTTCTACCTTTATATTTTTTTTCTACTGATGATGTAAAGCACTTTTTCTCTGTTAAAGGTGCTATATAAATAAACTGTGTTGTTGTTAATAATAATAAATACGCTCAAATGTTATTACTATCATCATAAATACATTCTACTTCAGTGGGGCCCCTGAGTTAATTCAGGTATTATGACCACTAAGACACACAGTCTGGATCAGCATCGTGTGTGAAGTGGATTGTTTGAGGTGTGTGTGGTTATTTATTGACAGGTTTTGTTCAATGGAAAGTGTGTGTGTGTGTGTGTGTGTGTGCGCTGATCCTGAATGGTTGACATTTCAGAATAGATAACAAAACAAACATTGTATGACTCTTATAGGTTAATATTTAATCTTGAGATTATAATTGCGGGAATATACAGTAACTGACTTTATAATCCTGAATATAATCCAACATGTTGATGAGCTGTGCTGGATTCTGCAGAGATGATTTATTTCTATAAAATGATTTGAAGATTCGAAATGTAGAGAACCTTTTTATTGTCAAACCGTTTTTGTAAGGTTATTTTCCATTCAGAGAAGCTTTTATAGAGAACTCCAATTTAAAGATTTTTGGATTTTGCTTTGGCATTGGAGAGAACTATTATTTATCGAAATTTTTTTATTGTTATTTTGGTGAAGGTTCATATTTTAATCTTGGGTCCATTTTTTTATTCCAGTGTAAATCATTTTTTGTACCTTATTGTAATTTATTGTACCTATTTTTTTTTGAGAACTGTCAGAAGTTTGATATTTTTTGTAAGGTGGGTGCATTACGTTTTCAGCAAAGAAACCCTTTTTATATTTTTAAGATTACTTTCAGTTCAGAGAAGGACTTGTGAGTTGCTTAAAAGTTTTTGTTGATTGTTTAAGGTTTGTTTTTTTCAGTGTCGAGAGGTTTATTGAAAACTTGCTTCCAGTCCATGTTTGCAGGAGAGAATTTAGTCTTTTCTTGGTTATTTTTTGTGTTTCTTTCAGGGTCATGGTTCCCCAAAAGTTTACATTTAAAGGTTATTATGGCCCCTGAACTGAAATGTGTTTGACTACTTGAGTGCTTATCTACATGAAAAAGTTGCTCTGTATGTTTTGTATTTCCAAGTTTTGGCTGATCAGAGATCCTCTTTCGCTGGCGTGGACTCTTATTTTCTTGAATTTCTCCCAACTCTGGTGTCTTACTGCAGGTTTCTGTTCCGAAGTGGTAGTATCGAGACCAGCGGAGATAAATTCTACAACACGACTGTGGAAGTCCTGCCGGGCAACGTGAGTAAGGTGTGTGTAGGTGTGTGTTTCAGGTGTCGATATCTCGGGCAGGTGAAGGCGTGGAGCATGTGAGATCCTGATAGTATCAGCTGTCTCATGTTGACGAACTTTGGGCTCATTCATGAAAACAAGTACATCACTGTAATGTGGGTGATGGGAGCTGGCGGTTTCCATGGAAACGTAAACTCTAATCTGGACTTTGGTCTGGACGTATGGGTGGGTCGGTGTTGGCTCCATGTTTAACATTATAGCTGCTGGCTTCATAAATATAAAACGCGAGATGCCTCAAGGCGCCGCCGGTGACGTGCCTTCAGCGCCACCTCATGGGAAAATTATTTGGGGGGGGGGGGGGGATCTTCCAGGGGATAGAGCTTTTCCTCAGCTTTAAAAGCGAGGTGATATTTGTGTTGCTACGTGGATGAGCAAGCGAGCTACGAATGTTTTTATGGATAATCTAGCCTTGAATCTATATGTTTAGCGCGAGCGGGAGACCTCCCCAAGATGGCGGCGCTGTAGGCACGTCGGATCAACAGGCGCTGAAGGGCCGTGTGGCATCAAGTGTTTATAAGTGAAGGCCAAATGAAGCTTCAGATCTAGTTTTACAGTCTCCCTTTGTCAACAGAAACGGTGAACAGACAAGTACATTTGACACAAAAACATAAAATATTAAATATGGTTGACACTATATTTGATATCCCCTCGTATTACGAGTTGCACGAGCCCCACACACGTCTGACATTTGATGCTATGAAGGTTTACATTTTTTTTGTTGAAATCGTTGAATAAATTGGGTGTTTGCAAATTAGCTTTTTTTTTTTTTTTTGTAAACTGCTCTCCTTTTGTGTAAAAATGCATCGCATCAACTAATCAAAGAATTGTACGATAATTCAGGACTTTAGTTTAAATTAGCTAAATTTGTGCTTAAGATTTTAAATCGAGGGCTTCTTTACGTGATTCTAATGAACTTCCTCTGACTTAGATTTTGGGAGCAGGGGGGAGGAATGACGCTAACACAATAAGAGCTCAATACTGATCTCGCCATGCTCTGTGCTTTGAAGTGCTATTACTTTGCATGCCGTTGAATGAGCGATTAGATAATAACCTGAGCAGACACCATTGCCGTAAAGTCAACACGGGACATCCAGATAAAACGTGTATCTCAATGATGAGAAGCCACTCTTTTATCTGTTTCTTTCTTTCAGGCATCAGCAAAACACCAGAAGTCCTCCCACCAAAAAGAATCGGACAATGGCTTCGTCATCGTCGGTGAGCGTGTGAAATGAGCACACGGTGACGACTTTTATCGCGACACTCATCATGGAAATAATTTAGACAGGTTAACCGGAAACGCTGTCCTGTGTATCACAGCGTGACACGGTTGTGATTAGTGATGTCAAACAAGTTTTACAACATCAATATTCCCCCCCCCCCCCCAACTGAGAATAGGAAACAAAATTCCTCATTATCTGTGAATGTACCATTAAACACAATCCATAAAAATATTCAACTCTCGTCAACCTGTGTGTATGTAAATATTGTTTGTAAATAAAAAAAACCCATCCATGAATGTATAGATATTTATTTATTATTGTGGAAACGACAGATGATAAACGGTTTCGTTGCTGACAAAACAACTGGTGTTTTCTGAAACATTAAAGAATTCAAACGGTGGAGAATTTCCAGCCATTTGAGTTTTAACGGTTAGATTTTCAGTTGTGTCAAATGAAATGCAGCATCCTCAAATCTGCGTTTTAGTGTTTGGAGGCTTCAGGACTGTTGCTCTGTGTTTCAGGGCGGTTTGAGAACGGCGTGGCCGAAGGTCGGGTGGACGCGGCCCTGCGGCCCGTCTCGGCGCTGCGCCTGGTGGTTCACTCCGACTCGGACGTCTGGGCTCTGCTGAGCGAGGTCTGAACGGCGCTCCCAAGCTTTTTTTTTTTTTTTTTAATCTCTATCACACATTCAAAACGTCAACGACGTCGGTGCTGCGCTCGCTCTGATTAGTGTTTTTATCGCTGTGGCTGGTTAGTGTCTGATAACGTCTTCACTTCCTTACTTGGGTTTCAAAATCAGACTTCAATCTTTTTTCTTTTTTTAATGCGTCAGCTCGGGCAGAACGCTGATTTCGATTTACTTTAAAAGGACTCAACTCTGCTTCACTGCTCTTAAAATTCATTTTCTACTCGACTTTGCTCCTCTTTTTTTGTGTGTTTTTTTTCTTCTCTAGTTTCACTGTCTTGATTGTCTTGTATAGTTTGAGTTTTTAAAGCGGTGCCAGGGGGACTGTCTCGTAAACATGAGTCAGCCGATCTGAGAGGTGTTGTGGAAACACACTGAGGAGCAGGATCACAACACAAACGCACACCGCTCCAACAACGATCCAGACAACAAGTGTTCACACACTCTGATTGTACAAGAAGATGATGCTAATGAAAACTCAGGCTTGTTGCTGCCTGCAGGAAGAAAAGCTTCATTTCACATCTATAATAGGAGCAAATGCTGCTTGGAGTCACAACCAATAGACGCTGAAGACAAACATGGCCGTTTCCTCAGTCACTAGAGGAACCGTGGCCGACAAACACGAAAGTTTACAGCGATCAGATAAATCGGATGCTAATCTGAATTGAGTGTGAAAGGTGACTGCTCCCCACTCAGCAGAGGATCAGATTACAAAGTCGCACATGTCTAGTGTCTGTTGAAACACGCCGTCTTGAGCCGTCCAGTGGATTCCTTGTCAGAGAAACGGGTAAAACTGAATCTGCACCAAGGCCGAGGCTCCCGCTGCTTTTTCTGACTGCAGATTTCTGACAAAGAGTGACAAAAGTGTGTTGTGGTGATGAACACTGTCCTGTCTCGTCTGTCAGGTGCACGTGAAGTTGTGAAGACTGGTTCGAGGCCAGAGGCCCCCCACCTCCCCCTGCTGGACAGAGGTTGCCACTACAATGAACCATCGCTCTCAATCTGGAGTTTCATTGTATTGTATTTTGGATTTTATTTTATTTTTGTAATAAAGTAAAATATGTGCTCCGTAAAATCACTGCTTCCTTTTCTTTATTTTATGGGATACATTTTTATATTAATATCAAAATTTTGATATTAATATCAAAATGTATTGAAACTTAATGACAAACGTGTGAAACATGCGTGTCCACAGGATCCATGGACTCCCACACTCTCGTTCTATGTGAAACGCACCGTTCTTTGCGTTCAGGGAAACTCATGACTCAACGCAGGTCATGTTAAGTTACCAATGCAGCAGTCTGCCTTGAACAACTTTAAACAATCTAAAACCCAGATCCCAACTATGATTATTATGCAGAAGATGTAAAACGAAGAGGGTAAATAAACTTTTTGTGCAGCCGATTCCCAGTTTGATTTGTTGTTTATTCACCTGGCAGCCATTTCACTTTAGTTCCTCGTAGCCTGGCAGCCTCTTTCATTTACATTCAAACGTAATAATTGAAATTATATAAGTGGTTAGATGGGGAAAGTTTTTTGTAGTCAGTTTTCAGAAATGTGTAGTTTTATTTTTCTCCCCGGCCGACGTCGCTAACCTGCAGCGCCATTGAATTGTGTCACCTTGTGAAATTGCGGTCTGACTGTCACAACGTGATCGTCTTTCCTTAACTCGTCTCGGAAACCTAACACCTTTCCCTAACTCCTTTAGGAAACTTCCTAACACCTTTCATGAGCTCTTTTAGGAAAACTAACACCTTTCCTTAACCCTGTGATGTCATCCACGGGGTTACAGAAAAGAGGGACTATTCAGAAGAGCCTTTTTTTTTTTTTTGCCTTTTCTCAGTTAAATTTAAAAGACAGGATTTATCAGTTTAAACTTCGCCTGAGGTGACAGGAGTGTTCAATAAAAGAAATCACCAGTCATCAGTTTGTTAATAATCCACAATGGAGAGGGTGGGTCTTGGAAACGAAACACTTCCATTGGCTGCAGGATTACTCTAAATGAGACTACAATACTGGTTATTAAATATTTGGAATAGATGGAGATAACAGAATGAGAGGAGGAAGTAATTAATTATCTTGTCTAACAGGTAATAAAACTGGGGGAGGCCAATATTCTTTTTTCCCCATCTCTAACACAAACACATGAGAAACTGGAGTTTGAGATGACTGCAGAAGCTTTGGGAATCATCTCAAAGTGTTCATCTTTCTGCTCTACATCAGAACTACAACTACACACACACAGGTTCTCTCTAATCCAGACGTGTGTGGAGTCGCGGCTGCACCGACACAGAGCCTCACTTCTCCCTGCGAGACGTCTTATTCACCCTGCGAGTGTGGAAACAATGAGACACGTCGTCAGCGCATCAAAAAGAGAAAAAAAAAAACACTTTATTCAACCGAAATTCTTCCAAATGAGCCACAAACATGTAAACAATGCACAGGCGGAGTCAGTGTGAGCACCACTGAGCAATAAATAACACTTGTTCTTCTCCGGGTAAACGGAGGACTTCATGTGAAACCATCAGAACACACTGGAGTCACTTCATGTGGTTTGACCTTTACCGTCTCTGCAGTCCACACTGAAACACAAACAGCTCAATCCATGACCTTTGACCTCCAGCAACTAAGTGCCCTGAAAGCAGAGGCTGAAGCACCGGAGGTGACCACAAGACCTTCTCTGTTTAAACATCTCATCTTGTCAGAGTCAACAAAATCTATCAAGTTTAATTCATCGAATTCAACTTCATTGAAAGTCAGATTTATTACAAAATGATGCTTTTGTGATTTCTTCTTAATTGGCTCAAGCCCTTTTAGTAGTTTAACGTCAAAGCTTTGTTAGTCGTTCGAGAGAAACTAATATGGAACTTTATTGGTAATAAAAGAAAATGAGTCCGTCCACAAACTAGTGGAGCCACTGTAGAGGACCAGTCATGGGTTTTCATAGTCATTGTCACAATATTAAAGTTACAGTGCTGAAGGCTGAAAGCAATACTGAAGAACATTCAGACTAGTGTGCTGTGAACATTTTTAAAATATAGTGGAATTAAATAAGAACGGCGGCTGATATGACATGACATGCTCTCAGAATTTCATTCTGGTTTCCTCAAATTTCACAAAAAGCTAAAAATGAGCAGAGCAGCTGGTTTTGAAGACGAGATGTCACGCACATCTTTTGTAAATGAGCCGTTTAGTGTCATTAACAGCTTGATTCTTGAGTACAATGCGTGCACTTTCAGTTAATTCTCCCTGATTGGATCCCGTTTTAATCTGCTGGCAGTTTCCAGTCTGACGAAAGCGGACAACATATCCGACTTGAGAGTCCAGGTTGAAAGAGGGACTCTGCTCTGGGAGACGTTTAAAAGCGATGGGCTCAGGAGTGTCCTGTGGAGTTCAAGTTACATCCCGCTTGCAGTGCAGCACTGCCCCCTGGTGGCCACATCGCGGAAACCGCAGCAGGATTTCGGCAGGGTTCGAGGCTCCGCGGTCTCCTCCTCCGGGTCGGCTTGGGGGGGGGGGGTCAGCGTACAGGGAATGTGTGCGGGTTGGAGCCCTGCGGCTCCCTCCTTACTTTCGTTTGCTCTTTGTGTCCGTGGTCTGAAACACGCTGGAGGCCGACATGAGGTTCTCGATGTACTGACCCAGGACCTGGTTCTCGGACTTCAGCTTCAGGTTCTCCTCTTTGACAGCGTCCACCCGGGCCGACAAGTCTGGATGAGGAAGAGGAAGGGGAAACATCATCCACCTGGATGGAGGAGGGGGGGGGGTGCGCCAGCATCTGATCAGTGCATGTTGTGAAACATAAGCTTTAGAGCGTCGCTCATCCTAGCGACATTACATGATGTTATGCAATACCCGCCAGGATCAGTTAAGGGTACGCTGTGCTGTGTCAGACCAGATACTGCTCTCGGTATCGGAGCATTCCCACATCAAACATCATGTGACAATAGATTTGAATTTAAAAAAAGGCAGAATTTCATTGTGGAATGATCTGAAGAGTTCAAATCTCGTCGTTTTGTGGTGTTGAAAACAGTCTGTGGACTGAGAAGACAAGATAAACTTTACCAGAGATTACGAGGAAGTCCGAGCAACCAGAGTTCTGACACAGTGAGACCATACATGACTCACTCGTGTTTATTGCCTTCTGTGTCAAATTAGCATGGACACAGAAGGGGCTTGCGCTTCACAGTGCAGCTTCATGATAGGAACAAACGCAAGTGTACGAGTGTGTGTCGTACCTTCTAAAGTGTGCTGAAGCTCCAGCACCTGGTTGATGAGCCTTGTCTTCTCCTCCAGCTCAGCCTGGTTCTCCAGATCACCTGCAAAACAGGCAATCAAGTCAACCCCGTGTGTGTGTGTGTGTGTGTGTGTGTGTGCGCGCGTCTCACCATCGTCTGAGTTCATGGTGAAGTACTCGTCTTCCTTTTTGGAATGCAGGGCTGCGACTCTACAGGACTCTGAATCATATTCAACGACATTAACATCACAATGCAAACCCAGATTGACAAATATGTTGTATAGAAAGTGGTGATTTACCTATACAGGTAATTTTAAAACCAAGTGAAATATTAGTGACAGCAGGCATCTTCATACTAATCCTCATAAGCATGTTCTTTCAGTAAACACAGGTTTAAATGGACTATATATTACGTTTAAAGTTGAATTATATCTAATCCGAATTTACCTTGAACACACCTTGCTTTTAAATAAATGTTAAATTTGTGTCAGGAACACATTTCAAGAAACTAAAATCACATACTATCCAACGGGACTTCTGTTACGAGATGTGACCTGCTTGCGATGCGTCATACATCAACCCTGAGATTAAGAAGAAAAAAACTTCGAAAAACGCGTTTTAAGTTGGGTATATCGAGTAAATCCGATTCAAAATACTAAGAAAAGTACGGCGCTGTTATTCTGGTTTTAATGTCTACCGAACAGAAACATGAGGAGACAGGCTAGCGGAGTATAGCGTTCAGAGCTAACTAGCATGCTAGGAAGAGCGTTCACTCTGGGCCTAGTGCTAACTAGCATGCTAACGGACGTTGTTTAGCTTCAGCTGCCGCACGGAGCTAATCTATACTCACAGACTAAATCCAGCCAGGAGCAACGTAAATGGACACCCACCTTACGACGTGACAAATAATGATTTTTCACCCTCTAGCTGTTGAAAGGTTAGAGGTATTTAACTGATTGAAGAGAGCTGCGGGCACAGTGCTTTAGACTCCGCCCACTGCATTACAGTGTGCACTGCAGCCGCCAGGGGGCGCAAACCTACACAAAGGGAAGACGACAAGAGTAAATAATGCGAAGAGCAACAATTTCCACTATTTGCCAAAATATAATAGTTTTAGGAAGGTCATCTATGATTATCTATTATTAAAATAATTTCTTCACAAAATTGTGAGATAATTATCTCTTTAAATTAAAGAAATTGCAACTCAAACAATAAACCCAATTCCACAGTTGGAACATTATAAACAGTGTCATAGTCATAAACAATATTATGCAATAACAGATCCTATAAACTCCATATTCAGACAAAACTCACGTCGGGATTTTTTTATGATTTAAAAAAGTAGTATGAGTTTGCGCAATACATTTGATTATTGATATGTTTGGAGCTTTAAAGTATTTTATACTCTTGATGGCTCAAGATGAAGATTCTAAATTGCTTGTTTTAATGTCGTTTATTACTTTGTCTGAGTTTTAATGTATTTGCTTTATTTGTAAAAAGTGTATGTATTTACATTTTTTTGAAAAGCGCTGTAAATTGCCTGTCTGAATAGTCCTCTATAAATACATTTGCCTTGCCATATGGACATTGGGAGCATCAGATGAGGAAAACTCAAATACTCCCCAAGTCATCTACATAACAGGTGAACTGTAAAATGATTGGCTATGAAAAGCTTTTCAGAACCAGACAGATCTAGAAATGGGACCATCTTCTCTGGGACTAATGAATCCAGATGTAAAGTTTAAAACCCGAGTAACTGCAGTATTGTTATGCGTTACACAATAGAATGTCAACATACTACAGTTGTGCCACATTTGTTTCCAATCACAGTTTTTCATAACCACTCAAATAGGAATGACCAGATGACAGTTGTTTGAGAACTTTTATTAAATGCGGTAGTGAGAGTCGGGTAACACAGGGGAGCCGGGACGAGACAGGTTGACCAAATGAACTGAAGCAGAACGGGAGGCTTAAATCCACTAGGAAGTGGTGGGCACAGGTGGAACTCAATGATAAACACACCAATAAAACACGTATTTATGTATATATTTTAAACTAAAAGCAGTGTAATGTGATTCAGCCAACCGCTACAGAGCACGCATTGGCCTTTGAACTTATAACTGCTTGTTATTATAAGCACATTTTTTTGTGTCACTTACTAATAGTAAGGAATCATGGAGCGCTTTTTGCACACACAAAAAAAAAGGGAGCAAAATCACTGATGCCGTCGCTCTAAACCACAGCAACCAATGTATCATTTTATTCTGACATGTCATGGCGAGTGATGATTATTGCCTATTTGGTGTTTGAGATTCGAACTCTGGCTCCTGGTTTTCTCTATGCAGTGTTAAATAATCTGTCATTAGATCCATTGAACCAAATACTTTTCATTCAGTGGAGGTTTTGGCAGCAGGAGTTCGTGTCTTTGTGTTTGAGGCCTAAATGAAAACTTGCAGTGTGTTTTGCTTCCTGCTGCCGTCGAGGCTCCATCAGTGACATCCTTGTGTTAAAGTTTGCATTCAGTGGTGTGTTTAAGTGGCAGACTTGTAAACCTTTCATCTTTTTCACTTTGGCAAAATATCTTGCATATTGTGTGGCATGTTATTGTTTTAAATAGCGGAGTTTTTACTGTATGTGTGCGACTGTTACATGCACGGTGTGCCAGTAGAAAATAAACTAGAGATCCCAGCACCGTCACTATAAAATCAAGCTCCTCCAAAGCACCAGCAAAAAAAATAAAAAAAATAAAAATTAAAAATTGGCGACTACTCTGAAATTAGGCGGATTGCTACACACTTTGTCACAATTTGTGATCAATCAGTTCCTGACCCCCTGGATTAGTGCTACATGATCCTTATATGTTGTGACGATACTAAAATAAAGACGGGTGGGCTTGTCTTGTTGGACTGATTGCAGTTTATTCATACGGATGACTCTTATTTCCTCTCCTCTGTGCTCTTTTATATGTTAAAACTTAAAGAGATTGATGTGGAAGTATTCGTGCAGGATTGCACGTGTTATTCCCAGGAGAGCCAGAGCAGCCAGAGAGAAGAAGACCACCAGAGTCAGATAGAAGCCGGGCAACCTGCAAACCAGAGAACACGCCCTCACACACAGACTCGTCTCATGGACCCCGGCAAACTGTTTAAAAATGTAAAAAAAGACCTGATACGAGACCTTTTCTTGGTGGACTTGATGTATCCGTTGAAGTATATCTGCCGGGCAAATATATAAAGCAGTCCTCCTGCGACCGCAGCAAGCTCGTGGAAGAAGAGACCGGAGGTCCACAACACCACCAGGAAGAGGGGGTAACACTCCACACAGTTCTGACTGCACACACACACACACACACACACACACACACACACACACACACACACACACACACACACACACACACACACACACACACACACACACACACACACACACACACACACACACACACACACACAGTGTCTATGTTAGTGGTGCCTCACAGACTCTGAACCTGGAGGATTACAGTCATTGCACTGTGAAAAAAAAAAAAGTCTGAGTAGAGTTCATGTGCTGCTCAGTGAAAAGCTCTCTTCCCCGTTTTGTCTCTGAGGCCTGGTTCTACACAACATATCAAGTGAAAATGCATCATTTCAGCATTTTTCTCAGTGAAAAGTTTCATATTTACACAGCAAACAACCATGTTGGATTGTCATTAGAGTGACTGTAAACTACTGAATATGGGCTGGGAGTCCTATGGAATCACAGGAGTGCCAAAATTAAAAGGAAATAAATGTGGAAATATAAAGAGAATCAATAATTCTCACCCTGAACAGGAAGCCCCACCCACAGCCCTTGCTGATTTGCATTGTATTGCTTTTGTCTTTTCCAGATGACTTGACTCATTCAGTAAATGCAATGACAAAAAGCAAATGGAAAAGACAAAGACAAAACAGGAGAGGCATTGCCAAAATGGAAAAAGCAAAGAAAGATAGAAAAGGAATATGACTACCTTTGTATATTTTTGGGTATTATTGATTCTTTTTATATTTCCACATTTATTTCCTTTTAATTTTGGCACTCCTGTGATTCCACAGGAGTCATGACACTCTGGAGGACACATTGTCCTTATTGTCCATCTACTGAGCACAGCAACTGGTTACTATGGCTGTGGTGCGCAGGAGCAGTAGCAACATACCCAGCAAGATTTTCCCCATTATTGCAGACTTAGAGCGTTTCAAAGAATTGCGTTTTCCCCCCGTTGACACGGAGAACGAGTCCGAATGTTTTCAAAAACCGAGCCTTACTGTGCGCGGAAAGCCCGTTCAAACGCTGGAGGTCCGGTGACGGCAGGAGGCAGCACCTTATGGGCCATCCGAGATAATCCCACCTGCCGAGCCAGGTAGCCTGAGAGAATGGAAGTACGTGTCGGATTGGACATGGGTCAACAAGTGTCATTTATAGTATATATTTATTTTATGTACAACTACGTACTTGAGCAAAATCACTCAGTGTGAGTTTAGAGTTCATCGTGTGAGTTTCTCTCAAATGACCGCTTTGCTTTCTTTTGTATTTTGAAATATTTTTATTTGATATTGTTTTGGTTCAGCCTGATGATGAAATTGCTAAAAATAAACATAAAATCCAAAATAATATTAAAGGATGTTAGAGCAGACAGGTCAATATAACCTGATTTCAGTTAAAGCCTTGTTGAGTGTAGAGCCTGGAAATGGAATTTAAAGAGTTTAACTCTTTATTATGTCCACTTGTGTCACGTCATTTAAAAAAAAAATCTCCAATCCATCAACTAAGTCTTATATGGGCTGTATTGTTGTTGTTGTTGTTTTTTTATATATATATATATATAATTTACACATTACATTGTATGATAGTAAGACTTAATAGTGTTAAGGAAATCGTTTGAAGATATCCAGCGACACATATCAAATTCACAGATTATTTCTTTGGAAAAAGTTGTTATTCATTTTTAAACTTTCCAACAGGCTTTCATTGACGTAAATGACATGTTAAAACTTTAATGAAACACTCAATAGTGGAATAAACCCTGTTTTCAAAAGAAATGATATGACTGCCTTGTGGAGGATTGATTCCTTCAGGTCGGACGTTTACGTCAGAGTGTCTGAATCAAACTTTTTAAGTGGGGGTTTGCATTTTCTCTCTGTTGGTTGGCCCTCCAAAGTACAAAAAAAATCCTTAGAGAGTTAAATAATGAGAATAATGAGTAAAATGTGAAGCTTTGACAGTGAATTCCTCCCAGTACAGTGGTACACTGTGTGGCTCGAGGTGAAGTGAAAACACTCCCACAGTCAGTTAGCACAGCAAAGCCTTATAAACATGTTTCACTCAAACAAGCAAACAGCTCGCTGCTGCAGGTGTGTGTGTGTGTGTGTGTGTGTGTGTGTGTGTGTGTGTGTGTGTGTGTGTGTGTGTGTGTGTGTGTGTGTGTGTGTGTGTGTGTGTGCTCTACTCACCCATCTGAAGTGCAGACAGAACAGACACGGCAGCCAACAACAAGCCGGAGTCTGCTGACATGTTTGAGCTTCTTCAGCTTTACATAAGGCAGGAAGAGAGGAAGTTCGTGGAACGAACGAAGCAAGAAGTACAGCCCACAACCTGAAGAGTCCTTAAGAAGTACAGCCCACAACCTGCCGAGTCCTGCCTCTGAGCCCTGACAGCCCCACCCTGCCTCCACACAGGAGATCCACCTGCAGCACAGCTCCATATACAGGACAAATCCATCCATCCATCTTCTATACCCCTTATCCTATCCAGGGTGGCGGGGCTCTGAAGCTGGGTGAGGGCAGGATACACCTGAACAGGTCACCAGTCCATCACAGGACAACCATAGAGAGACAAACATCCACACTCACAGTCACACCGAGGGGCCATTTAGCGTCACCAATTCACCTCGCATGCATGTTTTTGGAACTGTGGGAAGAAAACCGGACCACCTGGAAGAAACCCACGCGCACACAGGGAGGAACATGCAAACTCCACACAGAAAGGACCTGGAATTGGAACCCAAGGAAAGATTGACATATGAACAAAGAGCTGCTGATTCAGTAGTAATGTCTCATTAAAGAAACATCTATACACTGCAGCTTAGCTGTTTATGGTTACTTGGATCTCTAAGTCTCATATTTGAAGATATTAAATGTATGAAATGAATCTGGCTCAATGCTTTGAATGGGAAGTGGCGTGCGCACCTTTCAGGACCCGTTTTGTGCGCGAGCAACCTTTATGAATGAGGCCCCCAGCTCATGACTTCGAGCCGTGGTGCATGCTACATACTAACGCATTTCAGAGCTCACACACCAGCAATGCTACATGCTACACATGACTAAAGTATGACTGATATACTCATTAACAGCGAGCTCAGTCCCTCGGTCCACAATCTCCAGTTCACAAAGCGCTTTGCGTAGATAGACGCTCCGCTCTGCGCTCTGCTTACTGGAGACTGTAAGGCCCTTGGAGGTGATGCGTAGCATCGACACAGAGGCTGTGTGGAAGTCGTTCGCAACGCAAAGCAGCTTGCACAGGGAGTTTAAATTAGGCTTTATGATATACTGTACTCAGTATCAGCAAGGCGTTAAGAGTTTGTACTCGTACTTGTCCTTTAAAATAGTGGTATCAATGCATCAATGTTCATAGCCTATAGTTTTCTGCTGAGTGTGTGGTTTGCCTTCGAAAACAACCAACAGCACACACTAATAGCCAAATATTAAAACTACATCTTTTTCAGCATTTCCACCCTTTTCTTCAAAATGTAGTTTTCAAGTGATTGCTGTGTAAATACAAAAACGTATCCGACATGAACACTTGAAAAGTTGCTATGTAAACATAACCTATTTTTATTTTCTAATCGCGATCCTTTTTAGGCTAATTACAATTTTATCATAGGGATGACTTTTTGAAAATCTGATTTAGTTGAGAATTATGACTTTTTACTTCATTATATAATTATGACTGAAGTCAGATGTATGCTTTTTTGTCAGAATTATGACTTATTGTATGACATGACTTTTTTTTTCGAAATCATTAAAATCACAATTATGATCTTTTCTCAAAGTGTTTTAATTTAATTTCTCGGATTTTTCTATTGTTTTCACCTACGACTGTATTACTTTTTTCTAAACATAATTTGAGTCATATTAATTAATGCTCTTTTTCAATACTGGTACAATTTATTAGAATTCGGACTGTTTTCTGAAACAGAAAAATATTAAGAATTCAGTCAGTTCTTTTCCTTGAAACCTCTCCCTGAATGATTCGGACTTTTTTTGTTGTTGTTGATGTCTCGACCCAGCCTCCAGGACAGACGTCGGGGTCGGGACTCGGTTCATCGGGGTCAGCTGCTCCCCAAAAGCGGGCTTCCTCTCCCCCTCTCCCCCTCTCCGGTTGGTGCCGCCTTGTGACTGACGGAGAGCAGGTTCTCCGGCGCCTCGTCGGTGGTGCTCCGGCGGCCTCTCGCACAGACGATAACATGGACAGCGACGATGAAAGCGTGGAGGAAGTGGTCGAAGGTACGTACGCCTCCGATACGCCCACTGGAAGACGTTTCTTTCCCGGTTTAGTGCTCCGCCAAATCACCGTCAGCCAGTCCGTTAGGGCTGAAAGCCTTGGGCTTGATTTCAGAGTGAATCCGCGTCAGGGGCGGCTGAGAGCGGCCTGCATGCTCTCCGCGCCCCGCTGAAAGTTACTCTGTGGTTAGCATTAGCTTGGTGCTAACACACGTGACAGCTGTTAACTCATAAAGACATGCGGTGTGTTTGCAGACTGCAGCTCCTGAAACAAGCACACCACACTATTTTAACTCTTTTTAAATCCTAAAACTCACCTCTTTTACTTCAAAGAGCATGGACGATGCTGACAGTAATCTATGGGCTGCTTATTTTTGGTATTCTTTGTTTTCATTTCTAAATGTTTTTAGTCTGTTGGCCTTTTTAAAGGTTTTTTTTTTATTTTTTACCGTCATTAATTTCGTTTGCAGTAGTTGTTTTAAAGTGCTTTGTAAGAATAAGACTCATGTGCTTGTGACATTTTGCACAAACAAATACAAGTTGTTAAAAATGTATTCAACCTTTTATTAAACCAGATGATTACCATTGTGATTTCAGGATATCTTTGTCAAGGTAACCCTCGCCAAGAAGCACCAAGTTACGTGTAACCAACATAAAAAAAACATATATATGATAAAATTTACTGAAAATAATTTTGCAAAGGAGGGCTACAACATCATAAACTTGCTAGGAGAACTGAACTCTGGCAGATAAAGTCTCTCCACTGCGCAGTATGTGCTGGTACGGATTGTTGTGTGTTCCCCACCTCAGTTGAGGTACTATAGCGTATCAGTACATATTCCATAAGGAGAAGCTACAACACAGCCATCTGCGGATTGGTAGTGAAGATTGTGATTTTTGAAAAGCAGCAATATATAAATGGCTCATCGATCATATAAACCCTCCTGTCGTCCACTTGCGCCTCTTTGCGCAAGTCGTTTTTTTTTAACTCGGTTCATTGAAACATCTGTGCACTGCAGAGCTCCCTGGTCTTCCAATGAGGTGCAGACGCACCTCTCGCACCTTTTCCACCAAAAAGGACCAGTTGGCAGTTCGGGGCCAGAGCCAGACTTGGCACCGGTTCTTTGTCTTTCCACTGCCAAAGTCATAGTCACACTTTATTCAATTCAATGAATTCCTATATTTTCTTCAGCCCACTTCAGCAGACCGTTTCTATCACATTGTCCTGCCAGAGGTCAAGTCCCTGTGGTGTCAGGATGCGACATTTCAAGTCATTTCCAGCTGCAGTTGCAGCCCAAGTGTCTGCTTTGCTGTCCGCTCATAGGGTGCATTCGAATAGTCCCTCCTCTCTCCTTTCCTATCTACTCGTCCTTAACCCGGACGTGGTTAAGTGGCAGCCATGATGAGGAACATTCAAATTCTCAATAAGCTAAGGAAAGGAGGCTCGATGCTTCCTTTATAACATCCTACAGCCTAGGAAACACTGATACATCCTTTACCAAAGGAGACGAGCTCACGCTGCCCCACAATTCCTTGTGGCGACATTTAAAGGGACCTGCTCATCTGAACGTTCAGGGAAACTCATGATGGCTCAACTCAGATCATGTTAAATTTGGAATGCAGTAATATGCTTTAACCAATTTACATAATCTATCCCTCATGTCCCAACTATGAATGTTATGCAAATGTTGTAAAACGAACAGGGTAAAGTTTTCATGCAGCCGATTCTCAGTTTGATTGGTGATTTATTCACCTGGCAGCTGTTTCACTTTAATTCCTGGTTGCCTCTTTTCCTTTAATTTCAATTCAAACCTTATATTTGAGATTATATCAGCGGTTAGCAGGGGAAAGTGTTAGAAATGGGTTTTATGCACTCATTTTCGTAAATGTGTAGTTTTTTCACCACAGCAAACTTCACTAACCTTCGCCTAGTGGAAGTGTGGTCCGACTGTCCTAACGTGATCACCTTCCTCTAACTCCTTTAGGAAGCCTCCTAACACCGTTCCTTAACCCTGTGGCGTGCGTGTGTGTGTGTGTGTGTGTGTGTGTGTGTGTGTGTGTGTGTGTGTGTGTGTGTGTGTGTGTGTGTGTGTGTGTGTGTGTGTGTGTGTGTGTGTGTGTGTGTGTGTGTGTGTGTGTGTGTGTGTGTGTGTGTGTGTGTGTGTGTGTTCAGGCCCGCTGGATGACGACGGTCAGCCTCACGGTTTCTGCACAGTCACTTACTCATCCAGCGATCGCTTCCAAGGACACTTCACCCATGGAGAGAAGAATGGCAAGGGAAAGTTCTTCTTCTTTGATGGAAGGTACCGCAAAGACAAGTCCCTCTTCAATATTGATGACCGTTAGAGTTCTGTCTCGACTCATTGGGCCACTCAAAGAAACTCAATCCTTTCTACAGCGGATTGAGATGAATTCAGACTATCTGAGTTGGTTTGTTTCCTCCAGAGATTCCCTGGATGGAAAGAGAAAGAACAGAGGGAAGATCCACTCTCTGAGTGTTTTTTACGTTCTGGTGAAGTCCTCAGAGGGATCAAACGCCTCCTAAAATCCAGCAAAGCATTGACTAAAAGATTAAAACATTTTGCTGCTCTTTTGTTTGAGCCCCACTGATTTGTGCTGGTATGTGTTTGTAAAGAAATGTAGTGACTTGAAGTCTTCGTTCCTGGCAGCACTCTGGAGGGGTTCTACGTGGGCGACGCTCTGCAGGGACAGGGCGTGTACACGTACGAGGACGGGGCCGTCCTCACCGGGACATACGTGGAGGGCGAGCTGAACGGGCCGGCACAGGAGTTTGACGGAGAGGGTCGTCTGATGTTCAAGGGCCAGTACAGAGACAACAGCCGCTCTGGGGAGTGCTGGATCTACTATCCGGTGAGTCATTTGTTTGTTTGTTTGTTTGTGTGCATGCGCACGTGAACTGATGACGCCGTGTGTCACGCAGGACGGGGGCTGCGTGTTCGGGAAGGTGAACAAGGACGGGGAGATGAGCGGGGACTCTGTGGCGTACGTCTACCCGGACGGACGCACGGCGCTCTACGGGACGTTTGTGGATGGCGAGCTGATCGAGGCTCGGCTCGCAGATCTGATCCCCAACCAGACCGGGAGGCCGCACTTTGAAACCACAGCCAACAGTAAGAAGAGACAACTCTGTTAGTGATGGCCAGTTGAAGCTTCACGAACCACTGTCTGTATTTTCTGAAGCCACGAGATGGCGCCGTCTCAACAAATGTTTGAAAGCACACTTCATTGCCAAGTCTTTCAGCTTCTGTCTTCAAGCCAAGAGCGCCACCTGGTGGAGTCAGAAAATAAAGTGGTTCATGAAGCTTCATTCGGCCATCACTACAGCCACTCTGTTCTCAAAGGCAACGTTCACACTGCAGGCAGATGCGACCCAATTCTGATTTCCTTCTCACAAGTGACTCATATCTGATCTGCCTTGTGACGGCGTGAATGTTACAAATCCGATTTTTGCACGCCAGACCCAGGTCTCCGTCACGTGTGGTACTAATTTGGGTATGTATCTGATGTCTTTCAATGCGGCCGCTGCCTGAATTAGTCAAGTCACATGTATGAAGCCTTCAACCTCATTGATGTAAAAATGAGTCAGGAATCTGCACCGGAATAAGTTGCTCCGCCAAAATGTTCAAAGCTGTGCCCGGTTTTTTCTCGATCTCATTCTTCTTTCCCTCGTCATTTTTTCGGCTCTTATTGCACAACCACTCAAAGGTGGATGCAGACGCTCAGACCTGTGTAGCATCCATATTTACTTCTGTAAGCTGTAAGGCTGGATCGGAATATCCAATCGGGTCATTTGTCATGGGATCCATGGATGTCCATTTTAAGACCTGAATACTCTTCCCTCTTTTTTCCTTTTTCTACCTTTTCTTTGATTTCGAATCTCGTTTGGTGTTTTTGCTGGATTGGATGATCAAAATCTCAAGAATTGAGACATATTGGCCATTGAATCATTAATTTATGTAACTCCCTGAACATACTTGATAACTTGTGCATCTCCATATGTTTCGTGTGTGTCAGCAGCCATGACGCCTCCTGTCGCTCTCTCTGTCTCTCTCTCTCTTTATTCAAGGTGCTGTGTACTCGTACGACAAATCCACATCGAGCTGCCTCGCCACCCACACCCTGCTCCCAGACCCGTATGAGAGCCAGAGGTCAGTCCACTCTGAACAAAGCAGGCGTCCTCCTTAATCCTGCAGTAACTAGTGATGGTCAAATGAAGCTTCATGAACCACTGTCTTTATTTTCTGAAGCCACTAAATGGCACTTGTCTGTTCAACAAATGTTTGAAAACACACTTCATTGCCAGTCTTTCAGCCTCTATTGTCAAATCAAGATCGCCATCTGGTGGAGTCAGGAAATATAGAAAGCGGTTCATGAAGCTTCATTTGGCCATCACTGGTATTAACTGGCTCTGCTCCTGATGTTCCAGGGTGTTTGTAGCAGACTCCATCATCAGAGGAGCGGGACAGGGCCTGTTCGCCAAGATGCAGGCCGAGGCCGGCACTGTGATGGCTTTCTATAACGGAGTGCGCATCACACACTCAGAGGTACGACACATCGGGACACCGTGCCCTTTGAACTGACGTGGACTGGAACCGTCCCACCAGTTTTCGTGGTGAAATCCAAAATACTGATGACCTCTCCTCCCCAGAGAGGCTGGAATCACCATAGCAACCACGTACTTCACGAGATGACAGTTTGGGGACTAACTGAATGAATAGTGAGCAACACGTACATTTATTTCAATTCAAGCACATTTTGATGGATGGATGAATAAATGACATTTAAATGATAAAAATCACTTTTATTCAATTTGTGCATGTTTTGTTATTACATTAGGAATCTGTTTAGCATAAGCTAATGGCTAAATGTTTAGTGTTAGCTGGTATCTGCATGTTTAGCCTCAGCTGGTGGCTACATATTTAGCATTAGCTGGTGAATACATGGTTCGCGTTAGCTGGTGGCTATGGGTACGTCCGAAAAGTCCCTCCTTTATCCTTTATAAATGGACTTTACCTTAACCCCGTGGATGACATCACAGGGTTAAAGAAAGGTGTTAGGAGGCTTCCTAAAGGAGTTGGGGGAAGGCGATCACGTTGGTGTGGCAGTCGGACTGCACTTTCACTTAGTGACGTCATAATCATCCAACGGCAGAAACTACGAGTTTCCGAAAATGGACAACAAAAAGCGCATTTGGGTTTTAGATTATTTAAAGTTGTTCAAGGCAGATTGTTGCTTTGGTAACTTGCCTGATTTGCTCCCTTTTTCAGTCATCCCGAGTTTCCTTGAATGCCCGGATGAGCGGGTCTCTTTAAATGTTGTCGCCGCAAGGAATTGTGGGGCAGCATGAGCTTGCCTCCTTTGATAAAGGATGCATCAGTCGTTCCTATGCTAAAGGGGTTAAGTGAAAGTCAATAGATAACGAGATAGGAAGGACAATTTGGACGTACCCTATATGTTTACGGTGAGCTGGAGGCTACATGTTTACGGTTAGCTGGTGGCTACGCGCTTAGTGTTCATTAACTTTATTCAAGGAAACAAGCGGTTTCCTTAAATAAAGTTAGCAGTTTAAATCCTTTGTGAAGATTTTTTATTTGGAAGTTGTTTAGATGATGGACTAAGTCGTCATACAATCACAAGGTTGTTGGTGCTAAATAAGTGAAACGTCCAGTTAGCGTTGGCTGTCACTCCTCAGGTGGACGGTCGAGACTGGGCTCTGAACGGGAACACGATATCACTGGACGAGGACACGGTGATCGACGTCCCTCAGCCGTTCGACCAGACGGACAGATACTGCGCCTCTCTGGGTCACAAGGCCAACCACTCATTCACTCCCAACTGCAAATACGACCCGTGAGTGCAAGCAAGCTGCCGACGCCATAATCAGTTCTCTTGATGTGCTCAATCTGTATCCTGCCTCCCGCAGCTTCGTCCACCCTCGCTTCGGACCCATCAAGTGCGTCCGGACCCTCCGTGCAGTCCAGAAAGACGAGGAGCTAACGGTCGCCTACGGTTACGATCACGAGGCGTCGGGAAGCGGCGGCCCGGAGGCTCCAGACTGGTACAAGCGAGAGCTGGAGGCGTTCCAGCACAAACAATGAGAACGCAGGCGAACCCCTCCGGACATTAAGTCCCCACATCCACAGAGTCCTGTGAGCCCCGTGGCGCCTCAAGATCCTCTGCTCATATGGGGGACCTTTGTAATCTGACTGGAAGCTGCTGGAAACCCAAACACCAGAACTATGCAAACCTGACGATGTTGGAGATGTGCTGCTCAGTCTGTCTCTTCGTGACCTTCACAGACTGAAATCAGGAGTCACACCGTCACGACTGGTGCTTCTGAAGCGTCAACGTGGATAAAAACTACTACTCATTTCTCTGTTCGACACCGGTTATCTAACTCTCAGTGATCTTTAAACTCTTGTGAGTCGTGTATCACAAGGTCGTCTTGCCCCACCCACTAGTCTAACGTCAAACAATAATTTATTTATAGCAAATAAGAGGTTAGTTACGAATCGTATTCTGTTACAAAAGGTATTGTTACAAACGGTATTCTGTTATTAAACATTGTTACAAAACATTCTGTGAATTATTTTAAAAGACTCAGAGAACCAATGCACATCTCACTTCCGAACAGCTCTGATGTTTTTCCAGGTTTATAAACTATTTATCTGTGTTCATGTGCTCTCCAAAATAAACTTTAAACACAGTTGATTAATGGGCCTTTTTATGTTTTTGTTTGTGATGGGGGAATAAATTACTAATCTTTCTATCTCAGACTAATAAACTGTCTATATTTATTGGCATGAAAGCCACACACTTTGTCCCTGATTACTCCCCCTCCCCCCTTCTTGGGTTCAACAGCAGTCATCTGTGAAGTTGTACAACCGCCATCTGCGGGTTCCAGCTAGTCCAGACCATTCCAACCGCTCCAAAAACAAAAACAAGCCTCTCTCTTCTATTTTCTGGGTTTTCCTCTTATCATTTACTATTTCACGTCACCTCGGTCCTGCCCCCTCCATTCTTCACCTGCCGGGTCAACCTCAGCCCCGGCCCCTCCCTCCACCTGCCCGGTCAGCCTCTCTCAGGTTAATGATGAACTACTTGCTGAAAGCACCGAAACCCGCGGCAGCCCGGAAGACCCGCACTTCCTGCTGTTTGAGGAGAAAACAGCAGCTTTAAACACTCGCGCTTCGACCCGTATCTCATGTTTTGACGGGAATCTGCGGACCCGCGCGGAGCTGCTCACCCCGCTGAAGTGTCTCCTCGGGCGGGCTCGCACTCAGCGGGATCCCCGGGGGGGGGGGGGGGGGGGGGGGGGGTAGTCGCGGGCTGTGGCGGGGTTTTTTTTCCCCCCGCGGCTTCTCTCTGAAACATGGACCGGTACCGGTACTTCATCTTTAACCAGAAGGGCGTGTTGAGTCTGGGCATCGTCCAGGTGGCCTGTGCGTCCATCTGCGTGATCTGCGGGATCATGGACACGGCTTTCCGTAAGGACACCCCGCTGAGCAGCACCAGGACGCCGGTGTGGGGAGGACTGGTGAGGCGGACACTTTTACCTGGCCGGCTCTTCATGTGTTAAAACAATAAAGCAACCCTGATCGCTGAGCGTGGATCCAGGGTGTCAAACGCCAGGCCGGCCAGGGCCAGGCAGAAACCCACCAGAGACGCTCCAGGTTTCATTGTTTACCAGCTTACACACTGAATTTAATTCTCTACTCGCACAAGCTACGATTTAGCTTGAATGAAAAACATTGTTAAACTTGTATCGACTCATAATTCACAATATTTAATGCCCATTCCCCCCGAAAAGACAGGAAAAAAATCTTTCATGTAGATTTTTTTTTGCATAAAACAAAGTTTCTCATGTACTTTTCAAAATATGAAATACAGATGACATTATAGGCTCATTAATAAGGTTAATATAATATTTTAATATAACATAATAAACCTGTGTGCTCGGCACAGACCCTTACAGGCATGCAGTGGTCTCACAGGCTTAAAACGAAAACAAAAATCAGATTGACAAAAATATATAAAGGTTATAGTTAACTTATTAAAACTTTGGGCCTTCTTGTGTAATTTGATTAGCCAATTCAGATGATTTGGCTGTTTCATCTGTTTCCTACAGAATACACACAGGATCTGAATTGTGATGTTTGTCACTTTAAACTTGAATAGAGACGTGAAAGTCATGTGTGGCCTTTTTCACGAGACATTGCTCTTTGCGCTATACCTGTGCGTGAGATGGACATCGAGTTTCGGCCATTGTTGACATGTGATTTTGACCTCGGTTGACCGCTTGGGAAGGAGATTTGATGCCGTCTCATTCACTGAATTATTGTACAAGTCAGATTGTATTTGCATGATTGAGGATTACTGATTTGAAAGGAATGGATTCAGTCTTAAACAGTTGGATACCAAAGAAAAAAAGGTCACATTCCATCTGTTTTTTGGTTTCAGTGTGTCATTATCAGCCCAAAGCTGGACTTTGTCCCTGCTGCTCTTTTCATGTTTTAAAACTGTTTAACAAGATGAGCAAAGAGAAACTACTTTACAAACCTGCCGGCCTGTAATCATGTTACAAGTTAATGTTACAGTTCACTGAAACACTAACAAACATCTGATACATTTGAATTCAACTCGGTTTTTTTGTTAGGTTTTTTTTTTTTTACTGTGCTTCTCTTCAAAACATTTTTCTTTGTAAAACTGCTGGAGGTAACTTACAGACAAGAAAGATTGGAGGGACGTACTGAATTGAAATCGCCACTTCCTCATGAGGGAAAAGGAACTAAAATGTCAATGAGCCGCTTTGTCACTGCAGATATGACAAACAAGTGGATCCATTCCAATTTTACATGACATACTGATATATTTTGTGACAGACTGTTTTAGCTGCAGATCAAATACATCATTGACCCACATTAAAAATATTGTTTTGCTCCAATTCAAGACTTTAAACAATCTGAAGTACCTTTTTAAAAAAAATCAAATTAAAAGTCTGTTAGAGTGCTTTAAACGGATCATTCATGCTTGTAAAATTCTCCTCAATTGGGAATAAAAAAATAGACAAAGTATTTGTGTAAAAGGCTGGCGTCACACTTTAATTGTCTCTCTTTACTTTTTATTGTGCAGAAAGTGTCACTTGCACAAATGTCATCTCATGAATATTTATTTAAATGGAAAAATATTGCATTTGATATTGAATTTTATCAGTTTGGGGGCAGCTTCCAGATGTGAGCGCCTGGCCTCTAAATGGTTAAAATCTAGAACCACTTGAGTTATTATGTGACCATTGTGAAGTGACCACAAGTACCATGGGACATTCATTTCTATTGAAGCATGAAGGTGTGAATGTTGGGTCTTGGTTCGTGCATGAAAATTTTCAGGGTTTAAATTGTATCTTTTTGTGAATGAAATGTGAATTCTTCCCCATGTTTTTTCTGTTTCCTTCAGATAATGGCCTCTCCGGGTGTTTTGGCGTTGTTCGCCTCTCAGAAGAAACATTCAGTCCTGGTAAGTCTTCATGGAGGGTTTTAGTTTCAAAATGAAGGATTAGATTCCCTACAGGGGAAGAAATCATGGTGAAAAGAAATTAATGTAGAGTAAAAGTACGTGTGTGCGTGTGTGTGTGTTCAGGTGAGCGTCATGGTGGCGGCTGCAGGGATTTCCTGTGTGACGACCATCTTCACAGCCTCCTACGCCTGTTTGACCCTCACCTACGGAGAAGAAGATGAAGATGTTTTCTTCCATGACCACCATCCTGATGTGGTAACACGCACACGCACACGCACACACACGCGGTCATTTGCTTCTTCCACACCGAACTATTTTTATGCACTATTATCCAGCATTCCAAATGAACCCCTTTCAAAAAGTATTTGATTACTTATCTCCTTATCCAACTGTTTTGCTTTTATACTTTTTGTTGGTTTTTAGCTCTTTTATTGTTTATTTATACATTTAAGTTTCTTTCCGGGGCACTAAGTAGTCATTTTTAATCATTAATAATCTCTTTAGCCATTTGTATAGCTTTTGAGCCATTCCAGCTCTTTTTTCCTTTGGATCTTTTCTCACAACTTTAGATGTTTTGGTGGATTTAGTGCTTTGCTATTTGGTTATTATAGCCAATTTATCCTTTGTCCCCCCCCCCCCCCCCCCATGACTTTAGCTTTTTCAGCGGGTTGTCTTTTGAGATTCTATCTTGCTGCAGCTCTCAACATAAGTAGTTTGTATGCTCTCCTCAAAGATCTGGGTAAATCAGCAGGTTGGTTCTCTCACCAAGAGAACACGGACCATTTCACAGCTGAAGTGCAGCTCCGAGACCTTTGCATGTGTTGTCGTGGTCATTCTCGTCCAGTGAACCTCTGTCCCGCCCCGTGTTTCTCCGCAGACCTTTGTGCTCCACCGCATGGTGAAAGGAGCGAACGCCACCATCCTGCTGTGCTGCAGCGTGGGCCTGCTGCTGTCCTGCCTCATCGCCTACACGGGCTGCCGCAGCCTCCCGGCCTGCGGCTGCTACGACTCCAGGACCGGACTGGTAGGTGGAACACCTTCGCCGAGGGAGGCTCCAGCTCTGCTGACCTGTGCTGGTGGCGTGTTGATCGGGGTGTGTGGGGGGGGGGATCTTGTTGATGGTGTGGGGAATCCTGTTGTTGATGGGGTGGCGATTGAGCGGCGGTCATGGGGCGATCGGGTGGTGATCCTTTTATCGATCACGTGGTGGAGCGACACGATCAAGCGGCCTTCGAGTTGCGACCGTGTGAGGATCTGGTTGCTGATGGAGTGACGGTCGTGTGGCGGCGGAGGGATCCTGCGGTCCTTTTTGTGATTGTGGTGTCTGTGTGCTGCAGGAGACTCTGGTTCCTCAGTGTGACCCAGGGGACACGGAGCTGGTGTGCACATATCGAGGTAACGCTTACCTTTAACCTCTCTTGACAGCTTCAAATCAACAACTCCATACTTTAGTTCTCAGCAGATCAATGTGTGATGTGGTCATCTTCCCACACTGCATCGTCCAAAACTCACTGCTAATCCGAGATTGCCTGAGGTTTTTTTTTTCTGATCCAGCACAGAATTTGTTTCTTTTTTCTGTTTGTGGAAACATTTTTTTTTTTATTGATTCGGCTCACTGTAGGTGAAACGGGGCTTCTTGTTTCTGCTGAACCAAACAGTGACACGAATAAATAACACTTGTGGGGGTTTTGTGACGGGTCTGGCAGGAGGCGACGAGCGGCTCTTCAACTCTCCACCTCCTCCCGCTGACAGACGGAGCTCTCAGGAGGAGGATGGCGGCACTCCGTCCAAGCCTCCTCCGTACAGCCGGATGAGCTGACACACCTCCACATCTCCCTTTTTCTACACTGTTAAAACTTGTTTATTTTATTTAATAAAGGTGAATTGAACTGTGAAGGAGAGAAGACTCGGTGTGGCTTTATTTGAATGCTCTGGGTGGTTTTATTGCAAGCTCGCGTTTGTCAGTCCTTCACGTTTCCCTGGGAAGTTGTTTGCAGGAGGTCGGACTGCGGCTTCAGTGGACCAAAGTAAGGCAAAGAGACAGAACAAAGGACACTTGCAGACAAAGCAAACCCCCACGCCATGTCCATCCTGACACTCGGTAACATGCAAACCACAAGCAATCCGTTGGATGAAGATTTTTTTTCACTCAGATTCCCTTTAAATCCTTCTATAGAGTCCCGCTGCTATTGAACAAGCACACACATGAAAAAGACTTGACATAAAAACATAAAAAACATTTTTTTTTTTAAGGCTGCAATACTTGCTTATGGCCACTAGATTTTGAATTGGCTTCACATTTTTCATGTTAGCTGTTAGCCGATTAGCTCGTGCTTACAGTTTTACAAACACACTCAACTTGATTTGTCGCCCGCCCCCATCTGGCTATTTGCAGTATAAAATCCACTCCTTTTAGCATTAATATGATCAAAACACGCCAGATCATTTTTTTTAATGTTTTTTCTCAGTTTCAAACTTACACACATTTCTACTTTATGTGCAGGGAAAGTATAGAATTTTATTTTATTTTTATCCCTTTTCCCCCGTTATACTTTACAGCATTGTTGTAGTTGACCACTAACTAGCCCGTCAAACCTTATTTTCTCTTATTGATCACTGTGTAATTTGAATTCACTATTTCACGAAATAAAATTACTAACGCTAGCTTCGGCGAGACCTGTTGACTTTGAGCTTGAGCGTAGCATCATTTGCTTTCATTATTCGTACTATGTACCGAATGTTTTGGCATTTCGCAACTCCTAAGAATTATTTAAATTATTTTAGCACTTTTTCCTGAAAACATGAAAGATACATGAAGGTGAACTTCAACCTCGAGATTTCATGCGAGCTCAATGCTCAGCTCTGTTCAGGGTTTGACCTGTATAGAATTATTTAAGTGTGTGTTCGTTCCGACAACATTTTAAAAGCTAAAAAAGTTCCATCAGTAATACTGCTTGGTGGAGGTCTGGCTGCTGAGAATGAACTAACGTGGTTTCAGTTCGGATCATTTAATATTGTAGTGAAAAAAGCAGTGTTGGCAGACTATGAGCTCTGAAACTCATGAGAACACAGAAGAGGAATTGAAAGAAAAGACGACAAGTTACCTGCTAAAATTTGAATGAAGACGACTTGACTAGTGGAACAGCAATGTGGAACTTTTTCTTTTTGGAGACATTTCTTCTGTTAGTCAAATACAATAGAGATGAAGTTTTTCTGAATTACTATCTACTGTTGTCATACAGTGACATGTAGTGGCCCGAGATGGTGTGTACTGGTGTATCAAGTCCAGTGACGACCAAATGAAGCTTCATGAATCACTGTCTTTAGTTTCTGAAGCCACGAGATGGTACCCTCTGTTCAACAAATGTTTGAAGGCACATTTCACTGCCAGTCTTTCAGACTCGATCTTTAAACCAAGAGCGCCATCTGGTGGAGTCAGACAATATAGAAAGTGATTCATGACGCTTCATTGAAGCTTCATTTGGTCATCACTAATTAAGTCACATAAGCAGCCGAACAACTTAAAAAAAAAGTGACTTAGTCATGAATCATAAAGTGTTGTTGTGTGCTTGCCTGCCCCCTGCAGGAAGGTGTGTGTATGTGAATCATACATAGGATTGGATTGTTCAACCACATTTTTCAAAATCATTTCCACAAACCATTAATTACCCGAAACAACAATCAGATTGGAAACGGTCACATATAAAGTCAAGCACAGGCATGTAGTGAAAAGCCATATTCTCTCCATCCATCCTCTTTATGTCCATCCTACGAGTCCCGCCCCCCCCTTCCTCCGTCCTCAGCAGCTGCTGCAGCCCCAGCTCCTGGCTCCGCCTCCTCCATCCTCCCGCCCCCTGCTGCTCAGATTGACAGTGACTGCCGCCGCCTCAGCAGGCTGGCTGAGCACTAAGGGCTTCTGGGACTTCAGCTTGTGAGCCACCGTCATGAAGATGGCCTCCACGTGGTCACTGTTCCCGTGGCTCCCCTCCCCCTGGCTGCCGGGGCTCTTGGCCGACGTCTCGAACAGCGGCATGGAGTGCGTGTCGGCGAACTGCTGCGCCACGTCCGTGCCCACCTGCACCGAGTCCTGGAGGTCGCACTTGTTGCCCACCAGGATGCGCGGCACCTCGGAGCCCAGCGCGTGCTGCTTGCACTCCTCGATCCAGGCGGGGAGGCTGCGGAAGCTGGACGCGTTGGTCATGTCGTAGACGAAGACCACGGCGTGCACGTTGCGGTAGTAGTGCTGCACCATGGACTTCCTGAAGCGCTCCTGGCCTGCCGTGTCCCACAGCTGGATCTGTGGGGGAGGGAGGAGGCGGGTCAGATCTGGATGTAAAACCACAATCAGACCCCGTTTACAAGATGCACACATCGGATTTGTGTTCTCGGAAAATCTTGTAGTTAGCATGTACGGCCACTAGTGGGTGCTGTTGTTTGTTTTTGTTATGAAGTTGTGAACATTTTCATCCCCAAGTGAACCGAGTTCCTGGACGTTCCAACGTTTGAGGTGAAAGCGCATCGTTTCAGAAAGGTTTTATGTTTGCACAGTAAAGTTTTGAAAACAATGTAGTTAAGTGTGTCAGGCCATGGGTTGGGGCTATTGGTTGGTTTTGTAATGAAACCACACACACATGCACAGAGAACAATACACCACAAACAAGTTATGGCCAAATGAATCTAGAGGCTGGAAGACTTCAACATTAACAATGGAAGTACACAGACATTCATATGAACCGACAACCAAGTTGAACTGTTATCACAGTGACTGTCAACTATAAAGCTATCAAATCCAGGAGAAGATGGACTGAGAGTCATGACACTCTGGAAGAGATATTGTTATTGTCCACCTCCTGAGCATGTGCAGAACAACTAGTTACTACGACTGAGGTGGGGATGACCTGTAGCAGCGTTTTGGAAAGGTTTAGTTCTACCCCATTTACATGGAGACATCGTTGTCGCGTGAACGGACGCCCAAAACACAATAGAGATTTTCGGTGTTGCCTCAGGCAGATCAACTTCACTAAACATACTTAGAAAATGTATTTGATATTTACAAGTGTGTTTAATGACCACAAAGACAAAACTTCACAACGTGCGCCAATCAAATGACTGGAAATTGTTAAATTGACAGCTAACTTTTTGACAAATCAAAATTGTTTGATTGCACTTATAGGTTAATAAAGGATTCTGTAAATATCACGACTGCTGCTGTATTTCTGGTTTAGGATCTATATAATGTAAAAGTATTTAGAGTGTAGTACTTTTAGATTATGATCAACGTTTCAACAGCCTTTATGTCCTGCTGGTTGGTGTATTTCGTCTTCTTGGTGTCTTGGTATCAGACTGGTTTTGAAAGAGATAAGGCCGCAAAGGAAATCAGATCAGTAGTGTCAGGTTTTGTTAAACGAATCCTCTCTTAACGTGGATTAGCAGATTTCTCTAAAAAACAGATCAAGGTGTAAGTGTGATGCAAAAGATCTACAGTTATTGTGCCACTGAGCAGAACATCTGCACTGGTTCAAGCTCCTGTCAAGAGTCCAGGACCTCCAGTCACAGAGACCAGGACCTCCTGCTGATGGGTGTGGATGCTCCGGGTGGGTGTTTCCTCCAGTGCCCACCTTGATGGTCTCTCCGTCGATGTCCACCAGCTTCTCCCTGAAGTCAACTCCAATCGTGGCCTCGGTCTTGTCGGGGAACTTTCCGGCGCAGAAGCGGAACGTCAGGCACGTCTTCCCCACCCCGGAGTCCCCGATCACGATGATCTTGAAGATGCGGGTCCTCGGCGGGGGCAGTGTGGCGCCGGTGAGGGAGCCGGCGGGTGCGGCCGGGGGGGCGCTGTCCGACATCTTTGCCCCGGTCAGTCAGTGGCAGCAGTTATTGATCCCAGGCGTTTATTTTACCTCTGTCCGCCATCAGTATCCTCTTAAAACATCCGGTCCAATAAGTCTCGTACAATCACGGACACAAACTGTATTCTCGCGAGATGTAACATTCACTGTCCTGTGAGGACCCTATGTAAAATTAAATGCAAAACTCGTCTTTTTTTTCATAGTACATGTGTTTTTAGCTTTATTTCACCTCAACCGTGAAACATTTCTCAAAAAATATATCAACAAGATCAATGCATACAGTTAAATTTCCATTCTTTCAAATGTAATACAATTTCACCTTTTAGATTGTTTTATAGGATTCCGTTTGCATTTCTTTCGATTTTTTTCATGACGTTAAGATGATAAAGAGACACAAAAAGTAAAAAAAAAGTTTTTTCCTCTGTTGTAATCAGTTTTTCACGGAATCTGCACGAATATCAGTTCAATCTTTTATGTAGGGTCAGGTAGAGCAGTAATGAAGAGTGGATGAAATTGTTTGATGAATTGGTATATGTTATTATTTTAATAGGCACCACTTTGTCTTAGAATTAGATATACATTGTATTGTTATTACCCCCACTTCTAAACAGACAGAACACATTGTCTTTTTTATAAAATTACATCTTGGTGATGCAAACATAAAAATCTGAACAGGGTCACCCTGCTGTATGAGGAAATCTGGGATGAGATTACGTCAGCTTGTTTAAAGATTTTGATAAATGGAGCATTCACAGCCGATTGGAGTCTTCTTTCAAATATGTGGCTTTAATATTTGACACTTTGTTAACATGGACATGTACAGTGATTTTACACGAGAAAACAGAAAAGCGCAACGAAATATCTTTAATACCGACCTTGAGAATATTAACAGGGGGAAATCAAACAAGCTGCTTCAGGATCAGAGTAAAGGTGTAATAATATTATATTTGAGGCAGAAGCAATAGCAGAGTGTAATAACACACAGGTAAATTCATTCAGCATCGTCACTGATGTAACGCACGCGAAACCTCCCCCGTTACATCATGACCTTCACATTGCCCACTGCCTGAGTCTGTCTCACCATCGCCAACATGAAAAAATATGCACAAACTAAAAAGTATACGTCGCTACTAAATTACACACAAAATACATTGTTATTACATTATACGCTATGGAATTATCATATTTAGTTAATGAAACTAAACTATTTTTGTTTTGTTTTTTCTGGGCGAACACTTCAGGCAGTATTTCGACAGCTCATTTGAGGGGTCCTAGAGCCGTGCATGGTGCTGCATGTGTTGGATAATTCCAGAAAGAGCTCCACAGTTCTCCGCTCGCAGACTTCCAGCCGGTCAGCTGCAGTGACCTACTGACACTCAGACGTCCAGACACACACGGAACCCACGCCGCTCCGCTCCGCTCCGAGCTCCTCTGTCCTGCTCTCACCGCGGTATTTGACGTCCCACAGCGCGGCTCTTCGCTCGTTCTCCATTCGTCTTTTTTTCCCAATAGTCCTCGGGTTAGCTCGTTAGCTCACCGGTCAGCATGTTGAGTGTCGCCAAAAGCGTTTCAAGGACTCTCCCGACAGGGAACTGCGCCAGAACCGTGTCCTCCCTGGTGAAAAAGGTAAGTCCCAACGATTCGTGCGTCAAATATTTATCGTTATTGTTTTAACGCGCTGCGTGTCGCGTACTTGGATAGACTTGACAGCTAGCCGGTAGCATGCTAGCATCAAATCGCCTGATTTGAAACTTAAAACGTCCGGGCCTTTAGCAGCTAGATTATGAAGAGTGACACTTCGGGCATTTATTTCTCCTCATTTCTACAATTTATGTATCCACCAGAGTCGTTTGAGTTTGGCTCTTGCGTAACGTCATGTGTTTCTGGCTAAGCTAATGTGACGCAGGTTTCGGTCACACGTGTGTCCTCCGTTTTCTTCCTACCAGCCCTTTTAAACAAGTTAGTTTTCGGTACTCTCCACCTGTCCATGTGTGTTTCTTGTCGCCAGGAGACTGTGTGCAGAGATCAACTCTGTGACCTTCATTGAGGTGTCCCCACCCCCAATATGCTCACATTCTGTTCCCAAGTCCAGTCCGCACACACTCCACTTTGATCCATTTCACTTAGAAACTTCATCCATGTCCACACGTGTGTATAATCCGGACACGAGTGTACTTTTCTTGGAAACATTGGAAGGTTATATTTTGGCACATTAACCTGTTTCCATCGTGAGTTTACTGATGTGTTGGACATTATCTCAGCTTGTGATGAATGTGTATATTGTTTTACGTCACAAGCACATGTCTTCAATAGAAACACATCTCAGAAAGAACTAGTTTGTCAATGATTTCTACACTCAATGTATGCCTCGTTTAACCCATGTTTAGTACCATTTAAAAATAATCATTTGAACATTATATACATTTCATTGTTTTCACCCTTGTAAGAAGAGTAAAGCAAAATTTCTTTCTCATTCAGTTCTTATGAAGACACTTGCATAATGATATTAATAATGGTTACTGAGTAAAGCTTTGTCCAATTAAACGTAATCCAAGTTTTTAACTGCATGGCCAAAGCTTTCACCAAGTCATATCTTGGGAACGTTTCACTCAAAAACTTAATTTAAAAAGCCAGACTGTGATACTCAGTCATGTGTATTCAGTCTTGTAGAAGACTAAATATTTTTGATCAGTAGATTGATGCGACTTTACTCAGACTTTATTGGTGTGCTAATTCATACTCTTCTTGTTCTGCACATTTCCCCAGTTCAAAACACTGAATACATCATCCTTTTGCAAGAAATCCCACTTCAGCAAGGGGAGACATTAATACACAGGACGAGAGACTCCTGTGATGAAAGGTGTAAAGAAAAAATATTTAGACATGTAATCTATTCTATTATATTTAGACTGTTTTTGGTCCATCCGTGGAACCGCAGAGACAAGACACAGTATCTTTTATTCTTTCACAAGTGTTTTTGAGCCAATCTGTACATGTCTTGACTTCTTTGTGTGCTCCCTCCTTTTGTCCACTTTTTTTTAATGACTTATAGCCTCGTTTGAAATTAGATTAACTGCTGAGACAAAGTTACTCTGTGATTAGACTCACAAATGCTTCATGCATGTTGGTAAACGGTTCATTTAACTGAAGCAGGACAGCTCGATTGTGGTTTAGTCTGGTCATTTCCACAGTGGTGAACTTCTTCAGTGTGTCGGTAATGGGAGGAAAGCTGCCTTAAAACAATTGCCTTGTGTCTATCTGTTTCCAGGCCTGCTGGAACGGCTTCCAGCCAGAAGCTCTCCGAGCTCTGTCCAGGAGGGACTATGCGTGAGTATTTCCATCATGATATAGTTGGGATCTTTGAGGATCATACAGTGAATCATTGACGTGATGATTTGTGACGCATGTTTCAGGTCTGAAGCCATCAGAGGAGCCGTCATCGGCATCGACCTGGGAACCACCAACTCCTGTGTGGCCGTCATGGAAGGGAAGCAGGCCAAGGTGAGCAGCAGATCTCTGACAGGGAAACTTTAAAGACCTTTAAATTCTTTACACAGCAGGACCTCGCATGTCAACACATTTGTGACAGCAGTGGTGTGTAGAGCAGGGGCGTCTAACATGAGGCCCGTGGGCCAAAACCGGCCAGCAAGAGGCGCTGATCTGGTTAAACCATCAACCAAGTTGTTAAAAAAAAAAAAAAAGTGTTTTTAAGAAATTTCTTAAAATGCACAATGTAACACCTATAGGTGAGGTTTTTGGGACGTTTCACTATATTTGGCACCGTCCGATTGATACTGCTAGCACAGCTTGGTTTGGCCTTCTGATCTGTCTTTTGGAAGAAATTGGTCATTTGTATTACATTGATAAAATGAGCTGGCTTTCTTTGTTTGAGATATGATTGGTGTTCCTGGGTATTTTTGGGACTTTGTGTGATTTGATCGTATGTCTGGATGTTGCTAACTAGACTTCCTTCTTTGAGAGAAACTTGCGAATCGAGCTGAATTGCTTTTGGCTGCAAAATTCAAGAAAATAACCTTTTCAGCACGTTGATGTTTTGATGAAGATTTCTGAGGTGGAACTACCCCGATTATGTGTGTGTGTGGTTATGAAGTACACAGCGGCTCCTAATGCTCTCACTCTTTGTGCTCCTGGATCATCCACATCCTCTCTCTGAATTAAACCACTGTCTGATGTGATGCTGTTCAGGCGTCCCACCTCGTTCCTCATTGGGACCACTGCTCTTTTGCTTTTCAAAATTTACTGAGGACCTTATTGTGTTTGTGGCCTTTGTGTTCGTTCTACCATTCCTTGTGGGTTTCCATAGTTGCTGTTGCACCTTTGCTTCGACCTAGATTAAATCTTGAATTTGTTGAATGACAGTGCCTCATTTACTTTTTATTTTGGCATGATCTCTATGCATTTTAACTCTGAAGACAATTGCAGTAATAAAATTGCCCTTTTGACAATATATTGGATGTCTGCAGTCATTCTTAAGTGCATTGAGAAAAAAACAATAGACAATCAAATCGTAACTCGTATTTTTCTTTTAAAAAACATTTAAAGAAAAAAATGTTTGGGGGGGGGGCAAATCGCTCCTCCCAAATTAACATCGATGCATAACCTCCTTTAATGCGAATGTGAAACATGGGGTGTGTATAGAAACTGATTGCTTCTGCTGTCAAAACTGTAACACTGGAGGATTTTGCTACTTCTCGGGAAACGTTTTCTCTCACTTTGTGCGTCACATGAAGAACGTTTTTCTTAAGTCTCGCACAGTTTAATATATTTTTGAAGCTTCTCCAGCTTCCAGTCACAGGCTTCTTCTTTGGTTTAAAACAGGAAAAATTGCTGCACTTCAGGTAAAAAAAAAAAAAAAAGTTTGTGAAGTTTCAAACACCTGTGACCTACTTGTAAATATTTAGGACACACCCATCCAGAGGTCGGTGCAGCTGCTGCTTTCTCTCCTGTTAAAATCCAGGTTTTTTTTCTCTCTCCATAACAACACAGATCATGAAGTAATACGTGTGCATACCATGCATCATATGTTGCAGTGGGTATGAATTTAGAACAGCAGTCATCTGAAGCTCCGTGTGTTGTCCAGGTTCTGGAGAACGCTGAGGGTGCTCGGACCACGCCCTCCGTTGTGGCCTTCACAGCAGAAGGGGAGCGTCTGGTGGGCATGCCCGCCAAGCGCCAGTCCGTCACCAACCCTCAGAACACACTGTACGCCACCAAGAGGTTGATCGGCCGGCGCTTTGATGACGCCGAGGTCCAAAAAGACATGTGAGTGCTTCTCTTTCCTTCAGACGGGTCTGGAGGCACAACCTCACGTCTCCACTGTCTGAACGGTTTATGAACATTCTCTTTCTCTCCTCGTCGGTCATCCGCAGGAAGAACGTCCCCTACAAGATCGTGCGAGCATCAAACGGTGACGCGTGGGTGGAGGCTCATGGGAAAATGTACTCTCCCAGCCAGGCTGGAGCCTTCGTTCTGATGAAGATGAAGGAGACTGCAGGTAGGAAGGCTTCAGCTTTGCCTTCCTCAGGTTTTTAGAAGAAAGAAGTTTGACTGAATGCTTTTTGTTGTAGAAAGCTACATGGGAACCAGTGTGAAGAATGCTGTGGTCACTGTACCCGCCTACTTCAATGATTCCCAGAGACAGGTACACACATACACGGATTAAAATCACACACTGTTGCATTTTTACCCATTGTATGACTTTAAAGCTAATGTTATATTGTTAGCAATGAGGTCGCTACCTCAGTATCATCTGCCCTTGGTTGCTCAATTCTGGTTCTTAGTAAGGATGCACCAATACCAGGTCTGATACTGAACAACGTACTTGTGAAAGCACCCCCATACATACAAGTATCGAATGACGTCGTCTGTCAGCAGCAGATAGACGAGAGAAAACAGGCAATGTCAGCAGTTTGGAGATTATTTAATATAAATTAAACGGATGATAAATTATGTTCTGTGAAAATATCAAGAGGAGGAGAAAGTTTCTACACCAGAGACGTTTGGACCAGCAGAGTTAGGCCAATGTCACTCCTTAGTTTAACTGCTCAGTGGATCCAGGAGGAGTTTACTCAGCTGTGCTGGATGCTAAAGGGTTTCACAGGGTTCATAGACCAGCGATGTTACACATGATTAAAGTAGGACTGATACACCCATTAGCAGCAAGCTCGGTCTGTCAGCCTTACAGTCTACAGTACACACAGCGCAGTGTGTAGATGAATGCAAACCACAGATCCTAACCTAGCAAGTAGCTAAGGGTTAGTCCTCCCACTTGTACACATCCTTTTAAAAAAGGGAATCTGTGAAGCCTTACTTCATAGTGCTCATTTTTATTTTCTGAAATGGTGACACTCAGTGGACAAGTTAAGAACAGCACACACTCTTAAACGTGTCATTTGGTGTTTTCCCATTTAGTCTCGTCATGTTTGATTTTTCTTTCCTCCAGGCGACCAAAGACGCAGGTCAGATCGCCGGCCTGAACGTCCTGCGTGTGATCAACGAGCCAACAGCTGCTGCTCTGGCGTACGGTCTGGAAAAAACTCAAGACAAGATGTGAGTGGAAGAGGAACATCTCTGCATGATAAACGAATGTTTTAATGGAGTTCAGGCAGTTACATTTAGGTTTACTCTCCTGTGTGTGTGTGTGTAGTATTGCAGTGTATGATCTGGGAGGTGGAACCTTCGATATCTCCGTTCTGGAGATCCAGAAAGGAGTGTTTGAGGTCAAGTCCACCAATGGTGACACCTTCCTGGGAGGAGAGGACTTCGACCAGCACCTCTTGCAGTACATCGTCAAGGAGTTCAAGAGAGAGGTATGTATGTGGTCGGGGTGCAACGGTTCTCTGTAAAATATTGAACCATGTGCTGCCTGTGTCCCTCCCAGTGAGTTGATGTCTAATCACTGTTAATGATTGCGCTCAGCATGGCAGAGGTAAAGTACTTTGTATGTATGTTCAGACTGACTCAGTGCGCAGATAGATGCAGCAATTCCTCATCCCTTTGTGAAAGTTCAGGCCTGAGCAGATGGATGTTGTTGTCCAGGAAGCGACGATAGACAGAAACGGAGCTGGAAGAGCAGGTCGTTGTTAGCTTTTAGCCTGCTCACCACCTCCCTCCCTTTATTTTGCCTTCAGGCGCTCTGCTGTCTACTTCTGTGCCGCTGTGTCCTAAATTCTCTGTCTTTTAGGAGTCACATCTCCCCAATGCTGCCTTGACATGTCGTTCAGTCTTGCGTTACGGTTCCTCAGAAAAGGGAGGTCCTGAATGCTGTATTTTCACTGGATCATTTCAGTTTCACTGTTGATGCGACCAGGGAGTGAAAATGGTTTACATAAAAATCACTGCCTATAAATGTTGCTTGTAATGTCCCATAATTAAAAGGCATTATGAGCATGTATCAGTCACGTGAGAGTCCTGAGGTGACACTTTCTGGAAGTTGAGGACTTGAGAAGGCAACACCAGTGAAAGAACAACTTGACCAAAACCGATTTTCCGACAGCCGTTGGCTTGCAGTACCGTTGTGCCCCTAGTGGAGCGTGTGAGCAGGTCAGCGTGCAAGTTTCCCTGTGGTGTGGTTGATCCTCATCTGTCTCTCTGTTCAGTCGGGTGTGGATCTGATGAAGGACAACATGGCCGTCCAGAGAGTTCGAGAAGCTGCTGAGAAGGCGAAGTGCGAGCTGTCGTCGTCCCTGCAGGTAATGAGAAGCGCTGTTGGGATGATGTTGGCAAGAAGTGGTGTGACACCGCTCACACGTTCTGTCCCCTCACTCGCAGACCGACATCAACCTGCCCTACCTCACTATGGACGCCTCGGGGCCCAAGCACCTCAACATGAAGATGACCCGCGCTCAGTTCGAGGGCATCGTGGGCGACCTGATCCGCCGCACCGTGGCGCCCTGCCAGAAGGCCATGCAGGACGCCGAGGTGTCCAAAGGAGACATCGGAGAAGTGCTGCTGGTGGGAGGCATGAGCCGTATGCCCAAGGTACGCAACACGGACCTGTGAGGACGAAGCAGTGAACACAACTCAAAACACACCAGACTGAGCTTCTTATCTACATGACGCTGCCTCAAATATGTAAGACTATCACCTTATTTGAACATTGTTGTATTTAAAAAACAAAAACAAAACAGTTGATCTCTTAACTATAAAAAAAAAAAATACTTGACACAGACTTCCTCCCCCAGACTTCTTCATGTCCTTTAAATGAAGTCATGGACATTATTATCAGAAGCTTCTTTAGTGGTGGATTATGACCTCTGGTGGACAGACATGGGATTACACTCGACATTTTATGAATTAAAGCTGCTTCAGTTTGAATTTAAAGATAGTTTGGACTTGTTCTGATGTTTGAGTCTTTTCTAAACATGTGAGCCACATCGATGTTCATCCAGAGCAGGTTTTAGGACCTGGAGCAGTTTTTGAAATCACCCACCTCCTAAAATTTTGTTGAAGTCGGTTTGCTTCAGAAATGTCCCCATCTTCCCTCGATGGAAGCTTCATGAGGTTCTCGTGGCTCGTGCAGGTCCAGCAGACGGTCCAGGACCTGTTTGGCCGCGCCCCCAGCAAGTCCGTCAACCCGGATGAGGCGGTCGCCATCGGAGCCGCCATCCAGGGCGGCGTGCTGGCCGGAGACGTGACGGACGTGCTCCTGCTGGACGTCACGCCACTGTCGCTGGGCATCGAGACCCTGGGAGGAGTCTTCACCAAACTCATCAACAGGAACACCACCATCCCCACCAAGAAGAGCCAGGTAGGAGCCGCTGCCCCCGCCGGGATGTCGACTTAACATTGAGCTCGGTGTGGACTCACGGCGTCTCCGTTTCCTCCCGCAGGTGTTTTCCACCGCGGCCGACGGGCAGACTCAGGTGGAGATCAAGGTGTGCCAGGGTGAGAGGGAGATGGCCGCAGACAACAAGGTGCTGGGTCAGTTCACGCTGGTGGGAGTCCCCCCGGCCCCCCGGGGAGTCCCCCAGATCGAGGTCACCTTCGACATTGACGCCAACGGCATCGTCCACGTGTCGGCCAAGGACAAGGGCACGGGCCGCGAACAGCAGAGTGAGTGAAGCGTCTTCTTTCTGGGGCTCCTCGGGTGCATCCCAATAGTCCCTTCCGTCGACTTTCTTATCTACTTTTCCTTAACCCTTGGAAGTGGTTAAGTGGCAGCCATGATATGGAACGTTCAAATTCTCAATAAGTTGAGGAAAGGAGGCTCAATGCTTCCTTTATAACCTCCTTTAGCCTAGGAAACACTGATGCTTCCTTTACCAAAAGAGGCGAGCTCATGCTGCGCCACAATCCCTTATGGCCACAAAATTTAAAGGGACCCGTTAATCCGAGTGTTCACGGAAATTCATGATGACTCACCGCAGATCATGTTAAATTCCCCATGCAATAATATACCTTAAACAACTTTAAATAATCTTAACCCAGATCCAAACTATGAACGTTATGCAGAAGCTGTGAAACGAACACTGTAAACTTTTTGTGCAGCGTATTCTCAGTTTGATTGGTTATTTATTCACCTGCCAACTGTGTGGTATTTGACACGTCAGTGGTTAGAAGGGAAAAGTGATATAAATGCACTTTTTCTACTCCGTTTCTCACCATAATTAACATCACTTACCTTCGCTGCTGATTGACTATTATTACGTCACCAGTGTTTCACTAACTCCTTTAGGAAGCCTCCCAACACCGTTTCTTAACCCCGTGATGTCATCCACGGGTTTAAGGAAAAGTGGATAGGAAAGGAGAAAGGAGGGACTATTCAGATGTGCCCTTCATTTCAGTGAACCCTGGAGAGTCTTAACCTCCTCTTCCTCCTCCTCAGTCGTGATCCAGTCCTCTGGAGGCCTCAGCAAGGACGACATCGAGAACATGGTCAAGAACGCTGAGCGGTACGCAGAGGAGGACCGCAGGAGAAAGGTCAGTCTGGAGACCACCTGCTCTTCCTCCAGGCAGTGAAGTCAGAACTCCTCACCTCTTTCTCTTCTCCTGCAGGAGCGAGTGGAGGCAGTCAACACAGCCGAGGGCATCGTCCACGACACAGAGTCCAAGATGGAGGAGTTCAAGGACCAGCTTCCTGCTGATGAGGTACTCCTTCACTCTCATTATGATTATTTGAAGGGAGAAGTGCCATGATTTCTCATGCCAATTTCAGGAAAAAGTCCCACAATGTGAATTTGTCAGAAGATTCAAAAGTAATCGGGTGGATTACCCTGAATGTATGAGCTCCAGTCTCTCCTCACCGGCTGCTCTCTCCTCGCAGTGCACCAAGCTGAAGGAGGAGATCTCCAAGGTCAGGAATCTTCTGGCCAACAAGGATTCTGAGACGGGCGAGAACATCAAGCAGGCGGCCACCAATCTGCAGCAGGCCTCGCTCAAACTCTTCGAGATGGCCTACAAGAAGGTAGGAACGGCTGACACCCAGAATGCAGGCGCAGATGTTGATCATGAAGTTTGGCCGTCACACGGAGACTCGTCTTCACATGTCATGTAATCAGTCTTCAGTGGAAGCCTGGTGCAAATGGCTGGCTGGAAATATATGGAATATAAAGTTTGGTCCCCCCCACTCCCAAACACCTGAAAAGTTTGAAACAAAATAAACCTTAAATGGTACATGATGCACTGTGGACGACTAAAAATCACATTGTGACGTGATAATTTGTAGGACCAGTTGAATTGAGCAAACCAAATGCCAAATAACATATTATGGAGCAAATGTACATGTTTAAAAGCACATAACTGAACTAATATAATGATGTATACTATATATAAAGAGGTATATGAAATAAATACTCCACATACAGTCCAATTTCATCATGAGTGGGCCACACTGGTAACATATTGCTATGATAACCTCTAAATTTACACTAAAGTTTTGCTTTGTTGAGGTTGCAGTGTATGTTTTGAAGTTGTCTATAATTTTGCAAGATCACACGATTACTACTGAAAATGATTACAATCTCAACATAAAGTCAATTTTAATGACCCATTCTGCCCCAAAATACAGTGAAATGTCAAAGAAAAGAAGCCTCTAATAACCACCTTGCTTGCTGGTATGTGGGGCTGGATTGGAGCCTTTTGGGGGCCGGTTTTGGTCCGCGGGCCTTATGTTTGACTCCTGGTGTATTAAAGTGAAACTCCGAGGAGTCACAGTGGTGTCATGTTATGGGAGAGCCCTTCACTTCGGTGCGTTACCAGTTAAAACCTCCATCTTGCCTCTAATCGGGTTTCCTCATCCAAGGTTCTACTGTACACATGTTGGAGACGGCTTTGAGCAAACTGCTATTTATTCAGCCGTCTTTCAAAAATTGACCGTTCAAATGACGGCTGGAGGCTCGCTGCCTGAAACGGTGCACCGAAATGGAGCTGCTGCTACTTAAACTGGATTTAGCAGCCAAAATACTGGCTGTGTGTTCCCGCCCCCCCTATCGGAGGACGAGCTCACCATTACCTGGCCCAGTGCAGGACTCTGCTGTGAAGGTGGAGGCTTGTGGCGCTGATGTAATTTGCCTCAATTAAAGAAGGAAAAGGGGGAAAAGACAAATTTGAAGGAGCGGCAGTGAGGATTTCGGAAAGGCGGCCCGCAACTACTAAATGAATGTCGAGGAAACCCTGTACATGCAGGACTGGTGCTGGTGTCAAATTACAGGATGATTCTGCTGGTTTAGCGTGTCAAGACGAGGGGTTTTAGCAGTGAAGCCTGATCAGATTCCCGAACCTCTTCCTCTGGTCTCTTCCCCCTCTAACCTCCTGGTCTCCTCCTCCTCCTCCTCCTCAGATGGCGTCGGAGCGCGAGGGCAGCAGCGGCGGCAGCAGCAGCAGTTCGTCCGGCTCGGAGGGAGAGAAGAAGGAGGGGCAGCAGTAGACACTTTGCACTTTGTTGTCTATTGGTTGCCATGACAATGGAGGACTGTTGGGCTGGGACATGGGGACATGGGGGGAGGGGGGGGCACGTCGAGTCATTCTTACTCCAATTATATTATTCTACTGTGTTTTGGCAGTAGTAGAAGAAATCGTCTCCTTCTCCACGGTTACGTCTGTAATTTATCTGTTCCACAATCCCAATATCAGATTCTTCTTTTTGTTTTCTGAGCTTCACTTCAAGTTGTACAGTTCTTCTGCTTCATTTCGCTTCTTTTCTTCATATTCTGGAAATCTGTCCCACGTCTGTGAGGAGGAGCAGCCGCAGGAGGAGCAGTGCATGCTGGGAGAAAACCGAGCCCGGCCGTCATGTCATTCCGCTGCCACAAACTTCTCTGTATTATGTGACTTTGGCTGTGTGCCTGCCAGATAGTGATCCACAGAGGCAGACAGAAGGCAACAGGGGGGGTCGAGGAGGGTTTTCCTTTGGGGGTGGAGTTGGAAAAAAGTGATTATATTACTGTAGTGAAGAGTGAGGGTCATAACTTGTCTTTTCTAATAAAATTCAAATGACACAATGTGTGGTTATTTGTGAGAACGCTGGGTGGCTGAGAGTAAAATACGAACACGGGAATCTGGATTGAAAAATAAATCTACACATTTATTTTAGTTTGAAGTTGATCACCCGACTAAAAATAATTTATACTTGATTTCCACTTTACGATACTAATGTGACCAAAACTGGGAATGTCGCTATTTCTAATTCAAAAAGTGTAAATGGCTCCAGTGGTTCTTAAATTGTACCTATTCTTGATTAGGTACAGTGCTCCTGTTATAAGTGTTTACAAAAATCTAACTAGACTTACTGGCTGTGTAGTTAGAAAATGATGTGCTGGTTTTCAGTGTTACTATAAAGTATAACATGTTCTCAGCAGTACAGTGCTTTATGACGAATGGAGAAACTTTCACTGCTCCCATTTCCTTCATAGAGTCTGTTTACTGCAGTTTGTCATTGTTGGTGTAAACTCGGGCCATCAAACACTAGTTCGGCCGCCACATGCAGCCCAGTTTCACCTTGGAGTGGTCTGGACCACTGAAATAATTTCAGTCGTTAAACTTTAGAGGTTTTCTTTGTTGTTTCTACATGATGAAAATGTGCAATTTTCACAAAAACTAAAGTTATAGAAAATTACTATAATCACAACATGAAGCAATTTGACTGAGACCTGCACAGATCCATCAGGGGGAAGCATGGCTTCACCTTTCAACCTCCAGAGGAGACTCTTCCTCCGGGAGGATTCCTCCGTCAACGTCAAGGAGCTTAATGGACCCGTGAAAGAGACGTGATGCTGAGCAAAGTCACCACACAGGCTCAGATACATGAATGTGGTTCCTGCACAGCACTGATTGATTAATATCGACTTCTCTGAAAGTCATTTGGAGTGTTTGAATGCTGCTGCTGCTGCCATCAAAGAGTCAGGAGGATTACAAACAGAATACAAACAGAAGAGAAGAGGCAGGAAATGAGCAACTGAAAATTCAGGAGGGGAACTTGGAAGATTATCCAGGAGACATCTGCATCACTTCTTACATTTTCCACAACCACACATTTGTCTTTTTTAATAACTTGACTTTTTACTGTAACATTCCTTCAGCGAAATTAACTGGAAAGAGTATTTCTTAAACCAGACACAGTCTGACACTGACATCTAGTGGTCGCTGGTGGTATGTACAAGTTTTTCTTTTTATACTTCATTACATTTCCTCCAAAATTATCCAATACCTCAAGAAGTCAGATTTTCTTTTCAAGTAGTGCCCCTCATAGATAAAATGAAATGAAATAAAGAAACAGTGTTGTCAAAAACTGATCACACTACAGCATGAGTAACTTCTTATGTCAAATGACCATGTGGCTCTTCAGCTCCTCTCTTGCTTTTACAATATATCGCAGCAACATTTATTTGCATTCCCCAATTTAAAAAAAATGTCTGACTCTCCAGGATGAAACAAATAAATAAATTGGATTAGATAAGTCCGCTGTAGCTTTGAGGAAAAGAAAGAAGAAAAAGGGAAAAAAGAAAAGAGGAAAAATTGAATAGAAACAAGGATAAAAGCAAAAGGAAAAAAGAGGAATAAAATGGCAAAAAGGGAAAAGGGGAAGAAAACAATTTTTCCCTGCTGGTAACTATTTACCAACCAGGAGCAAACAGCAAAGAAAAGAGCTGCTCATCCAACAAATGCTCCTCATATGTGTGGCACTATTCAAATGACTTTCCAACAATAGGATATTCTTAGTCACGAGGTCACAAAGAAATATTCAGCCTTGAGTGAGAATAACCAGTGTTACATTAACTGAGCTGATAAATGTTAAACTTCATTACTTCCTGTTTTTCTTTCAAATATAAAAGCCCTTCCAATGGCCCTTTTGTTGATTAAAACAGCCCAGGCTCTCATTAATAATACAAATTCTGACAACCTTGTTAAAAAAAAAAAAAAAGCATTTCTAATGATCAAAAATCAGCTCAAAGTGCAAAATAATTACATTAAGATTTAATCCAACCACATGATCAGTGGTGTTACTGGATCATGATAAAAGAAAAATGGATGTTTGGCATGTTTTTTCTTGAGTAGTTCTCCAAAAGTGTTCATTTGGATTCAACAAAGCATTTAAATGACGTCAGTGTTCGTTGGCTTGAATGAAGAATAGCAACAATTAGCCAGCGGGCAGCCTGAATGTTTCTCCATCACAATGCGATGCCGTCAGGGGGAGAAAAACGACCAGCCGGAGTGCAAAATGTCACGCAAATGTCAAAGTGCTGCTGATTGTGTGATGAGCATCAACAAAGTTCAGCTCAGGAGAGAGAAAGTGGAGAAGCTCAGACTCCCAATGTCGATACAGAGAAAACAAAGTACGTCCCGTCTCCCTTTTTCAGGTGTTTGCACGTCACGCAGGCACAACAAGTTGCTCGTACATGTGAGAGAAGAAGACAAAAACAGAGAAAACTCATATCATTTCCCTTGGATTCCTCGTGGGTAATCGCACCTGATGTAAATAATACCGCCTCTGTCCACTGAGTGACAGTAGAGAGCCACAGTTTCAGAATCTGCCACTTCTTCCTCATCTGCTGGTTTGACTGAAGGTAAGAAGACTAATGGAGTGACTCACTGCACCACCTGCTGGCACAAAATGATATTACAGGACGGATCTTGTTAACATTTGTCGATGATTGATTCTTGTGGTTTTTTTTCAATCTTTTATGAAACTACCGTAATATCCGTACCAGAAGACGCTCCATTTTTCCACAGACTTTGAAACCTACGGCTTCAACAATGATGTGTTCAGGTGCATCACTTTCTTTCTTTCTTTTCTTTTTTTTTTTAATTGGGAGGTGTGGCTGATATTTAGGTGTGCTCAATAGTCTGCACATTACGATAAATTCTTAAGTTTCTCACCATGAGGAGGCTAGTTTCTCTTTCACACATTATATTTAATATGATTATTTGCTTCCATCTCTGTCCCATTCATCCAAACATTTTTAATTCATGATTGTACCCGTTCTGTGGATAATTCCCAGGTGCATCCTTTGGTTGTGCTCGGGTCCCGTCGATTGTGAGAGCAAAAAAGCAAAAATGAAGCGAGTATTGAAGCTTTGACTCTGCAGCATCAAAACATATGGGACTTTAGACTCTTGATTTTAGTACAAATAAAAATAAAATAAAATATCCATCCATGTATGGATGCATGGATGGGTGGATGGATGGCAAAATCAAATCAAATCAAATCAAATCAAATCAAATCAAACAAAACAAAACAAAACAAAACAAAACAAAATAAAATAAAATAAAATAAAATAAAATAAAACAAAATAAAATAAAATAAAATAAAATAAAATAAAATAAAATAAAATAAAATAAAATAAAATAAAATAAAATAAAATAAAATTACAATTAGACATGAGCAAGTAGAGGAGATGAAGGAAATGGAGAAACCCTGTTTGAACAGGAAGAAACTTATGGAACCAGACTCAGATTTGGAGGCTTTCTCTTCAAACCCTGGTTCAATTGGGGAGTTTCCTCTTACGTATCATCTAATTGAAAAATGCTACCCAGACTTTATTATTTAGATGATGTTATGGATTTGTTATGGAGTAGAAATATGACATTAAAGGAAAATCAGTCAAAGAGTCTCCTTCACCCACACAAACCTCTGCTCTCATTATAACATAACCCTGGGATAGATGTTGGCTCCTCTTATGTGTGTGTGTGTGTGCGTGTGTGTGTGTGTGTGTGTGTGTGTGTGTGTGTGTGTGTGTGTGTGTGTGTGTGTGTGTGTGTGTGTGTGTGTGTGTGTGTGTGTGTGAGATTGACAGCAGCTCTTCTGTGCCTTCGCCTCCGTATGAACTGTCAGATGGTTGAAAGTTGTTCGGAGTCTCGGGGCAAACAGGAGGAATCCCGGCACAGAAACTCTCCATTATATTTCACCTCCACTCTTCACTGTTTCATCTTTCCTCCCAAAACATTGCGTAAGCGCTCACCTGTCACCTTGTGACATCTCCCAGCATCCTTTAATGACTTCCTCTTTGGAGATTCATTACATCCACATTACAGCGTTATCTAATTAGCGTTGGCAGCCCCGAGGGGAGAATCCAGACATGTGAGAGAGAAGTAATGAAGCCCAGCCACTGCTTTTAATTGCTCACGTTTGACATTTTGACAGACAGGCTGATACATTTTGCCTACAGCAAAAATAATGATATGGACAAGACAGCCACGCAGGTCAAGGTATTTTTATTTTTAATACTCTCATGCAATGTGATCCGAAGAAACACATCAGACTGCTCTGCCCCAAACCCGCAGCACCATTCGGCTGTTTTCAAGTGAAAACGGAAAACACTTGCTGTGTCTTAGGTCTTTGTTTACACAACAACTCAGAGAAACTCGGGCCCTGTCCACACGAGAATGCTGTTCCATGACGTTGTGTCGGGCCAATCATCCACAGCTTTTTAGACGTCTGAAAATTAAGTTGTTTTGAAAACAGATCCCGGAGTGGAGACAAGATGCATATTTGCTGAAAACGATTGTCATTATTGGATTTCTCCAGTACAAGGACTTTTGCCCGCTCCGTGTCTTCTTTTCTGTTTTTAGTGTATTTTTGTGGCAGAGTCACAGCGCCACCTATAAATTTGGCATATATACTGCATTGTTTTCAGTCGTTTTCATGGTGTGTGGAAACTGTTTCAGAATGATGGGAAGAAAAAAAAAAAAGACTGTGTTGGCTCATGTGAACAGGGTCTACAAGGCAGTGATGGCCTAATGAGGCTTCAATGAAGCTTCATGAACCACTTTCTATATTTCCTGACCTCACCAGATGGCGCTCTTGGTTTCAAGATAGAGTGTCTGAAGATAGAGTGTCTGAAGATAGAGTGTCTGAAGATAGAGTGTCTGAAGATAGAGTGTCTGAAGATAGAGTGTCATCTCGTGGCTTCAGAAAATAAAAAGAGTTTCATGTAGCTCATTTGGCCATCACTACTAAAAGGAAACTTTGTGAAAACCAAGGTAGAACTTTTTGGAAATGCTCTAACACAGTCGCCATGGAAACACATAGAAGATACCTAAATGTTTCTGATTTGCACATGCTCAGTAGCTGGACAATCACAACAATGTTTTCTCCAGAGTGTCATGGCTCCCAGGCCAGGTTCTCCTGGACGTGGTGGTTTAATAGTTTACAGTCACTGTAATAATAACCGTAACCAATGTCATGTCCTCCCATTGTTTGGAGATGATTGTTCTCCTGGAACCTCTGGTCCTCACCAGGATATTAATTGCTCAGGCCTGGACTACAGGGAACTGGAATAATGAGAGTCCTTAGGGAATAGTGGTGCACAGGGAGAACATGCCAACTCCACACAGAAAGCAAGAGTGCTTACCACCACCACACACACACTTGTACCTTAGAGTCACTTATTCTTCTCCAGCCATCTGTTAAAAACACAGCTCACCTTATTGACCCCTATTCCATTTATATAATTGACAAAATGTCAAACATTAAAGTGGCTGAATACTTTGTATTAGTGGCGGGTGTACATTCGGAGGCAGCCAGAGCCAGGGGAGATTCCGGGAAAACAACCACAAGTCTTGAGCAGCGGCATCAATCCTTCTGGTTCTGGCCCAGAAACGGCATCCAGGAGGCCGTCCGTCATTCCTCTGCCTCATTAACGTAAAACACTGTAAATTATGTAAGAGCCGGTCACTTAATTAGCTCCACTGGTGCTTCAGCAGCAGCAGCAGCAGCAGCAGCCCACATCCTCTAAACACACACAGGTCTCAGAGTCTCCCTACCACTTCTTCTGCAGCACAAACGTGCCTCGATCCAGATTTACTGCACTACAATCTCATCAGCTCAACAGATTTACCGGCCCGAGAGCTGAACGACAGTAGATCTGGTCATCAGATACTGAAGAGGAGCCTTCAGACAGATGGAACCGTTCTCTGGTAAAGTTTGGTAACCGACCACGTCAAAAATGACAAAGTGGTGTGAAAACTGACAGAGTGTGACATGAGCAGAGGTATTTACAACAACCATACTGCATCACAACGGTCACGTTCACTCATTAAGTAGTGCAGGAGTTTGAGACGAACCCAACTGCACAAAGAATACCTCGACTACAAAATCAGGACCACTTGCCTGATATTGTATAGATCCTGCATCTTGCTGTCAAAAGAGCCCGGAATCATTGACTTCACAAGACCTCTGTGAAATCTTTTAAATCCTTTATAGCCTAATTCATGCTCCAGATGCAAAGGATACATGTTGCAGCGAACCACCTCCGATGCACACCTCCATCAATTTCTGAACATGCTCTAAACTACACAGAATACAAGGGGACGTACGGAGACCTCTACTATGTCATGGACCACGGAGGCTGCGATTGGTCCTCCACTCCGTCATCCAGATGATTGTGTAGTAATTCTGCACTTTATTGAAGAAGCTGTTAGATTAAAGAGTGCAGGACAAAGCGTTATAGTTTTGGTTCTGTCCTCAATGCTTTGTACACCTCCAATAATATGGCCGACATCATGCAGGAGGCTGGCTTGTAGCTCGCCGCTACAGTCTGCTGGTTGGCACCCAAAGCAAGAATTCACAGCCACGGTCAATCTTTGTAACACAATGCTTATTATCACTGGAAAATAAACACTACCAATGAGTTTAATGCAGTTTATCCGATCATCCCAGCCCCCTAGTGTTATGGTGGTGAACTACTTCGCAGCTCATACAACCTCAGCTTCCAGGGTGAAGATCAGGGGTGTCGAGAAGCTCTGAAATGACAGCATCAGAAACAGAAAACATTGACTTTTTCATAGTTTTTGAAATGAAATACTCTGAGACCCAGACGAGCATTAGCCTCAAAGCCAAATGCTAACTTCTGCAAAGCGGATCAGAGACGCGCTACATAATCAAAAGCTTCAGACGCAAAGTGATAACGTGCCGTATCATATTCACGTGACTGGTCAGTGGTCATGACGTTGGGGGTGAAAATTGGTGACCCTTTACAAGATAAGCATCGGATGAGGATCCATTTAATGATGCTGTACATAATGTTCCTGGTCGTGGGCGAAGTTGGATGTGTCTCACCGTAAAGACTCCACTCCAGTAGATCTGTTCCCTCCCTGCTGCCTCGGTCTGGTTTACAGCAGGTTGCATCAAACCTCTTTCATGCCGTCTCTGTTCACACCATCACACCCCCAGGAGTTTCAGCGAAGGACTGATCTATTCATATGGCTGATGTTCATCTTTGATCTGCCACGTGGCAAACTTTGATCTGTCGTACTTGTCTTTGTGAGGTGAAGAGGCAGCTTCAGCGCTCTCTGTGGGCACAAACCTTCCACTTGTCCTGGAAGCCTTCAGGGGAAAGCGCAGCCCGAGTATTGGTCAACTTTTCATATCAAAGTAAACCTTCGCTCAGTGTCATTGCACCTTCTTTAATCAATAGTTTTCTAGCTTTCTTCTTTCTGTCTGTTCAGTCAGTGAGCAGGACTACACTTCATTTATCTTAGTTCATTTCGTACTACATTTCAGACATCAGTTCGTTTATCAATATATGGCTGGATGACAGATAGGAGGTATTTTAGTACAGAAGGTGGTATTGTCAGAAGAAAACGCCTGGTTAAAGCCTAAACTTTCACTTACACAGTCCAGCTGTTAGATGTGTTTTTATGCACATGATAGATCCAGAATGTCATGATAGATAGAAAGATGAATATTGAATTAGCTTCTACGACATCATGTTAAGAAACTCCACATGAGATCCAGATGACGGTGTGGTAAATGAACACTTAAAAGACCTCACACTGCCCAATGCATTAGTATTTATCAACCTAAATCGTGTTAATTTAAACCGTTGAAGTGAACAAAACGGTCTTGATATAATACTTTTAAGAATATCATTAAGTTGAAAATGTGAAAGTATTTGTATTAGTGGCCTAAATAGTTTTAACAGAAGATCATAAAGTTGCAAAGTTGGACCTTCACAGTGATCATCAGTTAGCCTTGTTTGCTAATTCCTCTTATGTCTTCATCATCATCATCATCATCATCATCATCATCATCATCATCATCATCATCATCATCATCATCATCATCATCATCATCATCATCATCATCACCATCATCATCATAATACAAGTTCATATTTCTGCTTTCTCACATCAAAGGACAAAGTGTTATATTACATTCATATTCAGTGCTATGACCAATCAGACATGTTGACTTTACCAGTTTGACTTCCAATAATCCCCTATGAGCCACATTAAGAAGTGTTGTGAAGTGTTGTGAAGTGTTGTGAAGTGTTGTGAAGTGTTGTGAAGTGTTGTGACGGCTCCCCGCGACATTGTGACCCACTCTGTCATTAAATGTGTGTGTGCACCGGCTTGTTGGAGCTCCATTTAACTGAGGCAGGGTGGTCTGGCTGTGGCCCAAATGTGGGAGATAATTAGAAGTGGATAAGTGAAGCATATTAATGCACCAAAGCTGATCATTTATAGATGAGAGGCTGACTGGGCGGGCAGAGTGAGAGGGAGCAGGAGGGAGGAGGAGGAGGAGGAGGAGGTGGAGAGGAGTCCACTACACCTACACAGTGAGGCTTCGACACACACACACACACACACAGACATGAAGACTGAGGCGCTGTTTGGTTTTTGGAACACCAGTGCTCTGGGCCCCTGAAAACGCAACTTTTCAGAATCCTTTAACTTGGAAATGGTGAATAATGCAGCTTTTCTGATATGCTGTTATTGCTGTGTGTGTGTGTGTGTGTGTGTGTGTGTGTGTGTGTGTGTGTGTGTGTGTGTGTGTGTGTGCGTGTGTGTGGTTTCATCACAAAACAAACAACAGCTACAAGTCGTGGCCTGTTATACTAACTACATAGTTTTCAGTGTTTCTGCCATTTCCATGTAAACGTGCATTGTTTTCAAAACGTCGTTGTGCAAATGTGAAACATGTTTAAAACAAAAAGGCAAAAGCAATGCCTTTTGACTTGTAACACTGGGTCTAAACAGCGTCTGAACCCAACCAATGTGTAGGAAACAGAATGAATGACAGCAGAGGTTGACTGAATGGTTATTCGGGACTCCACAGAGGTGATTGCGACTTTTTGGGGGCTTTCGGTGCGCTCTGTCAGATCAGGACCTCTTCAACGTCACAGTGTTTGCTGCATGGACAAAGAGAGTTTGGATTGGTTTGAGGTAGGGTCACTTTGTCGTTCATGCTGACTGAAGGAGAAAAGCAGAGGAGAGCTTACATGATAACATAGAGTTACACAATTGTCACTCTTTGACGCATGATGAAGGAGGGAAGATCAAATAAACACGGAATGTTGAACATTCGATATTTAATGAACCATTGATGGTTTGCGTGTCAGTTTATGACGTCCATTCAACACTGGGGCGAAGATCTGCAATAAACTGGAATTAGGCTGTTAACCATGTTTTTATTTAGATTCAGATTCAGATTCAGTTTATTAGCCATTTGTAGTATGTAAACCACATTGGGAAAGAAAAATGTGCAAGGAGCTCAAAGTGCACTGTCAACATTTAAAAGACATTTCCTGATTTAAAAAAAACAAAACAGACGATCAGTCAATCAATGCCACATACAATTCTATAGGGTACAAAGGATAAAACACTGTACAATAAAAAGTCCATACAAGGTGAAAGTGGCTTGTTTAGAGTCATCACAGCTTCTCATTCAAAGAAACTGTTTGAATGGTGAGCAGTGGAACAATTGATTGAGCAACATCTTTTCCCTGAAAGAAGCATTTCAAAAATGACCCCGACAGGGTGTCCAGAGGCGTCATTCATGATTTGTACAGCTGGATTCAAGGGTCCAGCTTTATGTGTGTCCTCCAGCAGCAGCAAAGTACAGCCAATGGTCCTGCTGGCTGCTTTTTCTTTCAGAGTGAGATTTCCAAACCACACAGTAATACAGTTGGTTAAGACACTCTCACTTACACAACAGTAAACATTTAAAACAATCTTAGCAGTTTGAGTAAAACCACAGAGCTTGTATAAAAACACAAGAGGCACTGTCTTGCTTTCTTAGCAATGTTACTGGTGTGAGAGCTGTAATAACCTTTAAATTTACACTTCAACATTTTTCTTTGTTGTGGTCACAGTGTCTGTAATGAAACTGTCTATATTTTTACAAGATCAAACAGTTAGTACTGAAAATGATTACAATCTCAACATAAAGTCGATATTATGTAGCATGTGTAGAATTTCGGTATGCGTATCAGAGGTGCATTAGTTAACCAAGAGTTTAAGAGTGTGAAAGTGCAAATAGATGCTGTTTAGAAATATTATTGTTGGATGCTAGTGGTATATTTATGTACATTCCTCTCTGGCCATCAGGTGAAAGCATGTGTGGTCCTGTGTTTTATGTCACAGAAAAAAACATTTAACTATGGAACCCATGCACGCCTGGATGTCCTGTATATATATCTCAATGGGTGTGCAACAAAAAGAGATTTTGATCTCTGGTGCACCCACAAGAAAATTAAGTTGTAATAATCCAGTCATCAACCCCACCCTCCTTCTACCCCAACCCTATATGGATCATGTCCTCTTCAGGTTGTAATATATGTACACATTTATACAGATTCCATGTTATACTTTAGTTTTTACAGGATGAGAGTGCCGATGAAAACAGATGAAGACGAACCAGAGGCTTCTGTTGTTTTTGATGATGAACAGTAGGAATTAACTTTTTTTTTTTTGGCCATGAATCAAATCACCTAAATGCAGAATGGGATCGAGACAAGGACAAAGCCCTTCATGGCGCTTGATGAACGACGTCCACTTAGGAGTCCCTGGAGAAATCAGGCCTGACGAAGAAGTCTCGTACACTCCCCTCGTCTGCCTCGTCGACCCTGAAACACTTGGATTATTCCTTGATAAGCTGGGACGGAGCTTGCTGTGCGAGAATTAAACAAGGTTTCGCTGCTTCTATAAGCTGATGGATGTTCTGAAAGTAATTAGTTTGTCCAGAATCAAGAAACACTTGGGCTGAAAAACGTTTTTAGAATCAATGGGAAAGCAACATTTATTGAGCCGCGGTGGAAGAGGACAACGGTGGAAGGCGATTACTGTGCTGATGAGTTTGGGTGGTGGGCTCACTCCAGATGTGTAATGGGGGTTTAAAGGGGATCAGTCATTGAAAGGTTAACCTGCACCCTGCATGTGCAGGAGGTTTATGGGCACAGGAACCTTAGCGCAGGAAGAAGAAAGGTGAGCTTTAAGGGAAAGTTCATAGAGTGCCATCAGATCCTGGACAACGCTGGAAGGAGCTCGAAGTTGAATCTTTTGCTGCTGTTTGTGTTTTATCACAGCTTAATGTGAACTGTGTTTCCCATTTGTTGCCAAGTTAATCAGCTTTTCTTTGTAATTCGTGTTGCGGATGAGCTGAAAGCAAACCAGTCTTGTGTTTCCAATAGTTCCATCATTGACTGTTTCTGCAATAAAGCCGACTGCCCTGACTGCTGCGTTCGTCTCTTCACAGTATTTACTTTGAGCCCGGGCCTGCAGGAGGGAGTTTCAAACTTTGTGCAGAGTCGGAGTGGAAGCCAGCGGAGAGGAGGACTCGGACAGAGCGAGTCAACACTTCACAACACTCTCCATCAGCAGCATGAGCCGCTTGTCTCTCGGGATTACTCCTTTTGGAAAATCATCATTCAACCGTGCATCATGTCCAAGTCTGTGGGTTTTTTGTTGAAAAGGTTTTTTTTTTTTAATTAACCAATCAGAATTCACTGGTGTTTCTTTCCCCCAAGGACATTGCATTTTCTTTTTCTTATGTTCATTCTTAAAGCAAACTCTCCAGAGTTATTTAACGTTGGCAAGCATGTTTACTCTTGTTCAAAGGTGAATTGATTAATCTGCGATTACCAGAGGTGAAATACCACTTTGAATTAATGTTCATCCAATTTTCGCAGTATCTTGGGAAAGTCTGCACTTCATTACTTGTACATTTCTTATCTTCACGAAGGGTGTGATGTACCCCCCCCCCCACCCCCCCTAGCCTCTAGAATTAGGGACAAACACCAAAGTCAAACTCTCATCACACGAAAGGTCTGATTGAAGTTTTATGTGTGGAAGAACAGTGCAAATGTGATGACGCACAAACGCACGTGGAAGCTGATCCACTAGCAGGACCCACTGAATAACAGGCACAATAATACACATTAGATAAATATATTCCTCTTTGTCATTGTGTCATACAACGTTAAAAGTGCCTTCGAATCGCTCCACCATACACACAGTAATTATGAAGTACGAAAACAAACCATCAACATCGATACAACTTAGAGAGATTTCCTCAGCTGGCTCTCAATAACTTCTATTCAAGTATTTTCTTATATGATCTTTTCTGTATTGTGTCTCTTGTCAAGTCCTGTAATTTCAAGAGTTGGAGAAGAGATGCAATCATAAGAGGATTATTCCAGTTTTTTTGAAAATGGCCAGCCAAGCACGAACCGACCAACTGACAAACTGACTTGACCACCCAGTTGACTATCTGACTTACCGACCAAGCAACCAGCCAAATATCCAACCAACTACACAACCAACCAAGCAACCAATTGACCAAGGAAGCAACCAGCTAACCAAATATCTGGCTGATCAACTGATCCGACCAACTGACTAAACATCCTTCTGAGTTTCTTCCTCAGTAAGAAGTGAGATATTGTCATGTGTAGTGGTGTAAATTGAGCTTTTTCACACGCACCCCACATCTGACGTAGTTGACATATTTTGGATTGAATCTGAGATAATCTGAGGATATCAGCCTTTCACTTGTCTTTTTAAGATGCTTGGTATATTTTCCTTTGGACCTGAAGGACTCTCGTTTTTTGTTTGTTTTAATAATTCCTCATTAAAAAAGACCATTCAAGCAGGTTTTCCTCAGGTTTAGGAGAATATACTGTAGGTATGTGAAGCTGCAGCTGGCTACTAGTGTGACTGAATGGGGGGGGCAACAAGAGGGAAATGCCAGTATTTTGAGGGTAATAGCTCGCTGCAACATATTGACAAAACAAAAGAACAATGAACTTGTTCATGTTTGGAACTGAATTATGAACTATGAACTGAACTAGTTAATTTTAACATTTGGGAACTGAACTTTGAACTAGTTCATGTAGAAATTGAACTTTCCCAACACCGGTTCTGAACACAGAAACACTGGCAAACAGCAAGGTCACTGAGAATGAAGCATGTATGCCTTTGGCTGGCAACCACTAATTATTTTAATGGATTTAAATGCTGCTGACAGCTCATGCCAAGAGGCTTGAAACCTCAATGCAGAGAAACATGGTGGAGAGCTTATTGGTGTTTCAAACACTTGCATATTACAGATACTAAGCAACGTGGAGCAACTGTCTATCATGAATACCTTCCATTCCTTTTTTTAATGAGTTCTGCAGAATAAATAACATATCTGGCTGTAAAGTGAATAAGCAGATTCTATTTGAGGGATTTGAACTGGTGACCTTTTGATCCAAAGCTTTCACATCTAATGTGACACAGTGTGCTGACTCTAGTGGAGATGAAAACCAGAACTGTCCACTCTTTTATTCCCTTTTATTCCCGGTCAAACATGACCAGCTCATCCTTTCTCTGGAGTGACTCTTCACCACTATTCATTTACGGTACTTCCTATTGACTCACATTAGACAGACTTAAAAAGTTTTGTTGACTGGGGTCACATTAACATTCACTGCCATCACATTGAATTGTCTTACTTGTTACACTAACTTAATTATATTGATCTTCTTGTTCACAAATGTTATGTTAACTCACGTAACCTATGATTGAAATTTATTAACAACTTAATTCATTTTCTGTATGTGGACTTGCATCAAATATACTCAATTAGCATTATATGTATTGGTTGATTTAACAAAGTATTTATTTTTCTTGTGTTCTCCACTGCTATCTTGTTTTTATCCAATTGTGTCTTGTTTTTATCAACCTTTATCTTGTTTTTTTCCACAGTTTTCCTGGTTTTGATCTACCTTTTTTGTCATTTTATCTTTTTTATGAACTTATGTTGTTTTAATCCAACTTTCCCTTGTTTTAACACACACTTTTCTCATTGTATCCACCATTTTCTTGTTTTATTCAGCTTTTTATGGTTTTCATCCACTTTTTCATCCTTTTTCTTGCTCTCATCTGCCTATTCCATTGACAACTGTACATGTTTGTTAATGTAAAGCACCTTGAATTACATTATTGCTGAACTGTGATTGACATATAAAGCCACGTTCCCTTAGCTTGTTGTCCATTGATTCATACTTTATTGACTCCACTCACCGACTGCAGAACAGGATTACTATTGCAACACATCATCAGTAGTGTAAAACTAACCTGGCTCACGACGGTCTAAATACAGCTCACGTTCACTATTAGTGGGTGAACAATCCAACGCTTGTTGAATTTGACTTCACAATGACATCGAGGTGCAATATATTGATTTACATAAAACTGAGGTATTAATTTAGATTTTATTACATTGATATATTAGATTGTACTGACTTATTTGTCCTTGAATTACATTACAGTGATTTATTTCACCTGCAATACCTTTGATTGACATTTGAATTACTTGACATTGACTCACATTTTGGTGAAATATATCACATTGAGTTATGTTGTCTGTATAAGATTTAATTGACTTACATTCATTAAATTGGATAAAACAACTTTGTACTTGTTATTGTTCAGTTTTATTGGTTTGAATTTTCTGACTTTTTCTACATTGACAGGTATCGCATTTAATAATACATTGAACATCACTTTCTTTAGTTCTCCCTGCAGTCTGTATGAGGATCTTTGTTGTAGATGCTGTATTTGTGTTATCATAACAGTATGATTTGTGCTTGGATGTCAGTTTTTATTCTGGGTGCTCCACTTGCTTTATTACGCCACCGCGCTTGAAGTCCGGAGGCGTTTCAGTGACCCTCTGGAATACTGCACACTTTCTATGTCTGCCATTATTCACTGACGGCAGACTGCCACCATAGTCCCTACAGCTTCACCAAAGTCAACACTGAAAACTTTTACCAACATTTATGGCAGCATTCGTGTCTGTTTACAGTAAAGTCTGCCCAGGCTGAGATTACAGTTATATTCCTTATAATAACGATGCCAATAGTCAAAATATTTTGCACAAATAAAGACATGACACAGCATGTTGTTTGTAATGTAAAAGCTCAAAACACAGAGGAAGTCAAGACGATGAGACACAGGTGAGAAGAACCATGGAACATGGTGAACATGTAGGCAAGTGAGAAAAGACCTGAATTGACAGAAAGGTCACCACAGTGCAAACTGTGGTGTTGGGATGTGGTGAGTTTGTGGATATTTAAGGTTGTAGGTGTCTGTAGAGTTACTACCCCCCCCCCCCCGCAACCCCCACACCCCACCCCGACTGTCTGTGCTGTAAATAATGTCGATACAGTTGGACTATAATTGAAAATCGTCGATCAATTTTTGATTTTTGCTTTTGTCAATGTAGGATCACATACTGGCTGCAGCCTCTGATATGATGGATGAAAGCAGTGGACACATGCACACAGACACACACACACACACACACACACACACACACACACACCCTTCTACGACAGCAGAGATTTTGTGAGCGAAACATTTGCACTCAGTTGTCTTGCAGAGCGGCTTGAATATAAAGTTCATGAGGAACTCTGAACCAGAGTGCACCTGTGATTTATTCTGGGCGGGATCCTCTTCCGGGCTGCTGTTGCAGAGACTGCAGTGTGATTAAATGCCTTTCTGTCTGGGACATTTCCTCCCTCCTCAACTCGGTCATCCATATATCTGTTTGTCTGCGCTGCTGTCTGCGTCCCTGCCCCCCCCCCCCCCCCCCCCCCCCCCCCCCCCTCTCTCTGGACTCCACTCTGACAGGCTGAGACTGTGAAATGGCCTGAAGAAGATGTCCTCCAAGACAGGATGACAACAGGCTGTCGGGTGCTGAATGCATCTGTCAGCGTCAGGCAGGAGAGCACGTAGACGCTGTCACGCCTGACCGGCGGCCTATGAATGATTGATAACTGGAAAATTAGCACTTTTGAATAATTCAAGTCAAACAAGGTGTCGTTGTTGTGATTAGAGCTTAAATGGCCTGCTTAATTGTGTGTGTGTGTGTGTGTGTGTGTGTGTGTGTGTGTGTGTGTGTGTGTGTGTGTGTGTGTGTGTGTGTGTCACAACAGAGCTGACAATACCCACTTGAGGGGATCTTGTTTCCAGTGACAATCTCTCCCTATGAGGCCCCGATTCTCAGTTTTATCTTCCTCCCATCTGCCAATCACCATGATCAAAAACAGAAAAGAAACAAACTAAGGACACATTTTTTGCACTATTGGATAGAGATTGTTTGCCAACATGTACACAAATATTCTAAAACCATACTTTTATGAGAACTGTTCTGTAGTGCTACGTACCTCAATGGAGGTGTGATGAAAAATCCTAACCGTTAGGTCTGATTCTTTCGGTACCATTCTAAGTTTTGTCAGTGGGGATGCATGAAGACCCGTCCTGCCTCGTCCTGGCACATATGGTGCGGTGCGACCGTGGCTCGATTTAAAACATAACCACACCCAAAGCTGTTGTGTGCTTCTACCACAGAGAGTACGGTTAAATCATAGGCGGGGCTGATCATGTCCGCGTAATGACGCAGGTATCTGGCATGATTAAGCGACAGTCGATGCAGCCCTGCTCGGACCCAAGCAAAGACCCAATGTTACAATAAACTGAGTTAACAAAAACAGAAACCGTAACTTACCATATTGGCACATATTGCAGAGTGGCTTCAGTATGTTTGTACACTCACCGTTATGTTTTCCTACGTGCAATTAGATCCTGAGACTCTTCTACACTGTCCTGCTATCTTCACCTTCACTCCTGAAACTAAATCAGTATGTACCTCCAGTCCTTGTTGCAATAAAGCGCAGTATGCTAAACACCAGGATAGTTCCTCGGGGACAAGTCCACCTCGCGAACAGCTGATGTATTTATCATCTTGGACCATCAGGCAGAGTCGCTGACATTTGCAGACTTGTTTAACAGGAGCAACATAAAGTGTCCAGGAAAGCAACAAGAAAGCAGGAGCTGTATATTCCAGTGAAATCACCTTTTCCCTCTTCACCCAGAATAAAGAGCTGTGTGGATGAACCCAGTGGACTGAGAGGAGGACTCAGTCTTCATTTAGTGGCCACTGGTTAAGATTTATGACTGTAGATGAAACCCCCCGTGCCGGGCCCGTTTCCCTTCCTCACTTCATTCTAATCTGCACAGTGAAAATGCCAGTCTGTTTGGGGCTGCCAGTTTTATCTACAAAGTAGGATCATAAAGCTATGATTTCCTCCCAGATAATATTCTGTTGTCTTGGTCCCAGAACACAGCCGGGCCGTTAGATGGCAGCTGGCTCTGAATTACAGCAGACAAAGTGGGGGGGGGGGCTTCCCGTCTGGAATATAAACTATCATTGATGTTGTCTTGGAAGGACGAGTTCTTTTGTAGGTATAAAGAGTCTGAGCCAAAGGCTCAGCTGGATCATTCAAGGAGGTTGTGATGACACGAACCTGCTCTGTAGAAATGTGCTTCAACTGAGCTTTTACACTTCATGAGTTTATAGTAATGACTAGTTTTAAGATAATTATAGTGAAAGTGAATTTTTTCTCAATTGAGTGGCACCCCCTGGAGGCACCTTTAGCATTTGCCTATATCGACCAACAACTCAGCGGGCTCTGACTTAGCCATTCACACACTCGCAGCACAGGGAGTAACATGAGCTTCACCATCTCTCCAAGGACACTGACACACATGGACGCAATGGAAAACCGAAGAAGGATTTAATGTCAATGGAGTAATAACACTGTGAATGTGGTATTTATTTACTGAGTATTGCGGTTCTTTAAAGATTATTGTGCGAGATGCATGTGGCCCCTGAACAGAAGTTTGACTCTCCAGAATTAAAGGTCCTATATTATACACTTATTCAACAATTTCACGTTGGTGTCAGAGGTCCAACAACATTGTATTAAAAGTGCATTTTCTCTAAACTCAGCCTATGTCCTGAATTTCAGCCAATCCAAAAGCCCTTGTTTTCATTGTGCAGAATGTGCCGGTATGGTACGGTATGGTATGGCACAGTACGGTTCGGGTTTTCATGCGTCCCCACTGCAAAAGTGGACGGTACCAAAAGAACCGTAACCAAAACCCCATTTGTGTGGCACAAAAAGTACAGGGATGGAACGGGATGGTCCGATACGGTTTGGGTTTCCACCGCAAGAATTGTGGATGGTACCTAAACAACCACTCCAAAGGTTGACACTCTTCCATCACCCTTCCGTTGGGGCACTCAGGACAACAGAATGGGTCTGGTTTTGAGGAGTCGTTTGCTGATTGGTCAGTGATTTACTTCACGCCCTCAATATTTCAATATGTCGGCTGTATGAATCCTCTGTTGTTAACATGTTCAGCTTTGCACTCGGGTGCCTGAGCTGCAACTCAACAAGCAAGTTCCGTGCTAATAACAGAAAAAGAAGTGTTCCCTGCTGGTCCTGAAATGTTTACTGTCGCGTGATGACGTCACATACCTGCGTCATTACGTGGCCTTCACAACCCCGCCTACATTTTAAATGTACTCTCTGCAGTAGGGCCCCACAACAGAGTTGGGTTTGGGTGTGCTTTGCTGTACCCTGCCGTGCCATACCGTACCGGTAGATACTGCACAGGGGAAACAAGGCTTGAAAGTCCCTCTCATGAGCTCATGAGTCTTCAGGATAAACATCTCAGCCCATGATGATAGCCAACCCATGGCAGAATCCACTCCCAACATAGAACACTTCCTAAAGTGTTCTATGTTGAAGGCATTATTTTGTGTTTCAGTACAATTCTTTTCACCTCCATCATTGCTGGACTGTGTTCCATTTAGTCTAACTCCTCATCTCTAGATATAATAGAGTCCTCAGACTATTGCCTGAAATGACTTTATAACGTCCTTGGGAGGAACCATGAATAAATCCATCATTTCATTATGTTGCTCACTGGGCACAATGTAAGCGGAAATACATTATCTCTCAGATTTTGTATGGGATCTGGACATGTACTGGACCTATACATCCTGAATAATGTTGTCTGGCAAATCACGTATTTCGCGAGTGATAAGGTTTCCAGTTCTGGCTCTCAGGGGTTTTTGTTTTTGTTTCAGAAAAGCTTCTGATTTCCACGATGTGTGCAAAACAATATCCGTATATACGGAAGCAGCAGCTCGCTAAAAACAATGTAGTTAACATGTTAGGCCACTAGTGGTTGCTGTTGTTTGTTTTGCAATGAAATAGCATACGTGTGTGCAGAGAACAATAAGCCCTAAACATTAACAATGGGAGAGCACAGACATTCGTATGGCAGACGGCCAAGTTAGATTGTTCTTACAGTGACCGTCAACTATAAAACCACCAAGTCCCAGAAGAATACTGACTGGGAGTCAGGACAGTCTGAAGGAAACATTGTTCTTATTGTCCATCTACTGAACTCAACAAATATTTACTACAGCTGTGGTGTGCATGACCAGTAGCACCGTTCTCAAATAGTAGAATTTTCCCCCGTGTCCACGGAGACGGAGTTGGAGTGTTTTGATAATGTTCCACCTTGGATGCTGTTTTCTAAAAGCTGCATTTTCAGTGGCTCCAAGCCCTGTTGTCATGGAAACGGACACCAAAAATACAAAGTTTTTCATTTTGACTGGAAAATGTTGAGTACACAGGGTCTTAGTGCTGTGTGCTTGTCTCATCTTTGTGTGATGAGACGACAAATTAGGAGCAGTAAAGCTACACAAAAGACAAACCTTTGCAAGGTTGATGTGGAATGAACCCTGTTGTGCAACTGTTCTAACCTGCGGGCCTTATGTTTGAACCATAAATCCACATGATGATCCCTCGTTTCAGTCTTTTTCTCATTTGTTGCATGAAAATGCGATTTGGATTGGAAAACATTTAACAATAGTTTCATGGCTGTGGCTTCCCAATATATCAACGCAGCCACATCTGTGACTGTTATGAATGAGTGCTTCCAACCCCAGGTGGAGCTAACCATGAAACATTATATATGGAGCTTTTGCAGACGCATAAAGCAAACCTGCAAAAACAGACTTGCTGCAGAGTTAAGATGAATGAAAATGCCCTTTGTATTGTAATCTATTCAAATGCTGGTGTCTGGCAGGGCTGCAGGAGTCAGATGAATCGGACGAGAGGCCACAGTCAGATGGAATACATAAAGGACTAATGGAGAACAACAGCATGGAGGGAACGAGGAAAGGCTGAATTACAATAACGACAAATGGAAGACGAATAAAAAAAGAATGGAAAAACACTGACACATTTCTCTGAAGATTTTCTTTTATAACCTGTAACAGGGCCGGACTCTACGAGGGTGTGATTCACTCAGCGACATGAATTATCGTGTAAATAGATTACGATTTTGCTTTATATGATCTTCTCACCACGAGCGACAGCACAGGAGGATTAGCATGAGACCCTGTTTGCACGTTTCAAGTGAACTTTTTCTTTATGTTGTTTCAGAAAGGTTTTTCCTTTACAGGCAAATGTTATACATATAGGAAAATATATGGAAATATATTAAATAAGATATTTCCATATATATATAAATGAATGAATGCACGTCTTATAAGTAAACACTGACTAAACACCTGAATCAAATGTATTTTAAGAAGGTGAACGGAACAAGGTTTCAACGATCCATCTTGTTCATGGGTTAATTATCAGTGCCAGTAGAGGGGGCAGTCTGGACAAAAGTGGAAGGAAACAGCCAAGAAATGAAATATGAACTCGAAATATGATTTTCAGAAAGTCTTTATTTTTTTTCCTGTAGCTTGAGCTGTCGAGTAGTTCGTGATCTGATAAGAAGAAGATTTATTCCCTGTTGTTCTGTTATCATATAGTAAGTGTGGAGAAAGATCAGGGTTTTGTTATTCTACCCACACACACACACACACACACACACACACACACACGCACGCACGCACGCACGCACGCACGCACGCACGCACGCACGCACGCACGCACGCACGCACGCACGCACGCACGCACGCACGCACACACACACGCACACACACACACACACACACACACACACACACACACACACACTAAAGCAAATGTCTTTCTGTTGTGTCTGCAGGCGAGCACACATCCAGATGATGTGTTGTTTTGAGGGTGTGTGACAGAACGCTGGCCAGCTGCGAAAAAAAAAAAAAATGGGAGGAGGGGTGAAGGCACACAAACTTTATGGGGCGTGCAATGGCCCTGCTGTCGGCACTAATGGGAAAGTGTAGCACGTCGGCCCGCCATGTCCAGGCCGGTGTCCACTGGCTGCTGCGTGTGTGACATGCAGGTGGTGGATGTAATGTCTAGCAGCAGTGTGTTTGACAGGGCAGGCGGCAGGAAGGAGAGAGGAGGCTGAGTGACGTCGCTGTCCCGCTCGTCTGTCCCTGTCCTTTTATTGAAGTGCCCCTCAGCAAGACAGCTTGAAGAGCTGAAGAGGCCGATCGCGGAGGACAAATCTTTGTGGACAGCTGCCAGCGTTGAACGTGAGTGCACCTGCTCACATGCCGCCGTGGCAACGCGGATGCACAAACAAGTGCGAGTGGCAGTGAGGCGAGACGCATTAATGGGATGATGACATGTTGATGGATGACAAATCGATGTATCTGCTCCGATTGTTCTTTCAAATGTTTTAAAGTCAACGCGTTCTGCAAAACAGGATGAACGTTAACACCATCATTTCAGCCTTTGCTTGACACTAGGGATTCATTTGCACCAATACTAGTATCGGTTGTCGGGCCCGATACTGCATGGTGTACTGACACATGTACAAAGCTCCTCCATGCAACCTCGCGAGTACGTGATGTCAACCATTAGCAACATCAACAGCAGGAGGAGTGAAGTTTGAAGGATGGAGATACATTAATAATACTGAGAAAACAAAAATAAGACAGTATAAATGGTGTTCTGCCAAAGTATCAAGAGGATGAGAGAAATAGATCATACAACACCCGCAACTTCACCAGCAGAGACGTTTGGACCAGCCTGATGTTGCTCATGAGTTTAACTTCTCAGCACGGAACTCTGAGCCATGCTACATGCTACATGCTACATGCTGCATGCTACATGCTAAAGCATTTGTGGACTCCACCAGCGATGCTCCATGCTACACAGGATTAAAGAATGACTTATGCACATTAATAGTGGGCTGGATTGTGTGGCAGCACACACTGAGCTCGGTCCCTCGGCGTTCTCTCGTCTGTAGTACGCAAAGGGCAGTTCAGAAGTTCGGTTAGTTAAGAAGGAGCAAAGCTGTGAAGCAAGGCTCATTGTTTATGGGTTGATGTACATCCTCACCATCAGCTATGCTCAAGGATTTTGGGTCATTCTGAAATAATGAGATTGCAGATTCAATCAGATGGAATTAGTTTCCTTCACAGGACATCTTGAGGACATCAACCATCCAGGAAGACCAAAGACATTGAAAGGAGCCGGTTCAGGTGGTTCAGACATTTGATTAGGAAGGCAGTTGATCTCCTCCTAATGAACCAGGCTGGTTCACCTGGGAGGAGACCTGGGATAGGATGTGTCGGTTGGTCTGGGACTTTCTGGGTTCTTTCATAGGACCTGGAGAAGGTTGCAGAGGACATTGACGTCCTGGCTGCTTTGCTCGCCATACTGTCACCGTGCACCCAGGTGGAATACGACATTTTCAAGAGGAGTATAAGAATGCTGAAGAGAAGAAGAGAAAACTGGGAGCAGAGAGAGAATGTAACAGTAGAAGAGAAACAGATCAATGGTATCTTTGGACCTTGGCTCCAACAAAAGCCGGACACAGAATGAAAACAAATACTCCATGCTTCCTCGCTCTCTCGGCCGCCTCCGGTCTCTCTCTCCCCGCTGTAAGAATGGCACGGTGGATTTGAGCAGACGTAAATTCCATTGTGATGAATAGCAGCATTGATTCAAGCCATCGTTACCATTCTTCTTTATGGTTCCAATCATTTATTGTCATTTGCAATGAGGGAAGGCCTGCCTCCACTAAACACCACTATCCCTCAGCATTTACTGCATCACAGATACACACAGCATTTAGTCATTCTCATGGATGTCTCGTATTTGTTCCCACAAAGTTTGTTTCGAACTTTTTATAGAATTTCCACCGGCTGTTTCTCTTCTACTTTTTCCTCATCATTTCAGACTGACCAGATTAAAACAGGTTTGTATCTTTGCCATCAACATCCTAAGGTCTGATTTATTCCTGCTTAAAATCACTGCATTTCTATCAACCTGCCTTCTAACCTCTGTTTTGGTTCTGTTCTTTCATTTTCTAGAGATTTGCGCACATTGGTTCATTTCCGATGTTTCTGCCTTTGCCTTGTCTTTTCTAACTGCTTTACTCAGGCGTGTCATTGTCTTTCATTTTGACAAAATTGGGAGACAATAATTTGAATTAAAAGCTAATTTGATTCAGTAGTCTTATATATTAGCTTGTTCTGCTTCGGGCATAGATTCACAACCTTTATGAACAAAAAGGCCAGTTATCTTTAAACTTTTAAAACAAATAAATCTTCTAATATTCACAAAACAAAAAACTATCAAGACACAATTTGTCTCATGAAATTTAAAATCTACAATTAGGAACTACTGGCATGTTATCATATTTAACAGTTTTAGCCCTCTTTCAATTGTGAGTCTTTTAAAGCTGTTGTGGTCATTTTAGTTCTTTGATTAGCTATTATTGACGCCATTTGTCTATTTTAGCTGTTTAGGATGTTATAGCCCTTTTAGCACTTTTACTTGTATTCTTTCAGCAGTGTTACACATCTCGCTGTTTCAGAGAGGCAGCATCAATCAGCAGATTGAAACTATGATCTTCTTCCTGTGAAGTACAGGACTAACCTCTGCTCCCGCACGCTGAACCGCGCCGAAGATCTTTATGTTACGGTTTGCTCTTTTGTAACTGACATTTTCTTTGGAATTTGACTTGCAAGATGTCGGTGATAAATGTCAGCAGCAGATTATGGCGGTGTCTTCAGTCATGCACATGGAGGAGAAGCTGAAATTCACAGTGACCCAGAAAAGTCCCCACAATGAAAAGGCACAAAGCATCCACAAAACACACAACACATGAAGGAAACCAGTTCAGAGAGAACAGGAGGGTTTTTACTGGTGGACTGAATCACTTATTAGTCACATGGTACAGTCTGTCTGGTTCACTTCTCAAAATTCTTTCTTTTAGCCAGCAAACTGCCATCTCATCTGCTCATTCACTTCAATCTGGCTTTCCATTCACGTTGTGGGGCTTGTAGCCATGTGGCGTTTGTATTTGTGTTGAGACTTGTGGTTATGTTGCAGCTGTTGTATTAGTGTTGTAGCTTTGGGATGTGTGTTGTAGCTTTTGTATTTGTGTTGTAGCTTTTGTGCTATTGCTGTAACTTTTGTATTGTGTGGGAGCTTTTGTATTTGTGTTGTAGCTTTTGCGTTATTGCTTAACTTTTGTATTAGTTTGGGAGCTTTTGTATTTGTGTTGTAGCTTTTGTGCTATTGCTGTAACTTTTGTATTGTGTGGGAGCTTTTGCATTTGTGTTGTAGCTTTTGTGTTATTGCTTAACTTTTGTATTAGTTTGGGAGCTTTTGTATTTGTGTTGTAGCTTTTGTGCTATTGCTGTAACTTTTGTATTGTGTGGGAGCTTTTGTATTGTGTGGGAGCTTTTGTATTTGTGTTGTAGCTTTTGTGTTATTGCTTAACTTTTGTATTAGTTTGGGAGCTTTTGTATTTGTGTTGTAGCTTTTTTTATTAGTTTGGGAGCTTTTTTGTTTGTGTCGTAGCTTTTGTAGTGTCTTTTTATATGTTTTTTAAAATTGTGCTACATTTGTACTGCAAGTTTTTATTTGTGGTCTGGCTAATTTTGGTTGTTGTGTTTTTGTTGTGACTTTTGTATTTTCGTCCTGTGGTTTCTGTATTTTTGTTTTGCGTTGTTGTTAATTGTCCATGTGATGACCCTCCTCGGCCTCTGTACTTCTCTGCAGGTGCTGCAAATAAATAGGAGGAGATGGTGGTGTCATTGAAGAATACAAAAATAAATCAAGTAAAAACAGCCTTCCTTATAAAAAGCGTGTAAAGAAAAAGATGCGGTCTCCTGCATTGTATCTTGTTCTTTCATGACTTTGTGAACGCAGCACTGTTCCATGCAGACTCCACCTCCCACCGATCCTGCACCACCTGTCAGTTCTCTGCACTGCGCTCTCTGCAGACTATTTACATCGTTAGATCACTTTCCCCTGCCTGGCCGGCCCTGCTGCGTTTAAACTCTCCCAGTCCACAGCACGGCCTTGAGGCACGTCACGGTTTGTTATGGTGGAAGGGAGAACCACCACTTGTCTTTCCCTGTATCCTGCAATGCTCTCTACCGCTTTGGGTATTCACACCGACAACCTTTTTGTGATCCTGTGCTGCCCCCGCCGTTGCCTGAAGTAGTGTAGTGAAACACGCAGGGGTATGATACAGGTGAGTCACTCTCTCTCTCTCACACACACACACACACACACACACACACACACACACACACACACACACACACACACACACACACACACACACACACACACACACACACACACACACACACACACACACACACACACACACACACACACACACACACACAATCTAACCTACTTTTCATACATATCTTACTGCAGTAATCTGTTCGTCGACTATGTGAGAGCAGAGAGTTTGTTGTTTGGATCGACCACAACCTGCTCAGTCCCTCCAAGCTCTGAAGCGTCCAGAAGAGCTGAACCTCCTCAGGTGAAACAGGTGGAAGCTCCGCGAGGACGAGGAATGTATCCTCTGCATTTTTTGCCAGATTTTTAAGCCCTGAAATGTGCTGACGCTTCATTTTGTCAGCTCAGTCCGACTCCCCTCTGACAGCTGGACATCCGCCCTGCTGGTGGATTTTGTGGAAAACAGATTTATACAGAAAGAGTACATTTTGATCATCGGAAGTTGAGGGTTGATGGTTCGACTCAGCTCGGTCTTTCTCTGTGGAGATCACATGGATTTCTCATTGACGCTTCAAAGAAACATGGATGTTAGATTAGTTAATGACTCCAAAGATATATTACTGTTTGTTGCTCTGTGTTTGCCCTGCAGTGGACTAGTCCTTGGGACTCAAACACATTTTAGCGCAGTTTCATGTTGAGTGGGCTGAGGTGGTAAAATAGTAACAGAGTAAAGATCTAATTTGTTGTAGCTCAGTGAAATGTCAAGGAATCTTCTACTATAATGTTTGGAATATGCATGTTTTCACAAACTCACCCTGACAGCATGGCTTTGAGGCTAATTTGATAGCAACGGCTATTGTTGCGGCTGGGTTTCTTGGCAGCATCACTGATATCGCTCTTGTTGTTTCTCTGAGTTCTAATTTTCTTTTCTATGATCTGTATTTCATTATTGCAGATTTTATTGTGGTTTTAATGTAAAAGCACTTTGTAACTATGTTTGGAAAAGTGCTGTACAAATAAAGTTATCTCAGTTTGGGCCTCAGTGTCGTCTCGTTTCTGCTTCTCTTAAGCTATTTGTGAAAAGAAATCTCTGTTTTCCGTACATTATATTTTACAATTTGATTGGTAGATTCATGGGTTTTGGACTACAGGTCTTATGTTTTACACTCTCACTTTAATTGAATGTCTTTCACACGTTGGATGTAACACCACCTGGCAGTTTGAACCTGAAAAGACGTGCCGGTCAGTCTCAGTTTGTGTGTCGGGTGTTCTACGGCTGCATCACATCTTCTAAAGAACAGACACACTTCATATGGTTCTGGTGATAGTCACAGAATATCTTGAATAAACACACCTCAGTTCCTTCAATTCAACCGCAGTAAAGTGACTCGGTCACATTCAGAACACATGAGCTTTGTCATGGGGCCATTCGTAAAGCCTCTCCAGGAATCCATGCACCCAGTGGAGAATAATACAGTATGAGGGTCCGCGCTTCACGTAAAGCTGTTCCTGCACGTCTCCCTCCACTTGGGGGCAGTGTCACATCAGATATCTGCCCTCACCTTGTGCGTGTCGGTTGTGTGTTATTGCACGTGCACGCAAAGACGTCAAGAAAATGATCTCTTTTGGATGTGAACTTCATTAAATAATCAAAGGATCATTCACCTTCCGTGCAAACACTGAACTTGTATTTAATGTGACTCAACTAAAAGTAATCTAATCTGCAGTTCCATGTATTGTAATCTGATAGTGTGCAATAAAAAGTAATAGTAACTTGATTATTGGTATTAATTGTGTAATTCTGATGCGTGTAAAGCAGCAGAGTGTTAGACGCTCATTGACCACTAATTAGGTGTGTTTTCTCTTTGCATCGACACCAGCTTCAGTTGATGCTGCTGTTTGTGTTTCTGCAGCTCGGCGTGATTTGTGCACAGCGATGGAAGGAGAGACCAACCACGACGGCACAAAGCGTCTCACTGGAGACCGTTTGATGAGTCTTTCTTCGTGGATTTCTTGTGTTTGGATTTTAAAAGATTCAAGGGAGTCTTTTGTTGGAGCTGTTGTGTCTGTATTAGAAGAAAATCAGTCAGGAATTTGGAGAACAGTCTTCGAGATCAGCTGAATCGTTTGGATAAGTGTAATAACGAAAGGATTTCAATGCATGTGAACCAATAGAATTCAAATTCTGTGAATTTAAGTGAATTCCAAGTTTCAGAATGAAGTCAACATTTTGGCAATAAAGATGAACATTTCAGATTGAAGGTAAAATATCGAAGAATATCTAAGAAAATGGATGCAGGCAGTGAACGCAAGTTCAGTGCGCATAGTCACTGAAAACTCAAATTTTACCGGGTACCGGGTAGCAATGTTTCCTCCAGTGTCATGACTCCCAGTTCATCTTCTCCCGGGGCTTGGTAGTTTTATAGTTGACAGTCACAGTAATAACAATCCAACTCGGTTGTCTCCCATTGTTAATGTTTACAGCACATTGTTCTCTGCTGCTTGTGTGTGTGTCGTTTCATTACAAAAACAAACAACAACAACAACTGGTGGCCTGGAATTCTAACTACATCGTTTTTAGCGTTGTTGCTTCTTTTTTCAAAGACAACATTTTCAAAATGCAGCCATGTAAATCTGAACAACAAAACAAAAATCCCAAAACCCAAGAATAAAGATGAAAAACTTTTATGGGACTAAATGATGTTTGGGAACATTTCATTGTTTCGGATTGTGATGAAAACCTGATTGACCCACAGCTGTGACTGTACTTTGTGTGTGTGTGTGTGTGTGTGTGTGTGTTGCAGCAGCTCCTCTTCTCCTCACCATCGCCTTGACCTTCATCACTGAGGCGTCTGTGTCCTGAAGAGACAACAAGGTGTGGCTGAAATGCTTTCACACAGCATTGGGACGAGACTCCTCCATGTATTCATGAGGATGGAAGGGTGGTGGCGGTGGTTTGAGGTGGGGTGGGTTGGTTCGGGGTGGGTGGGGGTGTTGTTTTCTGATGGGGCAGATGTCATTTGGGGTAGTGCGTCAGCTGGTGTCCTTCCCTCACGTCTGCCTCCTGTGGTTTCTCAGCCCACTTTTATGTAACGTGTTTTGATGTGGGAGTGATATTTACTGCCGCCACCCCCCCCCCCCCCCCCCCCCCCCCCCCCCCCACCACCCCCCCGCTCTCCCAGGCTGGTGAGCCGAGAAGACCTCGTCCCCGAACACCAGGACAGCAAACCTCCACACTCAGCTGGTTTCTCACTGTCATGAGAACTACATTTCATGCAACATACACTTGTGGTAAAGAGTTATACTTGAAAGAAAATGTAGATAAATCTCCAAGTTAAAGTCACTAAGGCTCTCTAAGGCTTCCTGGGTGCTGCACAGTAGTACCTGACTATGCGACAAACAAAGAATCCTTCAGTTTTAGTGTTAAACACATTTCAGTTCACTTGCCACACACAGCCTGGTTTCATCTTGAGTGGGTCAGACTGGTGAAATAGTGCCATAACAATCTTTTCAATTTAAACTTTAAACCTCTAATTGTTGTGGCGCACAGTGTATGTTATGAACATGTCTATAGTTTCACAAAACCAAACAATTACAACTGAAAATGACTCCAATCTCAACATAAAGCCATTTTTAATCAAACTATCTGGTGCAAAATACACTAAAATGCCCAGAAAACTTCTCCTTTAGCTGTTGCATTATGGGTGTTTTTACAGACTAGTTTTCATGGCAGCTTAATGCTCTTAAGACATTTTTTTTGTTTTTGTTTTTTAACTCAATGTTTCTTTGAATATTTTTTTTTTTTTTTTTTTTTTTTTTACCAATTTAAATATCACATTGTTTTCAGGATTTATTCCATTTCTAAATATAGTTATTGTTTTATAAATACAAATAAGATTTGTCTCTATGTGTTTGCTGGTGCTGGACGTACCGTACCTTTTGGACACATGTGGTTGGAATAACATCCAGCTGGACTCACCTGGATAAAGTTTGTAAAGAAGATGAGCAGATTTTTCCCGCACAGTAAATAATTCATCTCTCGTTATGTCCCGATGCCAGCAGCTGCTGTGTCTCCTCAAACACTTGGATGGTGTTTCTGCAAATCAGGGACAGGCACAGATCCTCTATGGATCATAGACATTCACAAAAGACCTGCCAAAACTTTCTAACCACCTACCTGATAATGCGTTGTCCCATTCTGCTGCCAAAACTGCCCTGACCAACGGAGACATGAAGTCCTGTTAGAGCCCGGTATGTAACAACAACCCAAATTGTTATAAAATGCAATGTAGTGAAACCTGACATGTAATTAACAACTGATAATGTAACAAGGCCCAAGACTTAAAACGTTTTTAACATTACATCATTGGCAAGGCAAAAATATTTTTCCTTTCATAAAGTAGTAATAACTGCACTTCATAAAGTGAGTCAATGATTTATCATTCAGACTTGTACTTGAACTGCTTCAATTTGAATAACATGAAAAGAATGAGTTCTAAAAGTTTGGACTCTATCTATTTATATATCTATATAGTCTTTGGTTCTCTAAATAAAATCAAATTCTCCAATCATCACCACAAAATAATGTATAAGCGTTAAACATATTAAGATCACATTTAAATGCTTGTTAAATCTTTTTACATTATTTACCAGTTATTACATTTTGGGTTTTATATATATATATAAAAAAAAAAAAAAGTTACATTTCTGACTCAGCACTTTTATTACATTATTGACCAGTTACTACATTTCAGGTTTTATTACATTTTATTTTATAACAACTCGGGTCGTTGTTACATATTGGACTCGAACAAGTCCTTGAAACCGTCTCCAGGTGTGGTCACTGTGGCAGTGATGGAAGCGACGGATCCTTAAGTACAGGACTTGTCTGTTCTTGAACTGTCTTTGATGGACCTTGACCGCTGCAGAGCAGGAACGCCCCACAACAACAGACAAATCTCCCTGCGTCAGATCTCCTGTCTTTCTGCTAATGGCTTAGGCTAAGACAATATTGACTGATTTAGGACCACATGGCTACGACACTAGTTTCCTCCCATAAGTCCACAACAAAGCCCGATCTTCTTCAGGAACCATTTCTGTGAGTCGAATGTCTTCTAATAAAAGCTTGAACACCACTGCAACCTTGCTATTTGGCAGATACACACATTCTTGAAATATTCATGTTTCAATTTGGAATATTTTTTTCCATGGCTCTTCCATAGCTCTACTCTTCCTCCGTGTCTCATTCGGATGAAGGTCATGAGGTGACGTCAGAGGAAAGCGGGATTTTGTAGGTGTGGGTGGGGGTGGGCTTTGAGGGGATGTGGGGGGCCGCTCAAGGCCCCCAGAAGCCAACAATCTTAGGTAAAATAGCTACCATGCTTGAAATGGCAAAAATATTAAAAAAGGGCTAAATGTTGTCTTTTTATACATATATTTTATTATATATATATATATATATATATATATATGCTTTAAAAAAAAAAAGTTTTACTTGTGCTTGAAATAAAAACTTTTATATATATAAAAGTTTTTTTTTTGAGCAAAAGTAAACAAAAAACAAAAAACATTGAATATGAAAATAAAATCTCTCGCGCACCACTGTCATGCATGTGCGCTTGTCTGTCTGTGTGCACGGTTGTATGGGAAAAAACACTTTACAATTAAAAAACTGCACCAAATGCCAACACCAGCGCCAATCTAATCCAGAAAAAGTAAAAAAAAAAAAAATGGCACTCACCATCACTTGTAGATTAAATCCATACTGCTGTAAAATGCTGCACAAAGCTGAAAACTTTATCAAACGTACAAATGCTTACAGTAAAAGTAAAATTTGGCAGAGATATCAAAAATATTTTCATGTCTGATTAGAGGAGAAGAGTGGCAATGTTTTAAAAGTGAAATATAGTCTCGAGCTGAAAGTATGGCGTTGCCACCTGATGTTGAAAAGCGAGGATATTTTTTTGTTTGTTTTTCATTTGGATCCCATCTGCTTTGAATGTAGGATTATTTGCCGTTTTTCACATTTTTCATAGCGCACCATTCCCACATTTTTTGCATGTTTTGATGTACTTTTTGTGCATGTGCTCCAAACAGTGTGGGGACTAGGTACTCGCCAAAAAACAGCGCCAGAAGATTAAAAAAGACATGGTTGGGAATAGTAATCTTTAGGTCTTGCTTCTTAAAGAGGCATACACAAGAACAAACATAATCACAAAACCGTATCCGGTGCTGTATCCTGGTGCTGCTCAGGTGATTCTCTGTGCACAAGATAAAACAATAAAAGGCTTCTGAGATGAACAAGGCCACTAATGGTTTCACTGAGTTTTCTCTGGGGGGGGGGGGGGGGGGGGGGTCGCAGCCTTGAAAGGAGGACGCATTTGTCCTCTCATGTCAGAGCAGCTTTTATCCTCCCGTCCAAACGCACTGACATCTTTTACACATCTTTTACTGAGCTGCAGACCAGCTCCCTTCAAAACCACTTGTAAAAGCCACATGACACCACCTGATGGAGGCTGACGTGCTGGATCACTGCTCTTATACCAGCATGTCCAACATAGATAGGACGGGCTGAAACATTATAAACGAATGCAGGAGGTTGTCATATTCCTGTTTTTATGTAAACCTGTACACTTCAGAAGAGGAAATTACTGGTTGGAAGTAGCACAGAAGTAGTCACCCCCCCCCCCCCCCCCCGTCCACATGTTGAAGTGTTCTTGAGCAAGACACTGAAGCCCAGACTAATGGACCTCTTCACTTCAAACACACAATTCTTCATATCTTTTCCTGCACACAATAAGAGTCATATAATACAAAGAGGTGTACTTCCAACTGGTTTCTGTTTTTATAACTAAAACCTCGGATGACTGTTGATGCGTCTGCACTCTGATTTTCAGTCTGTGGAGGCCTTAATGGATGCTTCTCCTCTTCCTCAGATGTAAACGATGGAGGTCTTGATGAACACACACACACACAGCTTGACGGTCACTCTGGGTACATGAATTGTGAACAGCAGGGAATAGCTATTAATTCCGTTCATGACCATCCTTCAAAATTAACCGACAAGATGCTAATTCAGCATTATTCATCCCAAAGCTTCACGTTGGGTTAAAAAGAAATTAAGAAACTGAGAACACTACTTCTATTTGCATATCATTGAAGCTAACAGCTCAGCTACTGTAATGTGTTTTGGCTAACCTGAAACTCAGGTACTCATGTTGTAGAAACATTCACACAGTCTTACTTCTGTTGTGTTGTTGTTCATTTGTCACAGACAAGCCCATTTAAGAATCTTATTCAGATACATTATGTCACATAAATAATGTCATTGATGGGAAAATGATATTCGTGACTCATTGTGCCTAAGTGTAAACACACCCTTACATACAGCAGAGGAAGAGGCTGTGGCTCTTCTTCTGCTAAGTAGACTAAGTAGCATTAAAAGAGGCATGCATACAAACAGCAGACCTGTTTTTTCATGGTGAAGATTATGCAAATCAAGATATAGTCTTCACTGTAACAAAATTACAAACATTAGCATTGAGGACACCCTGTACTGGCTGCTAGAAAAAAAAAAGTCACAATATAGAACGTTTAAACTTTTGCTTCCTCTCATAGTGAAATACATTTCAACTCTCAGTGCACGGACAAGGACAGTCTGACTCCTAACTGAGGAATTGCATTTATTTAAATGAAATAAGCAATACACTTGAGTTTTACTCAGTTTAGCCAGCTAATTATTTGTTTATTTAACACGTTCTGCAGAGATAACAAGCCAATTAAATAGACTGAGGGGTTTTAATGACAAGAAAACAGAATCTTACATACACTTTTTTCATGCTCCTCCCTCATATAAACTCATTACTTTCATATTTTCTTCTTCTTTTGTAATAAAATGTATTGTAAGATGAGATATCTTAGGTTATCTTAAAGGACCTTGAGGACAACAGACAAAATCAACTTCATTAAATACTGAATGGTGAATAGTTGACAAGAATACAGACACTGATGAGTGACACATTTTTTTTGCACTAATAAAAGGGTGAAACCAGAAAAAGCAGACACATGTTTTATTGGATGCACAAATTCTTCCCTGTACATCCTGTTCTCATGTTCCTGGATCTGTTACAACACTTCTGCAAGACAACGCAAGATCAATTCAAAATGATCGGATTTCTTGTGGAATTATCCAATAACCAGAATAACAAGCTGACTCCTGCCTGCTAGTAAAATATAGTCACCGTATGAAACTGTCGTCGTCGTCGCCCTCTGACCGTCTCGTAAGACGATGGGATGTCCGAGTATCAAGCACACTTCTTGGTGTGGCTATGATGGCTCCTGGTTTGAAGACTTGCGTCCTGCTCTTTTCCGCTTAAGATTGGCAACGCGTGACAGCTCGACTTACTTAGTCCCCTTCTTTAGGAAAAAATTAATTAATTAAACTGTATGGACAGAAATATATTGGGACAGACAGAAGTATGTACGGTATATATGTATATAAGTACACTACAGGATTTTTCAAACCTTCACAAATGAAGAGACCCAGTGATGGTCAAATGAAGCTTCGTGAACCACAGTCTTCATTTTCTGAAGCCACTAGATGGCGCTGTCTGTTTAACAAATGTTTGAAAACACACTTCATTACCAGTCTTTCAGCATTGATCTTCAAACCAAAAGGGCCATCCGGTGGTAACAGATGGTGTGTACTGTATATTTTCATGTAAAAAGTTACTTCTTTATATAAATTGCATAACCACCCAAACAATTAAAAAATTGTGACTTATCGTTGAGAAAATATGGACGTCTTGGTTGTACCAGTCTTGAACTACTTGAAGGACGCAAAATCGTAAAATCATCTGCACCATTTAATTCTATTCCATCTCTAACCCCTGCAGCCATCTAAAGGTGAAGGTAGAAATATTCATCTGAAGGCATTTTATTCTTTTCAGCAAAACAAGTGAAAGCAGCATCACAGACACAGTACAACATACAACTCTTTAAGTTTAATTGACTTTTGTGGTTAGAAAGGGAATAGTCCTCATCAATATTCTATCTCACCAGCATGACCAACCTTTATTATGCAGGTTAGCCAGAAGTTGTTTTTAGTCTTGTTTGATTTATTTGTTGATGCCTCGAGGCTTTGGAGCAGTTTATTTCATACATGAAGTCTTTTAGCACTGCGAGAGGGTGAATCGCTCGCTGTGATCGTCACTGGATATGATCGATAAAAAGCCAAAATACAGTAACACCCTATTGTAGGATGCTTGTTCATGATCTGCATTTCACTACCTACTATTTCTATATTGCATCACACATGAAATGGCCTGGTATGAAAATGTTCAACAAATAATACGAGCTGGATTTGAAAACCATAAGCAGCATTGTGTCCTTGTATATGTATATATGTGTCATAAAGTTACACAATAACAGTAGAGTTACACAATGATAATAAAGTCACACAATAACAATAGAGTTAAACAATGATAATAAAGTCACACAATAACAATAAAGTTACACAATGACCATTAAGTTACACAATAACAATAAAGTTACACAATACACTAACTACACAAGTAAAGTTAAAGAAAGAGCTGAAAGCAATAAAGTAGGTAGATGCATAACTTAAATTACATGTTGTTAGTTGGGATGAAATATTTGGTTTAATTACACGTTTCCTCTTTATTGGAAGCCAGAATGTTCTGCTCGCCTCCTGGTGCTACACTGCGAGCTAATTTATTACAGCAAAGGTGAAAGGTGGTGGTCCGTTTCGCTTTTGGTGTTTGGTAAGAGCTGAAAGAAAGGTATGTATCTCTCTGTGTGTGTGTGTGTGTGTGTGTGTGTGTGTGTGTGTGTGTGTGTGTGTGTGTGTGTGCGTGTGTTTTGTGCTGCTTAAATGAAAGTTCCCTTGTTGTTCTTGGTCAAAGGGGTTTCCCCCTCAAATTTATGGTTAAATAGAAATGGGAGCACATGGGACTTCTCTGGAGAAAATAAAAAAGTTGAGAAGCAAGATGAAGACCCTATGAAGAAAAGAAGATAAGGTGGACTGTGAAAAGGGACTAAAAGTTTTTACAAAATTGAGCCCATCCTCAGGCCTGTTCGGTCATTTAGAATCAAACTTTCTCGGCATCTTTGAACTTTTTTGCAGATATTGTCCCCCAGAAGAGACTCCAAAAACCTAATGCACACACAAGCAGATACGACAAAGGCGTGGTGTTGAAAAGACAATAATCTAAATATATTTCTGGCTTGAGAAATACCTCTGAAATGTTGCCTTTGGCTAAAAATAACGACCTTATGTCATGCCAAACGAAAACCACAACAGCCAGGACAAAAGTTCTGCTTCCACCAGTGAATTTGATTGTTTCCACATCCACTTCTTGTGAGGATCCACACCTCGCTCCAGCACCGGATCCTCCCTCACTGACACTCCTGCAGGTAATTTGCTAATAGATTGCTCCCACCCCTTAAGCCCTGCAGTGAGGTGGCTGTGGTGCCAGAAGATTGTGTCTCTGTTCTGAGTCACCTGCTTCCTAAATGCGCTCCACGACGCCCTGCTTTGAGCGTCCTCGGCCAGCCTCCTCTCCTCTCCTCTCCTCTCCTCTCCACACAGTGCTCTCTCCTGCTGAGGTCCTGAATGCGCTTCACAGCTCCTCACTCCGTGCGTCCTCAGCGCACCTCCTCCCCGTGCGGCACGCCTCCCTGCTGCGGTCCTCTCGCCTGTGCACTCTGCACCCCGGAGTCTCCGTTCCTCATCTCCCAGCTCTTGCAATATCAATAAACCATTGCTAATTGCACCTGCTCTGCCTCCTGGTCTGCTTCTGGGTTTCAAATCTCCACACATGGAATCCAAGCCGCAACGCTTCTGCACGTTTAACATAAAATCAATTTAATGAAAGATGGTGAAGGGCAAAAAGAAAATCACCATGAAAGACAGATTAATCTGGAAGGGGAAAACTCTAATAATTACAGTGACTATAACTTAATCTTAATCCTGAAGCGTAGGAGAATGAAAGGAAGGTCCAGAAGAAGTGTGGTGCCGTGTTAGTTAATGCTGACTGGAAAAGCTGGGAGCCTGTACACTCCACCCCTGAATGCTCTGCTTGATGCCAACACTTACCTTCAATGGTGCCTTGAGCCCTTAAGCTCCTTGACATTTATCAAGCCTCAAGTGGGATCCATCACGTAGCTGGAGAAGCAGAGCAGTCACTCTGCAGTCAACTCGGTGACCCGGCCCTTCCCCCATTGATCTCTCAAACAATTCCCCCTCTTCCTTTTCCTTCGACATGTGTGTTTGGGACAGAACTCATCCTCCTTCACCACCTGGACAGATGCTGAAGGTGGATGACTGGGTGAGCTCAGATCCTATTGACTGCCTCTCCAACCTGCTTCCCGTAGTCTCAATGGTTGTTTGAATCCTGGAGGTCTTTAGCATGCAGCCACATGACTGTGGGAGTGGGGATCAGGGAACAAGCAGGTCGCTGCCACCTCTTCTTTGACATTGTCTCAGTACACTTGATCACGTGCTGGATACAAGACATTGAGGAAAGAAAGCAAAGAAATAATGACACTGATGAAGATCCTGTTCGAGTTTTTATCGTCTTTTAAGCGTCAAAAATAGGATTTTCAGACAAGGTTTATTTACTCTTAAAAAATACATTTACAAACTCATAATCTCATTACAATAAAACAATAAAGTAATATAACAAGACACCAATCCCTCCCACACACACACTCCCAGCATACTGAACTCAGCATCACTTCTTGAGATCAGTCAATACTTATTTTATTGTTGAAGTCTGTATAGATGAAGGAACGACTGGATAGATGCATAAACACCTTGGTTCAGTTTGTGTTGATAGTTTGAGTGCATCGCTACCATCACAGGATCTCGTCTTTTCACTGTACGTAGCACTCAATGTCTCATCTTTTCTCCTCTCACGGTGACATGCAGGTCATCAGGGAAAGCACTGGGCTGCCATCATTCACCGACTGATTCATTCCCTTGACAAGATGTTTTTGTTCACACTAAATATTTTTCCTGACCCACATCGATTTTCTTCTTCCTGCTACTTCTACAATTGCATTTACTTTTCCTTTTTCCAGCATCTACATTATTGCTTTTTTTTTTTTTTTTAATCTGCATGTGCACTTACCCTGCAGCTTTCACAGTTCGTCTTTACATCCATTCAGTTCATGTTGGAAACGTAGAGCTAAACGTTGGGGGAAAACAACGGTATTTACAGCATACATACATACTCTCATGAGCCAAGGAAGTGTTATCGTGCAAGCTAAGTTAGGACATATTTTTTTGATAACTAAACAGAATAAAACAGATGCTATAAAACCTTGTACTGTAATCTCTACAAGTAACTATGACAAGAAAAAATTAATTAAATTAAAACAGTTTAGAAGCAACAACTGATGTATGTTTAGAGAAGCAAATTAAACAGTTTATTCATCTTATATCTTATGTCAAAAAAAGAATTCTTCTTGCTTCCACCCAGCGCCCTCTATTGACCGGCCACCACTGCTACCACTGCAAAAGTGTGAAAGCAAACCAAACAAATTTGTGAAACATTTCGACGTTACACAAAATAGTTTTGGGGGATTTTGTATCTGAAAATTGTAACATTGCTTTTCCCTGTTTAAAAAAAATTCTTTCATTGAAAATGTGATCAAACATAACTCATCGGAGACTTCAGGTTCGGCTAAATGAAACTGTTGCTGTGAAACATCAAAATAACTCAGAGCGTCAGAAGTCAATATTCTCTAAGAGGCCAGTACGTGGCAATCAGTTGTATTCAAAACACGATCAGATCAATACATCAAGCTTTGTTTGCTCAAAGACAGAAAAGCAGCTCCATCACAGACAGAATTTACTAAATAAAGAACTGCCGGCTCAGAGAAGCTCAAGTCTTGTCAGAGAGCTGCTAGTAGATGAAGAGTACAGTTCTCTAAATTGCCTCTCAAAGGAGAAAATAGGTGGGCGAAGATACAAGAACAGAAAAAAAACAAACCCTGTTTGGTTTACTGATAAACCACAGATGACCATTTCTGGAAATGACAAAAGCACTGCGAGGGAAGACATCTGCTGTCAAAAGAATGCGTATGGACAACGATTTCAGACTGTCTCTGGTAGAGAAACAGCACTTTACCACCAGCACTTTGAGGATAATGCAAAATGTTGCACATATAAAAGATTACACATGGCTGTCATTTAAAAAATATTTATCGGAAACTTTTGTTGCTGTAGGTCCATTCGGGGTGCGTCACCAGTCAGGAGGCAGATGCCTTTAAAATGGTTCTGGGCTAAACCAAGAGGAAGAGCAAGCTGAGGGTGTTGCATTATAGTTTTAGCAAGGTTTAGGATTTTGTTTATTATTTAGGTGATTTTGAGGTTCATTTGTGAACGTGGGTTTTCTTTTCATTAACTTATGGTTATGGTTTTGTTTGGGAGGATTCCAACATAGTTTTGACCAAGTACTTTAACCTTTTATGACCTAAGGTGTTTTAAATCTGGCGAGTCTGGGCCATATTGGGGAACCGAATCGTAACAGCAACACTAAAATCCCAACATCATTTGAATTATGTTGAAATATTGTGAGATCAAAAAAACAAGTTATTAGGTTTGAAACAAAGTGGTTTATTGTATTGCAACCTATGCATTACATGCATGTGGTGCATTGTCAAGCTGCGATTTCAGTGGCTCCGAGCACCATTGTCTTGTCAATAGATAGTCAATAGATAGTCATAGTTTTTTCGTTTTAAAGTAAAAAAACTGTTACAAGAGGCCAGCGCCATCAGGAAGCGTGTTCCCATGAAAGTGTACAATGTCTGAAACGATACTCAATGGCAGGACCCAAGGTTTCAGAGCAGGACGTAGCCCGAAGCATAACACTCCAGTACATCCTGGTATAATGTGTTCTCGAGGTAAGCCACACACATGCACCCTGTCATCAGTCCAAGAGAATATGATTCATGAGGTCAAGTCACCCTCTTTCTCTGCTCTGTGGCTAAATTCAGATCAATTCTGACCTCGGTGTGATGGTGCTTTGGGTGGGAGACGGGTCGAGCTGTTCTGAAGAATAAACAACCCCACAAGTCCAAGCAATAACCTTTGCAGCAGTTTGAGCAACAGTTACTAAGACGCCTGAACTCATAGTCAGTTACACTTTATTTGGATTTTAACTTTCGCAGAATTTTTCTGGAGAGTATGATGATTATAAATGTTTGGAAAGTTGTGTATGGTTGTCTCTCTCAGTGTGTTGGTCTCCATGAACCATGCCCTCCCCGACATTTAGCTGAGATTGGCACCAATACCCTGCGACCCTGAACAGGATAAAACTGTATGGAAGATGCATGGATGGCTTTCAATACTGTACTTTCTGGGAAAACAATGCAATTAAAACATTATTCTGAGTAAATTCTCAAAAACAAAAAGAAAAGAACACCAAAACAATAAAGTATCGTTGTGTTATTATAATGCAACGGATCTCTCATTTAGAGGTGAAAAAGATTGCATTTAAAATATTTAAGAATAAATCTATATTATTACTTTATATAATGTATGTGCATATTTATTTGTATATTTACACGTCTCTTTTTTTAAATTAATATGACTGAGAAGAAATTATACCTTACATATTGATTGATCCTTCTCTGTCCATGTGTATGTGTGTGTGTGTGTGTGTGTGTGTGTGTGTGTGTGTGTGTGTGTGTGTGTGTGTGTGCAGATTCCACTATAACCTTGCCAAAAGGAAGGTTGAACACAGTATCTGATTAAATATGACAAGTCTGCCTTACTCGCATACACACACACACACACACACACACACACACACACACACACACACACACACACACACACACACACACACACACACACACACACACACACACACACACACACACACACACACACACACACAACAAACCACCTGTGTCTGATTACGTAGGATCATAGTGTTTTTTTCATGTGAGTGAAGTAAAAGAGGAGAAACTGCAGCAGTTACATTCAAGCAGTGAACACAGCATTATTTATAGTAATCTGGTAAGTGGAGTGACTCTGACAAATGTTGACATTTTCTGAGAGAAGTATAGTGGAACAGTGCGTGTGTCGCAAGTCATTTGCAAATTGGTTCCAATCAGCCAGATTGCATTGAGCAGATGGTCCGACAGAGAAAACGATGGACGGGCCTTTAAACATGCTGCAAACAGAATGGAACAGGACAGAATTATTATTATTTTATTTGTCTCAGACAAGAAATCTGTCCCCATCCGCTCTGTGATGTCAGAGGATTAGATTTATTGTTCTTGAAACCAGGTCCAGCGCGATCCTGGCCGTATAGAAAAATGCAGATATTCCAGGACTCGTTCCGGTGGTCTTGGATTAAGTGCATTGATCTCGTCTGTTTTCAGAGATTCAGGACTGCTCGGACGGATTCACAGCTCACAGTTGACGGGCTAAGGTAACAAGCTAACTGACGTCAGTGGCTCAGCGAACAGCGGACTGAGGGTCAGTCAAAACCCTTTCAGCTGCTAAGACTTATATTGAACTTTGGCTATGTCTTAATTTTGTCAAACCATGAAATGCATCCAACACAGTCTTACCCTTTTGATCCCTCAACAATAGACAATAAAGAAGTCATTTTTAAGAGCCACCCGACTTCTTCTTTGTCAAAGGGATTGTTTTTTGACCATGCAAATGATCTTTAAGCAAATTTTTCACATTATAATGTTTTGATAAAAGCAAAATGTATTTCCACCACAGAAATGAATTCATCCAACCCCCCCCCACCCCCGAATTACCTTTTAGTGTTTAGCAGAACACCACTATTTAGGATTTTTTTCAAATCATTTATTCTGAGTAAAACCACCAAATTATTGGAATCTACTAATTTAGATTTACGATCTGAACTTGGCTGCTGGAGCTTCTGAGGCGGAGACATATTTTTCATCCTCCGTCAGAGTATTAAGAGTGATTCTGCTGCAGTGAGTTGGGGGGGGAGGTCAAAAGCTACTGAACTAGAAAGACGAAATCAAGGGGGAGATTATCGGCGTGCGTGTGTGTGTGTGTGTGTGTGTGTGTGTGTGTGTGTGTGTGTGTGTGTGTGCGTGTGCGTGTGTGTGTGTGTGTGTGCACCTAGTCCTTGGTGGGACCATATGAGAAGCCTCACAGCGCTCAGCACACCTCCAGACGCTGGTGCGTGTGTTGAATGGACGACAGCAGCAAGCAGTCATGTGTGATCGTCACCGCAGAGTCCTTTTGGCCACGTCTCCATCAGGCGCCCTTCACTCCCTCTCCACCTCAGAACCGCACTGAGCAGAGGATGACAAAGTCGAAGAGAGAGGTGGGAGGAATGAGAGCCTTCACAGGTCGACACACTTTTCCATTCCACTCATTTGCTCATGTTGGAGCATTTTGTCTTGTGTGAAAACAGACTCACATGGGTGCAGAGAACTATAAACGCTATGAACATTAACAATGGAAGTACAAGGACATTTTTATGGACAGACCGCCAAGTTGGATTGTTATTATAGCGACTGTCAACTATAAAACAAGTCCCAGGAGAATATGGACTGGGAGTCATGATGTTCTCATTGTCCATCTACTGAGCATGTGCAGAACAACTAATTACTACAGTTGTGGTGCGCAGGACACTTAGCAGCGTTTCTATGGCGTGTTTTCAAAAGGTTTGTTAAAATTGTTTTGATTTTGGGCTGTAGTTGTCCTGGCTGGGGCCTGCTAAAATTGATAAGAACCGGTGCAAACCAGCTTACTCCTCCATTTTGATGTCCCGTGACTGGAGAAGCACGGGAGGGGACAGGAGGAAGACCTTGGAGGAGATAGAGAAAAGGAGGCAGTAATTCTGAGCCAGGGTTCTTTTGCCATTTTCTTCCGCCGTATCCACTTGGGTCCGGTTTTTGGTTCAGAGAAGCAAGATCCACCTGTGTGGTGAACGGCTCTTCGAACCCAGAAATATTTCTGTAAGTTTTATATATATTGCTTTGTAATAAAACTCATGTGTTGATTTCATTCTCAAGTTTCATGTTTGGTGCTTAAACTCACTGTGGTTTCCCATTTTCCTTACACGGGGAGCGAGCTGTCCCTCCTCGGGGGAGCGGGCCCCCAAAAAGGACAATTTGGCGTTGTCGGCAGGATTCTTCAATCGTAAGGAAAAGGAAGTTTTGGACGAAGTGGTCCAGTGAGTATCGGTTTCCAGCCCAACGTTTCCCAGAGCCGACCACCCGGGTAAGGTAAGCAGTTTTCCTGTTTCATCGAAAACTGCACATTGGCGATTCTAAATTGGCTCTGTGGTACGTGAAGTTGAGGCCGTGAGATAGTGCTAAATTTTATAGAATAAACGTTAAAAATAATAAAAGTTGAATAACTTGAGAGTGGAATAACGGAGTTTCATACCGGGAGCCTGGGGTTCGCCGAAGGAGAGTGGTTATTAGAACCCTCTCGAGGTCTGGGACCTCCGGATCTGGGATCCATTATAATCAGGAGTTCTGGGAACTCAAGGGTCTGGGACCCGCTAAGTTTGAAGTTCTGGGAACTACCAAACTTAGTTCGGAGGATTATTGATAATCCTACCGAGTGCCTGGGGCACAGCATCTGGGATGCTTAGATTAGAAAAGCGCTAAAAAAAAAAAAAAAAAAAAAAGAGAAACCTGCAGTGTATTAATATGTTTTATTGACAAGGGAAATGTGTGGGAGGTTCATGTGTGTTTGTGCTTTTGCATCAGGCTAATGTTCTGAAAAATACACATTTCTGTGGGGAAATTGTGGGTTGGAATAGTTCTGTCGTTGTTTTATCAAAGGTAGAAAAAGTAGTGTTTTGCTCCGGGAAATAACCCCCAGAGTAGAGGCGCACAGCTCCGGCTGTGTAGAAGCTTCCTCTATTGGAGTGGACACTACTGGCACTGACCTCTACCTGCGAAGACAGCGAAGTGTGGTAATTTGTGTAAATATAACATTGTAAGCAACAAGTAAGATTATGGCAACTTTTGAAAATATGTGGGACGCTGTAAAGCGATTTTTGACATCATCTGACAACATACAGAGACCGGAGACCTTGAGACACAGACTGAAATGTTTTGAAGGAATAGAAAAAAAGAAGCCATGGTGGCCGAAAGCACATGACACAGGACCATTCTTGAAGAGATTTAAAAACCAACTGACTGTTGAACAAATGACCTTGGACCATTACAAACTCCAATATGAAAAAGAACTTGCCAAAAGGTCACTATTTTGCAAACAAAATAAATACCAAGGAAAAATAATATACCTCTGCGATTCACATTAGCATACTGAAAGGAATCAGAGACGCAATGATCAAACTGGAGGGAGCCCACAAGGATGAGGGGCCTCCACCTAGTCAGACACCCGTATATAAGGGACCGTCTTCCGGAGAAACTTCCACAAAAGAAAAGGAAGCAGCTCCTAGTTACCACACAAGCACCAGCCTCCTCTGCACCACCGCAAGTGTACACCAAGCCACCACCTTATTTAGAGCCCTCTTTTACACCAAAAAATCTAAACCGCACGATAAATTAAATTGTAAAGATTGGAAATATGTAGAACGCTGCAGCAAAGAAAATGTAAAACATTTGGATAACTTGATTACAAAATATGGCTTCGACGGGAGCCTCAATAAAAAAATAAAATAAAATAACAGTTTTACAAGATGCGATTAAAGAAAAAACTAAAAAGGATCCTAAAAAGATGCAAAAAGGTTATGACAGCACACAAAAATGGTAAGCGCTATATAAATAACAACAAAAAGTACTCGAGTGACTGTGTGACTGACCAAAGGACTGTGTGTATGAAGAGAAATTATTTTCGAAACCCAGATGATCGGTAAAACATCACGGTGTCAACTGAGCTCTATCTGGGGAGTAAAAATAATCTCTTATTGCTGACTCATCAGGTGAAATTGGGGTAAAATCTAAAACGGCTCTTACTCCTGTGCCCTAGAAGCTTATCTTTCAAGGAAGAAGTGAGATCGCACTGGCAACATAAATTAAATATGGGAAGCTGTTGTACAAAAACTAATTAGTGATGAAGTTGGTGATACAAATTTATGAGTTAAACTCACCCTCGCTTGACTCAATATCTAAAACAGTAAAGCAAAAGAAATACAGATTTAAATGAAAACTGCAATCAGAAGAGTGTGTAAAATTAGTTATACAACTTAAAGTACAAGAGAGACAGTCAGGAGTAAAAAAAAAACCGAAAAGAGAATAGGAATTCAGCAGCTGCACGCCCGGACGTGGAAAGAGGGAAGCAGAGACAGTTCGGTGTGTGTGTAGGAGACACGTCTCCACACTGAACGGCCTCAGACGAGATAACACAAAAACAAAACAGCAACCTTTTAAAGCTGCTCGAAAACTAAGTAATGTTCGAGACTACTTTAGTGTGTTTAGTGAGGAAATAAACTTATCATATTTGGAATTTAAACTTAAAAAATCTATAAATAAAAATTGCTAAATTAACTGAATAAAGTAAATGGATGAAATAAATGAATCAAAGGAATCCTTGAACAAATACTTTGGGTGTATATGCATGAATCAGAGCTCCTCCTTATCAAACAGCTGTTATGGAAACCGAGGACATTGAAGAAAACAGAATCCACAGCTCCGATCCCATTCTGCTTCTACCAGACGTTGCTGGTGGAGGAATGAGAGGCTGTGGAGGCGCTAGGTTGGACTACAAACATGGAAACTCTCAACGTAATGACGAACATGCCGTGTCGCGACGTAAAATACACTTCAGCGTGCCAAGGTCGTACCATGAGAACACACACCCACAGTGGGAGAATGAAGGGATTCAAACACACAGTGTTAATAACATTCCAGTAGGAACAAAGAGGCAGAAGTTTAAACTTGAGAGTTTGAGGATCAAAATTAGAATTTGATGTGTGCAATGAAATTTAAGACCTTTTACAGAGGTCCAGGAATTAAATGGTTTATAAAATCAACAATAGATTAGTGAAACTAAACTAAACAAACGTAGTGACTAAAACTAGACTAAACATTTAGATGAAGTTTGGAAAGAGTCAGCTTACAAGAAAACAAAACCTCAAACAAGAAATTAAAAAATAAGAAACTAAGAAAATTATTCTCAATTTTTTTTAAGATAATAGATTGTTACCTTTGCATAAACAAAATAATGATTAACAGGCATAATCTGGCTAGTTTATGAAACTTGATAGTGAATCACATGCGCTGTCTGTGTGTACAAGTGGTGGGAGGAGCCTCGGTGGAGCACTGCAGGCTTCACTGGTGCTGTTTCAACCACTAACGTTGAAAGTACTGCACACAGTGTCTGTGATATTACGTCAAAACAAACTATCTTATCATGCGAGACATGACAGTTTGACTGTCTACCAAAAACGTTATCCGTCTAACAAAATCAGATTTAAAAATGTTATAGAATGTTTATAGATCATATAAAAAGAACACAGATGGTTCAAATGTCATAGCCCTAAAAACCAGACCATCTTCCCTGATGTGTTGTCTTCTCTAAAGCTTATCCTGAAGGGTGTGAGTGTGTGTGTGAAAAAGTTTTTTTTTTTCTCTTTTCCTCACTGTGTAAGGATCACAGAGCTGCACTGACCAGAGACAAGCCACCCCATCTGTTTATGACCTATTTCAAGCACGGACCATTTGTATTTTATATATATATATATGATGAGGAACTACAGAGTAAAAACATTCACCTAGGAGGAGACACCAGACACCAGAGCAGGATTTTAGTGGATTCACAGGGTGATGATATGGTTGCAGGTGAAAATCTGAATCTCTTTGAAAATGTTAAATATTAGATTATGATGGAAGAGACTTCTAGAATTCACTGTTGTGGTGTTTGTGTGTGAATTGTGAATTAATGATAAAACTATTATGAACTATTATTAACTCTTATGCTTTCTTCATTATGGGAAAACGCATTTTTGAGGGGCTAAATATACATAACTTTTTGCAACATACATAACTTTTGCAATGGTCATCAGACAAATGTGATGATTTGGAGGAATCACACGTGATTGGAAAAAAGGCTCAACTGTGCCACCTGGAACATTTGAAAAATTCAGCCCCCAGATCCCGCTTTGCTTAGAGCATTGGAAGTCGACAGACTCGTCACACCCATATATGTAACACCCCAAGCCTCACAAAAAAGTCTCGTGGACTCATATCAACAGCTCAACAGGAAGTCTGCCATTTTGAAATTGATAATGAATTTTGGCAGATTTTGGACCAAATAGAATTTTCTACAGAGAACTAGTCTGACGGGGTAATTCCAAATGACCGGACAATTGGTGTGGTGATAGAATAGAGATTGGTGAGCAACTCGTATCAAAATGGCGTATTCGCCATGCCTCAACAGGAGGGATGGCACACTAATAAATAAAAAATAATAATAAAAATATATATATTTTTTTGAGCAGTATGTATAATCTGTATAAAACAGAAGACAAAAAAGGAGGTAAATTTCCAAAACCAGAATAGTGAAAATAGACACATTCTCTAATTGGGTAGAAATAGTACCAACAAAACATCCAGATACTGTAACAGTAGCAAAAGCACTTTGCAAAAATGATAATCTCAACACATGGAATAGCAAAAACAATTTCAAAACAAGACATTCAGATAACTCAGCCTCAGCCGCCGCTCCAACAGCTGGTCTCACAATGCCCGCTTGGGTTATGTCTGTGCAACCTGTGACTTATCAACAGCCACTGCCTTATCAGGGCAGACCTCGTCAGGGAGGAGGTCACGGTAGCCGTGGTAGAGGCAGGGGAGGCCCCCGCACTGGCAACAACGATTGTTGTTATGTCTGTGGACAACAAGGACATTGGGCTCGCAATTGTCCTCAAGGAGCTGTTGGCTATCAGCCCTATGTCCCTCAGCCCCCTGGTCCATGGACTGGAGGTCAAGTCCAACCTCACAACCATCCACAAGGATCTCAGGCGCCATATTTGGCTCCAGCGCCATTGATGGCCCCACAGTATCCACAGCAACCGCCACAAAAACAATCGGATGGAATTATTGTGACTTTGCCGAATGGTACAGTTGTAAACACAGCCAGCCCTGCCTCGGATTGTACAATGTATGCGCTGCATCCGTTTGATGTGCCTGATGAGCCAGCTGACCCAGCTCATATCTATTGGCTGTTGTTGGAACCTGAGAAGAGATCCGCTCTGGGACTAATGCATTTTTTGTGGAAGCCGTGGATTGATGCATGTGGACAATATGTGCCTCCCCCTGACCCGCCTCATATTACCCTGTACTACCGCCAAGACCCTGACGAGGCCTACCAGGAGAGATGGGACCATTGTTCGTCCACTATTGATTTAACTGTAGCTACTTCAGACATTATTGTGGACCCAGAGGGTGTTGCTGCTGTTGCTGATTTGACTCCTTCCCAGATCACTTGGTACATGATGTCATCTACCTCTGTACCTCATTGTTCACTAGCAGTACGTTTAAAGAGTCAGGCTAAAAACTTAGGACCCATGTGTAAAAACATTCTTTTGATGTAGGAATACTTGACGTTCCCCCTGTTGAACTGTCATTTTCTCACAACTACATTTATAAACCTCAATACCATATGAAACCAGAAGCTGCTTTAGGCATCAAAGACACAATTGAAGGCCTAAAAAGTGCAGAAGTATTGATTCCTACAGATTCACGGTCCAACACACCACTGCTCCCTGTAAGAAAACCATTCTTTCTAGAAGTTGTTGAACAAAACGGGGTTGTGAATGCAGTTTTGTTTCAACAGAGAGGGAACGGTAAAGCAGTGTTCTTTCTGAACATGGAGTAGTTGCATACATCGGACACAAAGATTGAGAAAAATCATTCTACAACCACACATAACATTCCAAGCCCCAGATGACCTTGCAGTGTCGGGAGTGAGATCGTTTCCCATACATGATTGTGCCCCTCGAGTTGAGGAAGATGTGAGGTTTAGACCAGACTTGAAAACAGAGCCACTCTCAGGCAATAGGAGAGTTTTGTTTGTGGATGGTTGTTGTCATAGGGACATGGAGAAAGGAATGTTGAAAGCAGGTTTTGCGGTTGTGGAGAGAGAAGGAAGAGATTGGAAAACAGTAAGTTGCTGAGAGTCTAGATGATAAAGAAAGAATGTCAGCACAAAGGGCTGAGCTGGAAGCAGTGGGTACAGCATTAGAACTGCTGGAAGGTCAGAGAGGAGAAGTCGTAACTGACTCAATGTATGTTTATGGATTGTGCACGAGAGAACTGACCAAAATGGTAAGGGTTGACTGGAAAACAACATCAGGAACACCATGCAAACACTCAGACTTGGTACAAAGACTTGCACGCGCTATCATGTTACCTACCGAGCTTGCAGTAAGAAAATGTGCAGCACACACAGGCAGAACTGATGAAGACTCGTTGGGAAACAATAAAGCTGATATAGCAGCCAAGGCCGCAGCAGGCTTCACTCCCTACAATGTTTTGTTAGCAGAGACAAAACAGACGAAGGACGCTGACACTGACGAACAGACTGATGATGACTTGGCCGGTGCGATGACCCAGGATGACCTTGTGACACTCCAAGAGAGAGCACTGGACTGGACTGCAGTCCGCTACCCAAAGGTGCTGATACCAGAGATCTCGACTGGGTGTGGATGAAAAGGTTCAAACGCCACTGGCTGAATCCGAGGTGGTACGATCCACTCCGGGTGACAGAAAAGACATCACACGCCGTGAAGATCGAAGGTCATCACGCGTGGTTCCATCTCCATCACTGCGCCAAGGCGACTCCACCTGACAGAGAGATCATCGTTCCTGAGGACAACTGGGAATCTGACGACCAGGACGACCTCAGCGACAGTAAAGAGCCTACAGCCTGCACGGGACCAGCACCAGGAGAAGATCATCGCAGGTGTCCAGAGGACACCGGCGATAAGGGATCTCCAGGGGGCGCACACCACCTCTGAGACACTGTTAAGGCAAGACGGGAGGACAGGGGTGGTCCTGATCCTCTCCGCGTAACACACAAAAACACGAAATCTCCGAGGAGCAGCACTGATATAGAAATTTTAAAAAAAAATACTCTACAAAAGAACTTTCAAAGAACTCTCCAGAAAATGGACTGGTTGGAGAAACTGTTTGGGGGGCCCCGTATGTACGGATCATGGAAATGTTTGTGTGGACTCATACTTGCATTGCTAATTGTTCTGTCACCCTGGTTTTGGTACATGTTTCAGCCCACTCATCCCACAGACAAAGGTACTAGCTCCTTAGTGTATTTAGACCCCGTAAACACACTCACATCGGCGATAGATGTTGCACTTTCATCCCTAACAACACAGCAGCAGATGGCACTTTAACAAGGGCCCTGGAAGGTTTGTGCACACTCAACAAAAACATGAAGGATCATTCAGGTGTAGACACTTCCGTGTGGGATGGCAGGACTGACATGTTTGGTAAGTATAAGGACTTGGTGATGTCGGTTTTGATTTCTGTTGCAGTGTTTACAGCCATTCTTACTCTCTGTGGTTGTTGTTGTATTCCATGTATCAGAGCCCTTCTCACTCGGTTGATTGATACTGCCATATCACCCGACAAAAGAAATGTGGTGAACACGGCTCTATTAACTCCGACAGGCGAACCTGGTAATTTTGACCCAGAAGACGAAGCGTTCCCATAGGATGATCATATATGATGTGTGATGACACACATCAAGAGAGGGATTGTTAAAATTCCCTTCCCTCCTGGATACGGTGCAAGACCGACCCAGGAGGTCCAAAGCTTTAAAGTAAAATTAAGATCACAATTAAAGTGTCTGAAGGCCCGTATGGCCGGAACATCATCCCTTTGACAGTTGATTTTTTGCATTTAGAAGACCAGGTTTTGTGAGGTATTGGGTGGGTCAGCATTCATGTAATCTTATATTTCTGCTTTTTGATTCGCGTGAAGAATGTGTTTTGAATCAGCTTGCTTACTTATCAGGCCCATGTTATGATCAAAGGATTTTCTCATGGCAATATATTAATTAAAACTGTGTCCAGAAAAATTGTTTGTATTGTGTTTACAAGGTTTTATGGAGTGATTGATTGGATCACTCCAAAAGAGGGACCTACAAAACACGAAGAATATTGATTTAAGGTTAAAAGGTTAAAGTAGTCTTAGTAATGTGTGATTACTCTGACTTAGTGATAGTGTGGGTTTTATTAAAATAATGATGGTCTGATGTATGTGTTTGCCACGGGTTGAGAATTACTGCTCCCATTGACCCCACCTACAAAAATTGTTAAAATTGTTTTGATTTTGGGCTGTAGTTGTCCTGGCTGGGGCCTGCTAAAATTGATAAGAACCGGTGCAAACCAGCTTACTCCTCCATTTTGATGTCCCGTGACTGGAGAAGCACGGGAGGGGACAGGAGGAAGACCTTGGAGGAGATAGAGAAAAGGAGGCAGTAATTCTGAGCCAGGGTTCTTTTGCCATTTTCTTCCGCCGTATCCACTTGGGTCCGGTTTTTGGTTCAGAGAAGCAAGATCCACCTGTGTGGTGAACGGCTCTTCGAACCCAGAAATATTTCTGTAAGTTTTATATATATTGCTTTGTAATAAAACTCATGTGTTGATTTCATTCTCAAGTTTCATGTTTGGTGCTTAAACTCACCGTGGTTTCCCATTTTCCTTACACGGGGAGCGAGCTGTCCCTCCTCGGGGGAGCGGGCCCCCAAAAAGGACAGGTTCCACTTTGGAAGCCATTTTCAAAAAGTTGTGTTGTCAGTGAGTCGGAACACCGTTGTCATGAAAATGGAAATTTTCCAATTTCACTTGAAAATGTTGTCATGTAAACAGGGCAAGTCATACTTCCTGAGAACAAGAAGAAAGTTTGACACGCTTGGTGAATAAAATGACATCATTTTCTTTGGCAAGCTCCCTCTGGCCAAAGATATTGCTTTAGTCAGTGCCAACCGTCTCTCATTGACTTGGTGTTTATAGTGTATTGTTATTTGTTGCCAACTGTGGATCAAAGTCTGTATGTGTTTTATTGGTAATGGATTTGAGTTTAGCTTTTGATGCAGATGATCAGTGTGTTTTACTTAATAGATTATTTTAGGTATAACATTTGAAAATGTATATCTTTCAGAGCATTGTCTTGTCAAGCATGGAGTTCCTCAAGGTTCTGCTTTGGGACCATTGGTCTTTCTCTAACTTGGCACCACTGGGTGGGATGTTGAATTCTGATGGCGCCACCTTTTATTCTTTTACTTCTGGTTTGCAGTTACACTGATAATGTCATAATAGAAAACAGAAAAGATCATTTGTAAATAACCAAACCTGATGACTTTGCTGTTGGGATAGCTTCAGTCTGATGCATGATACCCTCAACAGGATTTGATATTCATACAAATGAGGCAAATAAATGGGCCTTCTTCCGTCTCACAATTATCGAGCCAGTCATATATCTGCCATAATGCTGTTTGTATCACACTAACCCATTGACTGTAATTTTTTCTGCTCAGGTTTGTCTGAAGACTGTTTTCAAGGTCTGTGGGTGGATCAATAAAAGGCAGGTTGTATTCTTAGTGGAGCGGGTAAGTATGAGTACATAAGCTGTCCTCTGTCCATCGACTACCTGCTCAGATGAGAGCAGATATTCAAGGTGCTCTCTTACACAACGCTGATTATCTGTCTGGCTCTTTCAGACTCTTAAACTTAAAAGTGCTTTGTGCTCCGAATGACCTGAAAGTCAAAATAGACACTAGGTAAATGGTTGTTCTCTTTTGAAGCACTGATGTCATTGATGGACAATTTGTACATTAGAACACTGTGAAAGCAAACTTTATTATCTTGGAGAAAGTACTCCTATACAATTAAATTATATTTGTATGGCGCCAAATGCAACATAGTCATTTCAAGGCACTTTTACGGAGAAAACTCAATAATTACACATGAGCAGGTTGAGGGGATGGAAAAGAGGGGGGAAACTTGCAGAACCAGATTCAGAGTTGGAGACTTTCTGTAGTTCTTCTTGGGTTTTGGCTCCCAGGAGGGAATATGATTTGACAGACAGATTGTGTAGAGGGATTCAAACCCTGGTTCTGGTAAGGGTAAGGGGTTCTCCATTCAATTCCGCAGACAGAGATCCATTATGCATTCAACCATCCTATTAAAAGTTAATCAGATTCTCCATGCGAGAAGCGGTGGGTTGCCACCGTACAGCTCACCGGGATTGGTCAGAAAGGCACAGGGAGGACTTGTCATCGGTGGGATTTTAACCTGCAAACCTCCAATCCTAAGTCTGGTCTTCGAATATTCAAGGACTGACTGCCCTCAGTTAAAAGAATAAAGCCCAATTTACACAACAACTTTTACAGTAAATGCGCAGCGTCTTTAGTTTTCGTTTCAGAAATGTTTAGCATTTCAACAGTTTTGAAAACAATGTCCCTTTACACAGAAACAACATGAACCTACATAGTTTTTAGTGTTTCAGAATCACTGAAAACTGTGTAGTTTCATGTTGTCCCAGTGGTGGATACTGTTGTCTGTTTTTGTAATGAAACCACACACATATGTGAAGGGGACACTATGTTAGAAAAATTGAAATAAGTCTCTCAATTGTATGGACAATTACAGTGAAATCAACAATAAAACTACCAAGTCCCAGACTTGGTCATCTACTGAGCACGTGCAGAACAACTAGTCACTACGGCCGTGGTGCACATGACAAATAGCACCATCTCCACAGAGTCGGAGCGTTTGTGCAAAAGTTCCACTTTCTGAGCTGTTTGCAAAAAGCTGTGTTTTCAGTGACTCTGAGCACCATTGCTGTGTAAAAAGATCATATTTTCACTTGAAAATGTATTGCGTAAACTGTACGAAAAATGTGTCATCAGGTGAGAGTGAACCTCAGAGAATGTGCTTCGCTCACATCCTCCATCCCCTTTAGAAAGCATTTCTTTTTACACAACACTTGTGTTTAAGTCGCAAGTGTCCATATCTGGAAGCAAAGCAGGACAAATTTCACCAACTCTATTTTGTCACTCATCCTGTGCTGCAGCTTGTTAGCATTGAGGCTAAACCGAAGACAAACACACAATACGTCACGTGTGGTGCAGCATATATGACATTCTGAGACTGTGATATAGGAGGGCCACGCTGACCCCCTAACCACACGTCTGCTTCTATTTCTCTGTTTTATGGAACCGTGTTGTCCCTGGTGACACCCCCTCATCCATCCCTCTTTCACCATGTCCGAACCTTCCACTCTTCTGTTGCTCTGTGTGTGTGTGTGTGTGTGTGTGTGTGTGTGTGTGTGTGTGTGTGTGTGTGTGTGTGTGGGTGTGTGTGCGCACGCTGGAATATAACCTGGGACACACAGATGAGAGATTTACAAAAGAGCACCCAGGAGATCAAAGTAATTCATTTAGCACAGACAGAGAACAACGAGAGGGTGAAAGTGTGAAACTCAAATCTCTAGGCAGCAAAAGTTTCTGGGGATTTCAGGGCAATGCATCAAAAGAAGCGACACGCACGCACGCACGCACGCACGCACGCACACAGTTTTCCAAGCTGAGCTGAACATGCGGTGCAGTGATTTAAAACACAAATAATCATTATATTAAATGAACATTGAAATATTTTAAAGCAGATTTGCACTTGAAATGTATTTTCTTCATCATTCAAATCAAACACTTAGGCAACCCTGAGCTGGACCTGCCCTCAGATCACAGAATCACACACAAATTGCACTCAGAGTTTACCGTATAGCTTTCTCACTACTAGTCACCATTGTACTTTCTATAATTTCATCCTCCAATGACGTACTAAAATCATTGGCGTATATTTGTTTGTCTGTATGTCTGTTAGCAAGATTATGTCAAAACTACTGTTTGGATTTTATTTAAATTGTCACCACAGATAGATAGGCTATTGAAGATTCCATTAATTTTTGAAAGTCATCTGGAAACGCATCTTTTTTCTGAGTCCAGGTCAACCTTTGGCGGACGTCAGAAATCATGGATTGTAACACATTATATGTCAATAAGATATTCAGTCTTGCCAGTTTTACTTTAAACACAATTAAATATGTGGAAGTAAGCAAGTTTAGTTCACCTTCCTCTCTGTAGAGAGAACGACTGAGTACATTAGGTTCAACATTCCTACATTTACAAGTAAAGGTAAAGAGAACATGAGTTTATATTGTACTCTTATTAGTGTGTCCAGACCGTGGTGCAGAAAACATGGGGGAGTGCTGCTCTACAGTACATAGGGCAGTGCGTAGCCTCTACTCAGTCACTCCACCCAGGAGGTTCTGTGCCATTTTGTACAGTATGTGCTGCAACGGAGTTCCTGCCATAAGGCTAGGCGGCGTAGAAGGATTAGTTGAAACTGCGTCAAAAGTTGTTGGTAGCGTTTATTTTACAGCCAATAACGATCAATTTGTCACAAGATTGACAGTGGCAATGTGAATTTTAGCTTTGGGTGAAACCATCAGACTGTAGTGGCGAGCTATAGACTTTCTTCACATGCCCCTTGATCTGCGTATTATTATGGCGATTAGTGCCGATCGTGTAGACAGAGGCTGTTGGAGGTGTGCGTAGCATCGGCACAGAGGCTGTGTGGAGGAGGTTTGCAGCAACGCGGAGCCTTCACGTATCCTTTGTGTATCGAGTAAACATACAGGCCACGTTCTCCACATTATGAAGTCTTCACATAACATATCCAGCATTTCTTTAGCTTGCAGAAGGAAGCTAGTTTGAAGAAAACCCACGCAGAAACAGAGTAAACATAGACGCTTCGTACAGAAAGGTCCCGACTCAGCCCCAAAGCAAAGCCAAGGCTTCTCTGCTTCACAGCATCACCACCAACTGACCCGACCCGGACCAGAACCTCCCCATGCTTTAGTTTTCACAAAAAAAGCTTTCTAAAACCACACAAACATGTTTAAAACAATTCAGACTTCGCCTCGGGGTATTTTCATTGTGCATATATTGATTTCCTGTTGAGTTACTCCAACATTAACTGTAACTTCTATTTGATAAAAACGAGCTATGACTCTAAAAAGTAAGTAACTGAGTTCAGATGTTGTGTTAAGTTTGAGAATAAAATGAGGTTGGGTTACAACAGTGGTTCTCAATTATTTTCTGTCACGCCCCCCCTAGAGGACAGAATTTTTTTCAGCGCCCCCCCCCCCCATATTGTACTACCATTGAGAACTTGATAATATTTATTTATCTGTATAAACCACTGTATGAGTTGCTGGCACCAGCATTCTGCATACAATCGCCTGATTATCAAAATAAATCTGCTATGGTGTGAGGTTTTTTGCACCTTGCGATGTGGTGGGCAACTTTGTAAGAGGCTAACAGTGCTTTTTTGTTTACTGATGCCGCGCTGACGAAATGAGCGGCTTGTTGGCGATACTCATGGAGTTTACGATGAAAAAACTCCAGTGGCTTACTGACATAATGGGTGTATGGTCTCCAGGTGTATGGTGCATGGTCTCCAGGTGTATGGTGTATGGTCTCCAGGTGCCGTCTTCATTTATTTGGTTTCATGCTCCGCTGCCAGAGGTTTTAGGCATAAAACACAAACGGGTGTTTCCTCGTTTCCGACCGTGTTCATGGTAAACCCAAGGGCTATGTAGCATCGTCATATCTCCTGCTCTTACTAGGTTTATACCGGTTACTGTCACCTGTTTTCTTTTCCTCTGATGCCTCATCCTTTTTTCTTTTCACTCCTGTCAGAAACTTCTCCACCTCTCCTCCTCCTCCAGCTCTGTACACCGGTGTTCATGTGTAGTACTTCTTCTCTACTGGTTGAACAGGCAGCCTGTTGATTAGTTTGAGCACTGCTGCCACCTAGTGGCTGGAGGCCCTTTTTTTATTGTTCAAGCATGAATAAAGACACTAATACTGAAAGTCGCGCCCGCCTCGCGCCCCCCCTGACACCCCACCACGCCCCCCCAGGGGGGCGCGCCCCACCATTTGAGAAGCACTGGGTTACAATAAGGTTAGAGACGTGGACTTTTCCTTCAGGTTTCAGACACGTTCTTGCGTAGATACCCGAACATGTAGGTAAACGAGCACCAAAAACAGGCAGACGCTTTCCCGGAGATCCAGATTTCATCCAAATGCCCTTTTGCCACCAGTTTAGAATTACCTGAGTGTGAATTACTAAAAACAGTATATCATGGGTGTGTGAGCTGGAGTGTGACTTTGAAGCTTTTAAATATGGATTTAGCTTCTGTTTCACTGGCTTTGAAATAGGAATTCACCGATAACACATTATTAAAGTATGATTACTAACCTTTAGCTACTTGCTGATACCGAATACTGATACGAGTACTAAATCAACGTTATTAGGCCTAATATCAATACATACTTGTTGCTGATGGATGCCGTCAGCTAATACTGGCCTGTTTAAGTATGAGTACTCAGACCTGATACATGATACTGGTATTGGTATCTGTGCATTCCTACTTTGAAAGCATTGCAGGGTCCAACCAAAACTAAGTCGGGGAGTCCATTGTGTCAACATGTGGTTCAGAGTGTTTTTCCAGGACTGAATTTATGTTTCAATAATGAGAAGAAGAGCTCCTGTAGAATTAGCTCAACTTTTGACTGTTTATCATTCTACACTCCGACTATGAAAGATTTTCCTTGTGTACAGTGCAGCGGGTGATGGATTTATGATGACATTTCAACACTGACATGAGTTCCCGTGAGGGGGATGAACTCTGTCTTCATTAGTATTCAGACAAACAAATACAGTGTTGACATTATGTCTTGGCAAAGTGCATCTTATTTTTATAAGCAACATTTCACATGATTGTGGTCATTTACTGACTTTATGACATTTCCTTTGTTGTAACCCTTCTTAGGCCTTTCTTGTGTTGCTCTTATCATCACACAACCTGCACATTGCAATCCTCTCCCATTCTTACTCTTTTTGCGGTATTTGGATTTATTTGTTATGGCTTCCTCCATCATCATGTGCAGCTCCATAGTACAACTCATTCTGCACAGTTAGATGAAACACATTTTAGTTAAGGGGCCAAATACATCCCAGTTTCATCTTGAGTGAGCCAGACCAGTAAAGCAGTGCCATAATAACCTTTTAATTTAAATGTAAAAGTTTCCCTTTGTTGTCTCAGAGTATATACGTGGTGAGTTAATGAGGTAAATGAGGTGAAGTTTTCAACATTGCTATGATTAGTGAAATGAGTGGAAATGCTTTATATCAATGAAAAGGCCAGAGTCGTAAGCTTGTGTGCGTGTGTGTGTGTGTGTGCGTGTGTGTGTGTGTGCGTGTGTGTGTGTGTGTGTGTGTGCGTGTGTGTGTGTGTGTGTGTGTGTCCTGGGTTAACTTCATTCCTCACACTCCACTACATTTTGGTTGCATCAACACACATCAAAATGAAGGCATATGAAAGCATATGAGAGTGAAGGAGGGAGGGAGCAGACTTTTGATCGACAATGTCCTCGACTGTTTGTCCTGGAGATGAACTGCTTCATCGCTTTAACTCCGCGTTCCGGATGTTTGCCGTGGACGACGGATCACTGAGGACGCTGCGTGAGTGAGCATGTGTGATGGTAATATGATGAGAAGCAGCTGATTCTCACTGAAGTTTGGGAGCACGAGGTTTGAGTTTTCCAGATTGGAGCTGTGCTTCTCTTTAAAGATGAATATGACTCGAGTTCACCTGTGAACACACGAACAAACCGTGGTGGTTTGTAGATGAATTAAGTAGTTGTTTTAATACAGTCAATAAGCAAATAGTTAAGAGATATCTGAGCATGTATCAAACATTTGGCTCTCTTTTCCAGGATAATGAAACTCATTGTACTTCACGGGCCACAAACATTTTCATCTTGACAGGCATGGACTGGTAAAACTGCCATAATAATCTTTAGATTTAAACTTCAAGTACATGTGATGATAATGTCTATATTCTCACAAAACATAACAATTACCGGTACTACTTAAAGTGACTACAATCTCAACATAAAAACAATTTTAATGAAATCTTCTGATGTGAAATACAGGTGTGTTTTTACATCCCTGACTGCATGAACCACTCCTCCAACAATCCTGATGCCTCCTCCGACCGTCTCCTGTGGGGCCTTACAGGCCCAGACTCTCGGTTGGGCCGTACTTCACAGCCTGCGGTCCTTCCTATGCGCTCTGGTCTGCTGTGGCCACGGTGGGTCTTCCTCCTTTCATGTCCGTAGCGCTTTGTCAGCCGTCCGCCAGGCCTCCTCCTCCTCTGTCCGTAGGGCCCCTGCTGGGGTCTACGGAGTCCTGCTGCCTCCTCAGGCTGCTCTGCTGTCTCTTCACTCCTGTCCTCTAATCCCAGCAATCCAACAACAAGGGAAAAAGAAAAATAATTACATATATATTTAAGTCAGATGGGAATGAAAATTTTGTCTCAAGGCGTAAAGGTATTTAAATGTTATTTAAGACTTTCAAACAGTAGGTGATACTGTAAGTTTTTATCAATTCCATTTGTCTCTTGGATCCAGTTTTTTTAATATAGTTAATATTATCATAATTATGTTGTTTGCCCTTAAGAAAAACACTGCAGCCCTTCGAGATCTCCCGGCTGAGATTAAAACATGTTTCATGTTCCCAACAGGTCAAAGAGTGTTTTGGAGCTGCAAAATTACTTTTCTTACTGTTTTTAAAGGCCATCCAGTAATTATGTTTGGAGAAAATGAAACCTCAAATGAAAACATTTTTTTAATCAAGGCGAGTCTGAAGCAAGTCTGCGGCAGTTGGAGTGCTTTGCTCCATGCAGTACTCTGGAGGTTAGCACTTAGCATTGTTTTCGTAGCCTGTATTCAGACTCAACATCTACCAGTAACCTCTTGAAAACTTTAAGGCGAGGAGAAAATATGACGTCGGCAGATGGCAGGCCGCTGATTGTCGTGAAGACACAGATGAGTCAGAGGGCAGCTCCTTCACCCCGACATTTTTAAACCCAAACACAACAACAGTGCTCACAAACAGACAGACGCACAGGAATAAACCCCGTGGAGCAACGACAAATACCAGGAGGTCTCCAAACCGTGGTGTTTTGGATTGGCTGGTTTCCCTGTGTACTGGTGACCGTCTTCTTCAAGTGTCCCTTTTTCACAGCAGATGTTAAAAATCTGACCAAAATCCGTAGTTGTCTTGGCAAACGCTGTTTAACTGCATTTCCATTAAAGCCTGAAGCATCGTACTCTTCGTTTGTTTTATCTTAACATCAGCTGCTACTCACAGCTTGCGGTGGAAGACACCACTTAACAGGGACACCAGTGAAACACTGAACAGTGACGCACCATCGTAATGATCCACATTTTGTAATACTGTTAATAAACACATAAAAGTATATCCTATTTAATTTCTTATTTGAGCTGATAGCCAATGCACGTTCACTCCTCATCATGTCGGGAGTGATTGCTTGTGCATGACAGGGAAAAGCTCCGTTGACTAATAGAAGGTGAGACGAGTCGATTCAAGTCCAGTAAGGCTCAATAGGAGCTAGTGGAAAAGTGCTTTAAGTGGTGGCTTCATGTGGTTGCGGCGGCTACATGTTTTCATGAAGTACTGGCACCCTGTGAAAGTTTTTGCCGAGGACATCTTGCTTGTGCTGCCTGAAAGCTGGTATATTCTCGAGCACTGCCTTCCGACAGCTGTGTCTCTCCTACTACTGGCGGGCTGCTGCATGACGAGCAAGAAGCATTGCGCATAAATAAAACACCATCTTATCCCTATAGTCTGAACAGCGAGGTGTTCAGACACATGCTTTCCGACTACAAACCAGAGCGAGAACCGACTCCGGGATGGTAATCACACGAAAGCATATGTATGAGCCTTTAATGTTGTACCAGGTGACAGTTTAACATAACAAAAGGCCTTCTTAACGCAACATTTTTTGAGTGAAAATGGAAAAATTCTGTAGTGTTTTTGGTTGCTATTTACATGTCAATGGTGCTTGGAGCAACTGAATATGTGACTTTTTGGAAACAGCTTCCAAGGTGGAACTTTATGAATATGCTTATATTCAGCAAGTATTTGTACTATTGAATTGCAAAAAATAAAGGACTCATCTAAAATTAGTCGTAATTCAGGGTAAACCACAGTACTCCATTTGATTCAGGTATCTTTTGTAAAAGCGCTCGAGAGGAGGGTGAAACAGAGACCTGATTGGATAGACTCAACCAAGCAGAACGACCCTGTACAAGTCTGTGATTTGCTGGAAATAGATGAAAAACAGGCTTGCATGTGTCTGTTGATAGTTGTAAACATTAAAAATAAATTTGTAGAGTACATTTTTGTTTGCTCAGATTAAGTTTTTTTTTTGTCTTCGCTCAAAATGTCACACCATGAACTCACAATAATGGCACAAATGCAATTTCCTCGAAGACACTATGGAGTAAACTTTTTAAAAGTGTGCGTGTCTGCCATGTTTGGCTTCACTACGGTGCTTTGTCAATTCAAGGGAATTCAAGAGAACCTCAGGGCCCCTGGGAACCAATGCCCAGAAATACCATTCTGCTCATAACACTTTCTTGGTACAGGATTTCTAAGGTTTGTATTTGGAGAGAAAGTCTATAACAAGGCTTCGAGATGTGTAGGTGTATATGCACTTCACCGATTCAGTGGCTGCCTCTCTCGGATGTGTGGCTCTCTCGTTGACCTGTTTGGTCCCACGCTTCAATGAGAATGTGCAGTGGGCTCAAAAGCCCGAATAGTAACAAACATTGTGATTTCACCATGTTGTATGTGTAAAACCAAGCCTGCCTGTCTCTTTAGATCTACATCTTGTTGTTTTTTTTTTCTTTTTTCTGGCACTCCAACTTCAATATCCAAGCTCTTTGTGCAACTATTGATTTTTCTGGTAACGTTGCCAATCGTGGAGTCTTGCTGTGAGGGCTGTTACTGTACGTGTTGCTTGAGACAGCAGGCTGCGGTCTCATATAAATAGGGATTGACCTGGTTTGAAGAGTTGGAGAGTACAGCGAGGTCCGGAAACAGTGGACTTAAACTGCTGCTGCCCTTTTGCTGATGTTGCTTCAGCAGCGGAGTGGCAGCAATGCTGCAGGCTCGAAGGGCTACAGTGTGTGGAGAAATGTCCGAAATGTTTTATTTTTTACCTCTGGTGCACACTCAAGAGAGCCCCCCCTCAATCTTTGACAAACAGTGATGTGTTCTGAAATCAGACTGTGGGCAAAAAAACCCACAAAAAAACAAAAAACAAAAATCAAAGTATAGTTCAAATCATAGTTCAGAAAGATGTTTCTTTTGAGCGAGAGAAAATGCGGGCGCATGTAACTGACAGCCACAGGAGTGTGAATCCCCCAGAATGTATCAAAGACGTGTGTGTGTGTGTGTGTGTGTGTGTGTGTGTGTGTCTGTGCTTGCATGTGTGTGTTCAATAAGTTGCTGATGTGTGGTAAGCAGGGCTAAGTTACAGTCTGACCTAGATGGAGAAGGGTTGGACAGGATTGCTCATGTGTGTCCGTTTATATATATATATTGTGTGTGTGTGTGTGTGTGTGTGTGTGTGTGTGTGTGTGTGTGTGTGTGTGTGTGTGTGTGTGTGTGTGTGTGTGTGTGTGTGGTAATTGGTGAAGCAGCTGAAGTGTGGTAAGCAGGGCTGAGCAAATGTCTGACCTCAGCGGGGCTGTGAAGTGCATGATAGCTGCACTCAGCTCACATTTTCCCTCCGTACAGTTTGTCACCAGACTTTCCCCGTATGACTTCTGAACAACGAGACACAACTACAGACTGAGCTTGTCTTTATTTGCAAGCTATTATTACAAACAAGATGCAGTTTGCCAGTTTCAATGTGACGTGGGAGATATGTTCAACTGTGGTTCATGTGTCCACTCTAAAGTTAAAATATTTTCACCGTTTCACATTGGTGCTGTGGTTTGTGATACAACCCCAGTTTTTACAAAAATGTTTTTAATTGATATCCACTTACACCATTTACACCACAGTGGTGCTCGGGGTCACTGAAAATGCAACTTTTTGAAATTGTTCTGACTCATAGTTATTTTTGCCTTTAAAGATACCATATGATCCCATTTTTTTTTGTTAACATATTTACATAGGTTGTTTTGTTTCAAAGTGTATTTTCCCAATTCACCTTGGTCCTGTCCTCGAGAGCTTGTTGCACCACATTATGGTGCAATATGTAATAATGTAATAAACTTTACCGCATTTTTTAATAACTTGTCATATATTGCAACCATTATTACAAAATTCAGGTTAAATGATTAAATGCACTCAGTGACACTTACAATCCTGCTTCATTTTGCAGAGAAAAAAGAAATGGCTGGTGGAAATACTGATTGGCTTGTAAGTGTAAAAATCTACCAGCCACAATGGCAGGTGATCTAAAATGTCAAACCTGATTTAGGGCCCTGCGATCTACCATTGCTTTTCCCCCCTCATAGTTAAACATAGAACCATGTCAAATATATTACATAATGTACCAAATTCTTAAATTTTCTTTCTAAGAAATGGGACCGCCACTTAACCACTTCTGACGACAACCTCAGATCAGACAAGACCACCCGCTAAATTTAAGCATCCTTACTAAGTGGAGGAAAATAAACTAACAAGGATCTCCACAGGAGTGGCAAGTGAAGAGGGAAGAATGTCCAGAAGACTGGTTGGCCGGTGTCGCCCGGGGGCCTTAGTCCTTCTGATTGAGGCTGCTGAACCTGACCCACGGGCTGATTGAGGCTCAGCCTGTGGACGGTGTGAGACCGGTAACGGCCCCGTCCCGCCGGGGCTCGGTCTCCCTGGAGTTGGGTTGTATGGGAATGCAGCCCAAAGCGGGTGGTAAACAAGACAGAGAGTCGACAAGTACCTTAAGTGAAAAGTTGAAAAGAAGTTTGAAGAGAGAGTTCAAGAGGGCGTGAAACTGTTAAGAGATGAACAGGTGGGGTCCGTGCAGTCACCCTGGTTCTATTCAGTAGCTTTTCTTTCTGAACTAGGGCGATGATGGAGCTCTGGGGGAGGGCAGAGCTCCATCTGAGAGGTCCTGGAGGAGGGGGCGGGACAGTTGTTGGACTCGAGCCTCATAGAAAAGTGAAAAAATATGAATGAAAATAAAAAACTAAATAAAAGTAATTATTCTAAGTGTGGCCAGAGTACCAGCGGCATAGTGAAACTTAGAAAATATTCAATGTTAATTTAATAATGGATGGCAGATTAATTAATTCATTAATTTGACCATTCAATCAATCATCAATACGTGTTGTTTTCTATTTATTGAATTGTATTTCTATAGATTTACAATTTTGCCTCTTTTATGCCTGGTAATTGTTAACTTCTGTAAGTACAATAAACACATATACAACAAATACATGCAGTGCAATAAATGCAGTACAGAGCAGTACAATCTACAATGAGTAGCACGGTGGTGCAGTGGTTCGCACTGACTCCTCTCGGCACAAGGCTTCATAAGGTGAACCGGCTCAACAGCTGAATTTATTTTAAATTCTAGTGGAGTAGGCTCAGAATGGTTTCATTTTTGTTAACAACTGCCTTCAGAACCCTAACAAGTTATTTCATTCTTGTGCGTGTGTGTGTGTGTGTGTGTGTGTGTGTGTGCGTGCGTGTGCAGTGAATGAAACCTGAATGAATGTGACGACATGTCAGAAAGCAGCAGGGCTTACTGATGGGTATTTAATCGCTTTTGGAAACAACACATACACACACACACACACACACACACACCCACACACACACACACACACACACACACACACACACACACACACACACACACACACACACACACACACACACACACACACACACACACACACACACACACACACACACACACACACACACACACACAACCTGCAGCCAATTGAGTTCGCCAGACAGAACAAATGTGGATTAATCCGCCGCTGAAAATAGTCCCTAAAAATGCATCGCTACCCCCTCTTTAAATAACATTTCATATAAACTGCAGAGAGCAGCTGGTTTCAGGAAATGACAGTGATTTGATTCAAATCTTGCTCTCATGACTTGTGCTCATTGCTTTGCTATTTTTGTGGTATTCGTTGAAATTCGAGAGACCGAGTGTCTCCAGGCTCACACCTGCAGGAGTGCAGCTCCAGCTCCATCTCATAGAACACTTAACAGGGCCGATCGAGGGAGCAGTTTTATAAAGCAAGTGATAACAGAGGCGAGCCGCAGATAAAACACGGGCAGATGATGGCGCAGATGGAAAAGACTCATAATATTCTGATGGAAATAGCCTGGGTAATGTGATCCTCTTCTGTTCAGTAAAATCTTTACAGGAGCGTTGAAATACAGAGAGCCTGTGGTCTTTATGGCACATCTATTAAATGTCCTTTAATGCTATTATATAGCTATAATGTTGAATATAATACACATCAGCCATGTGAAAATGTGAGCCCACCTCAAGGATACCGTATAGATATGTTTTATGATATCTTATATTCTCTACATTGTCTAATATCAAAGGCGATGTTACAAAACCGAGGAAAAGAATCCATATTTTCTATTTGTTTTAATCGTTTCGACGAAACGATAAAGTGAAGACTCGTGTGGGTGAACTGCAAATGGCCCGAAATTGATCTTTTAGATCCAGGTTTTCAGGTATAAGTGGAAATGATTTGAACCTGATGGATTCACACTTCACACATTTATAATGTACATTTCGCGAGTCAAACCTCCAACAAACCCCCGACTCGAACCATGGTTTGAATCCGTCCCCAAAATCTGTTCTATCCTTTACTCGCTTTCTATTCCTTAACCCCAACTGGAACATCAGAAAGGATCCTCATCTGAGTCTGGTTCTGCAAGTTGCCATCCTGTTAAAAATGAGTATTTAAAAGGGATGTGGGGAAACAGTTTAAATTTCTGTATGATAACTCCCATTGAGTTCAGATAAATATTGAAGTAAGACACGGGTGCAAAGAAAACAGCTTGGAAGAGTAGTGAGGTTGTTTTTTTTCTCACTTTTATGAACAAATTGTTTGATATAATCTACATATTGTATGATCTTTGTTGTGCACTTTCATAACAGCCTTCAAACAAAACTGTCAAACATGAAACTTATACAGTAAATAAGGCTCTTTCCCTTATATATGATGAAAGCAGCTGTGGTTCTTCATGGTCTGTCTATATTTCTGAGATGAGGAGGTGCTGCACCTTGTTTAGCTGAGCTCAAGTGTCTGCTGCAATGTTGCAGCCTTGTGGAATCTGGATGTTAGTGGAGGCATATGCTCTATAATGTGGATTTTAGTTGAAGGAGGATGCTCTGTAATCTCGGTGTTACTGGAGGAAGATGTTCTATAAACTGGATGTTAATTGAACAAAGATGCTCTATAATCTGGATGTTATTCTGTTATCCTTTCAGTCTTTCATGTTGCGGACAGGAGACTGAGCGAATTTATGATGTTAATGCTAATGGCGGGGCAGTAAGGAAAGTTTTGCAACACTTTTCAGGTCCAACAAAAGAAACAAAACCACAGAAACCTTGTTAATGAACATATTTTTTTTCTAAAAGAAGAGAGGATTTTAAAGATAACTGCGGGGCTGTATGAAGCCGCAAGGCTGGTTTGTTTAATTTAATTAAACCGTGAAAATGTGAAAAATATCACTTTAGGTGTAATTTGTTTGAAAACACCATCTTTATGATTGCACTCTGTTTCACAGAGGATTAAATGTGTTAACAATTTGTGCATGAATTCAACAAACTTTCTCTTTCACTTGATTGTTTTTGGTCTGAGTGTCGGCGCTCCCGATTCCCTTCTCTCTCCCTCTTGCATCATTTTTCATCATCATTAGTTTGTGCCCACATCTTCCCACGCCCTCCTCTGCTGGGCGACTACAGCATTCTGTCTTTGTGTTTCCTCATCCCCCCCCTTACAGTTTGTTTAAAGCAGACTTCAAACCAGAAAAGTTTTCTTCACAACTGCTGTTTGCATTGTGTGTGTGCGTTTGTCTTTGCGTTGCTCCATTTGTGGGGTCTGACAATGGAAAAAGAGTGTGTGTGTGTGTGTGTGTGTGTGTGTGTGTGTGTGTGTGTGTGTGTGTGTGTGTGTGTGTGTGTGTGTGTTGTGTCTGCTCTGGATTCCAGTAGTGTTTTTTGGTCTGACTTTCTTTCTTTCATTTCAGACTAAACAAACCTCCCCTTCCCTCTACCTGTTTTCTTTCTCTACCCTCCTCCTCCTCTCTTCTCCATGTCTCCTCTTTATCCTCCACCTTCCATTCTCTTTTCACTCTTCCTGTTCTGTGTCTCATTCATCTCCCTTTAAAAAAAATAAAACCTCCCCTCTCTACATCTGCCGAGTTCAAGGAGGCTTTATTGGCAACACCGTCCTTCTGTCGACCTTCCTTCCTCTTGTGTCTCTTTCCAACAGGTTCCAGGAACCAGAATGTTTAGCATTTCAGAGAGTCAGGCAAAGGTGACAGGCGCCAATGAATGTGTGTATTGATGACATGAGAAAAAAGGCAGATCGCTGATAGGTTGATGAGTGTCCACCTTATCAGGTACACCTTGTTAGTTAATCGGATCCTCAATAGAATTGTCTTCATTCTCTTTGTCATACATTCGTTCCAAAAACGTCTCTCAGAAAACACTCCGGTCCACAATGACTTGGTAATTGTCATGGTTCACGTTTGGTTTCTTGTGTGATTTTTGATAACTGTCTCTTGTTTCAGGCTTTTTGACTGCCCTTTCTTATGTCTGATTGCTTTCCCCTGCCCTGATGTGTTTCACTTGTGCCTGAGTGTGTGATTGTTGTCACCTTACTGTGGTATATGTTGGGGCTTTTCGTGTCTGTCTTGTTTGCTGGCTCATCTGTGTTTCACCATCGGTTGTGTTCCCACGATTTCTGCGTTCGTTGTGCTCCAAGCTTTTCTCTGTGTTTGGATTTTTGGACTTTTGGTGTGGACGGCATGGCTTTGATGGCGGAAGCTTCACTTCCTCTTTCCCCAAAGCGTCTAGTAAAGCCAGTGCCTGTAACTTAAAAAGGCATGGGCATGAGTTCCTCCTTAATCAGGGATCCTTTGCGATGATGTCACACAGTTGCTGCACTTTGTGGAGTTAAGATCCATGATGTGAATGTCTACTTCCACCTTATAGAAGCAGTTTCTGAAACACTCTCACCAGCCCAAACAGCCACATTCAAAGTAACTTAAATCATCCCCATTGTTATGATCAGTTTGAGTTTTTTTCTGATTAGTTATTTGAATTGAGTTGTTGGAAAGGTATTCCAAGTAAAGTGACATGGATATCGTTTCACCGTGAGATGTACAGCATGAAACAAAGACAAACACCTCAGCTGTGATGCTGACAAACAGAAGCTCAGACCTTGTCATTGGATGTTGTGGCTGAAATAACCTCTAAGGTTTATTATGACATGATGGCTGATGATCCCCTTCTTCAAACCTTGCGGTGAATGGTCACAAAATACAAGATTATTAACAACTATGGAGCTTGGATGTTGATGATTCTCCAGGGGATGGTGAGATAAGCTGTTTTGGGACAATGCTTACAATGTGTTTAGAAATGTTATGATGGCTACAACATGCTTTCATTCCAAAAATCCTTCTAAGTAATTAACTGTAATTGAATGTATATTGGCTCAGTAGTAAGTCATATTTGGCCTATAGCTATTTGATTATTTTGTACAAGAATGGGCCCACAATGTCGCCAGTTTGATGGGTATCAATGCTTAGAAATATATGCCACATAATTTATACATAAATACATATTTACACATTTAAAATGGAATGAAATGTCATAAATCTTCTATAAAGGATGAAAGTGACCAAAGTTCAAGTCCAGTTAACTGATTCCATGTGTAGTGTTGCTGTCAAGACCACCCAACCTGAGACCAAGAGAGTCAAGACCAAGACCACAACATCTCAAGACAAGACAAGACAAGACAAGACAAGACAAGACTATAGGGGGTCCAAACCAAGTCAAGACCAAGACCAAGACTTTAAGGCACTGAGCAGCGGAAAATTTGGTGTCGCGACCGGCTCTGAGTATTGAAATACTATTCATATACATCAGTTATTGTAGTTTATTTAAAAAAAGTACTCTTGTCTGAAATGTTCAGTATCTGATTGGTCAGTATTCCTGCATCAATTCCAACATGAAGACAAAACAACACATGCCATGCAAATAACAAACACTTTGCACCACTTTGTTTCTGCTGATGCACCATTGCCACCATGAAGCATGGTGGTGGCAGCATCATGGTCTGGGTATGCTTTTAAGCAGCAGGCTTTTAAAAGCAGAGGGGAGCACTAATGCAGAAAGTAATTGTGAATCTCTTGAAAATAACCTCAGTCAATCTGCATGAGAACTCCAATTCGAGACGTTTTGTAACAATGGATGTGATTCAAAGACAACAAGGTGACTGCTGGTGTGGCAAAGTCACAAGTCAAACTCCAATCGAGAATCTGTGGCATTGACTGAAATAGATCCATTTGAGAACGGTGTTCAGGCAACCTGACAGCTGGAATTTTGCAAGGGAGACAATAGAAAAGCTTGGTGTTCTGATTGATATCCACAATAGTTATGCAATGATTTACATATCTTCATTCAATATTCAATTAGGGTTTTTTTCCCCTTTTTTTTGTCTATAAAACCTAATATTGAGGTCGATAGAAATCATATGCTCAAGCTTTTACCTTTTAATTTCGTATATCAGAGGAGGAGAAGCCAAGCAAGTGGGCGTATCCAGCGGCGGTGCCAGACGCCCCAGCTGAGCCAGGCCTGTCCACACAGCCAGTCAGTTTGACAGGCGATCCCCTGAGCAGGCCGGCTCAGACAGACAGGGCAGCAGATGCAGGCCGACAGCAGCGAGCCCACACAGGCCAGGAAACTGTGACTGTTCGACAGGCAGCATTGAGATAATGGTCCGCTTAGTGCTACTCCCCTCTTGGAGAAACAATGCTTTCCAGAGGCAATGAAGATGAGGACTCGTGTCGTATCATAAATTTGCAAGGCTGAGAGCCTCAGAAGGTGCAGATGACAGGAGGTAGTAGAAGGGAAGTGCTCGCTTCTGGCGTGCATTTGAAAAAGAAAGAGCAGTGTTGTGCTTACAGGATACGCCTGCGGAGGTTTGGATATGACACGGGGACGAGGCTGTTCAGCATCTGGAAAGTCGGCCCAGCACTAAGAAATAAACAGCTTTGACTTGATGACTGAAGATCTAAAGTGATTGCAAGTGACATTAATGAAGACAAAGGAATTATCTATTGTCCTGATGGAGTTGGCGCCACGGTTCATGTTCAGTTCATGACTGCAGTTGTTCTCAGTTTCTCCTGGAGATATGTTATGAGCCCTTTCTTATACTCTTAGGGGCCGTCCACACGAGCTTGCCTGTTCACCTAAACGAGCTGTTTTTGGCCTATCATCCACATGAGGCGGTGTTTTAGAAGCGTGAAAACGGGTTTTTTTCCAACACAGGTCCTAGAGTGGGGAAATTTTTAAAAACCTGGCCAGGTTTTTAAAATTTCCCCTGGATGGCGAAGACGATCATCTGTGGAAAAAAAAAGATGATGTAATCGCCCCCCTCTCCCCCCATCGCCATGTCATCAAATAACCACAACAATCAAGGACTACAAGCTCCAGTGGAGCTGCATAAGCAACATGATGCTAACAGCATGAAAAGTGTGGCCATAGACCCATAGAACTAGAATTATATAGAGGTTTATGAGCAGCAGTCTACTTGTAATTTTCTATGTGCTCTGTCTTCTTCTGCATTTTTGGTGTATTTGGTGAGTCACAGCGCCCCTAAAGGCCTGGCATATGTACTTCATGCCCTGAAGCCTCGTGTTGAGCCGAGTTCATAGTGACGTGTGGACAGAATCTTTTTGGACATCCTCGGAGAGAATAAAGAGAGTTTTGCCTGGTGTGGATGTGGCCTTAACGTGGTAAGTCGTTTCCAAGTTTAGACCAACAAAGGGAATATTGATTGGTTGATTAGGCATACTCTATCTGTCCATCCATCCATCCATCCATCCATCTATTGTGACTGACTCCATGGGACTGCAGGTCACCACTTCTCATGAAGAGCAAATACAGTTCAGAACAATTACGCACCAATCATTGTGGTTGGAAATATTCAGATCAAAAACAATTGTAAGACAACAGAAAGCAACTCTGCAAATGTTTCGACTCTCTCACACACACACACACACACACACACACACACACACACACACACACACACACACACACACACACACACACACACACACACACACACACACACACACACACACACACACACACACACACACACACACATCCACATAATTCTTCCATTACAGGTTACTGGATCTCTGTGTTTATCTCCGAAGGATGGTGTATTTACGGTAAACGGATTTCATGCATCTATCACTTCTTGACTGATTATACATCCTACATATGTGGAGAAAATGATGAAAATGATTCCCTAACAGAGTAAATCTCAAGGTGAGAGTGAAACACAGATTCCCTTAGCTCAATGTGTACAATGTGATCACACTAATAATCACAATAGTGAAATGACTCCAATAATTAATATTATAATAGAGCAATATTTTAATATGGATTTATTATTATAAGAACTTCTTCAATTATATGGAGTAGGGATGCTCGATATTGGCTTTTCTACCGATATCCGATATTCCGATATTGTCCAACTCTTAATTTCCGATACCGATATCACCGATACCGATATATGCTGGTTTTTTACATCAAAACTGTTAGGTAACAACAACATAAAATATCTCCTACTGTGGAATTAACACATTATGTCTAATTTTATTGTGATGCCCCACTGGATGCATATGTGAATCAAACATGGCTTTCCAAATGTACACACTGAGAAAAATAAGAGAACAACTTAAATTATGGAAAAAAGTGCCATATTTATTTAGTGTTAGAGAGAAACCTCAACAACAAACTCAACAACACCACAGACCATATTAAAAAAAAAAAGGAAGAGGCATATCTTCAGTCTATTAGTTGTAAACAGTCAATGAATGAATAACTGGCCATAACTTGTCAAATAATAGACTCAAACTGGGCTCAATCTCTTTTAAGAGTAACAAAATAGTGTAAATATAAACAAGAAAGGCACAGAAATGCTCACAAAATTAAAAAAGCCCTCCTTTAAAGTGCAACAAAAACAAAGACTGAAGTTGACTCGTCCATATAACTGGTCTATTTCTTTTTCCCATGTCCTCATGTGTAAGAGGGAGATTTTTCTGTATGAATACAAGCATCTCAGCATTGTCGCAATGTCTGCGATTTCTCTTCTCTCAATGATGTGGGCATCAGTGCTGAACACTGGTTCACTGTCAACACTGGTGCAGGGTGCAGTCAGGTACTTGCCCCAGCAGGGAAGAGGGCCTGGTTGAGCCTCCAGTCCTCCACGGACATTTCATTCACGGGGCTTCTCCTTCTTAGCCACGAGTCCAGCGTGTTGTTAAACGTCATCAAGCGCGCGCCCGTAAACATCCCATGCTGCGTTCATGCAGCCTCGGAAATTCCAATATCGGTTGTAAAAATCCGATACCGATATTTCCAAATGTTACATTTTTAAGTCAATATCGGCCTATAATATCGGCCCGCCGATATTATCGGACATCCCTAATATGGAGGTCTTTGCATAAGCCCTCTCTCTCAAAAATTGAAATAAAAAAACAACACCCCTGAGAAAATATGATGCACAAGCATACAGGGGAATCTTAAAAAAGATCACACATCGATTGAACAGTCATTGCACAGCACAGATTTGCTGAAAGAGAAAGCTAAAAAGAAAAGACTAAACAGAGAATGACACAAACCACCGAGCTGACTGTGATTCTTACTGCATGTTGGGTTTCAAATGGTGGCTGATGGAGTTGAACCGGTCGGACACAAGGCGGTCAATTCAATATCAGTTAACATTAGACACACGGTATATAAAACCCATATCATATTGAACTTTAAGGCTAACTTGCCAGCATGTTGTAGAATATCGACCCCCTACAGCTTGTCTATTCAGAGGGGAATGAAACTCGGTTGTTTCGGTTATGCTTTCCAGAGCTCCAAACTCATCTCGCTGAGCCAGCTGTGTTCCCACCTCTGGCAGCCCAACTCCAGCTCCCAGGGAATGCTGTGGAAAGATGCTGATATCGATGGAAGTGGGTTACTTCATATCAGCAGATTTCTGGTCTCCATTTGGCTGCAGGTGAGACTCCGAGATTTTTGTTCTGGGAGAGCAGATATGTACATATAATGAAGGCCGTTATATTACAACAACCAAAAAAAGTCAGTCTGGTTCTGTACTAAGTGTTAGATATTGATTATCATGAGCCAAACAAAAAGCAAAGATGTTGGTTATATTTCATTGCAGAATCATTAGTGAGTTTGAGGACACTCTGTTCTTGTATTTTATTAATTGTAGTTGTTGAACATCCATCATCTATGAGAAATTATAAGATTAAAGCAAAACATGCATCTTCAGTTGCTGGAAGACTCTTGTGTCATTCATCATTTTTTTAGAGAGCGGATGAGAATCTGCCATTTTACAGGGTCCTCCACTTCTGAGTCGGGTTTGGCAGGTTTCTTCATGGAAAAAGGGACGTTTTTTTGTTTTTTTTTCTTTCCACCATCGTCTGTACGTGCTCATGAGTCATATTGAATGGTTGTTATTTTTCTCCATAAAAGTGCCTGGAAGTGAATGTGTTGTATTTGGCACTTTAGAAATAAAATAAAAAAATAAAAAAAAAGAAGTTGAGGCAAGACAATTTGTTCACTTTGATAAAACTTTGGTCAAAACAGGTGAAATGTATTCTGCGGCAATTCAAGTGTGAAAGACGTCGAGTATCGACGAGACCAGACTCCATCAACCAGTTCCCCCTGTCTGCTTTGACAGAAGCAACAAGAAAACAAGAGTGTCAGACGTTCTGACTTGGGTGACAAATTCGGTAAAGGGACTGAGACTCTGACATTACCTTTCATTCGTCACTCTGCTGCTCTCTGTGAAGGCCGGCGCTCGGTGGATGTCAGAGCTGCTGTACAGAGCAACAATTTTTCTTCTCTGCTCCTTGTTGCAAAGAAATCTTCCATATGGAGAGAATTTCTCCAGGAAGAAAACCTTTTGTACATCCTGAAACCTGCTCTGTTTAAAGTGGCTCTCTTCTCAATATGTTATGTATGTGTATGTGTCTGTGTGTGTGTGTGTGTGTGTGTGTGTGTATCCCCATCTTTTATAAAGTTGAGTTTCTGGAGTTTCAGCCTCACCTTTAAACCTTTAACGATGTTCCACATACAGCCGAACTCCAGAACACTGGAGAAAAACTGCTCCCTCAGTGTCGGCGAAGGCCCTGATCTCTGCTGTCCTCCTCCTCAGTCCCGGAAACAGGGTCCAGCTGAGCTAATCTATTATACATCAGTAGGGAAATGGTAATGTGAAAGGAAGGAAGCCCTTAACAGAGTGAGAACGGACAGTTTCTCCTTGATGCATTAGGTATTTGCATTTCTTTCTACTTCCTTCTTTAAGAATAGGGGAAACATTGGACTTCTAGCTGTGGAGTGAGACATACAGTGGACAGTTTTGAAGGATTATAAATGTACTAACTCTCTAAAAATGACACCTGCTGCTGTAGGAGAGACGTCACATAGTGGCATCAGCAAAACTCAGTGGCTGTGCTAAAAATGAGACCTGCTGCTGCCGGAAGCTTCTGTCAAGACTGATTTTCAAATGGAAGAAAATCTGGTTTTGATTGTGTCTGTGCTGTTTTTCCATTGTTTTTACAATGACACCACCAGACACACACACACACACACACACACACACACACACACACACACACACACACACACACACACACACACACACACATCCACATAATTCTTCCATTACAGGTTACTGGATCTCTGTGTTTATCTCCGAAGGATGGTGTATTTACGGTAAACGGATTTCATGCATCTATCACTTCTTGACTGATTATACATCCTACATATGTGGAGAAAATGATGAAAATGATTCCCTAACAGAGTAAATCTCAAGGTGAGAGTGAAACACAGATTCCCTTAGCTCAATGTGTACAATGTGATCACACTAATAATCACAATAGTGAAATGACTCCAATAATTAATATTATAATAGAGCAATATTTTAATATGGATTTATTATTATAAGAACTTCTTCAATTATATGGAGTAGGGATGCTCGATATTGGCTTTTCTACCGATATCCGATATTCCGATATTGTCCAACTCTTAATTTCCGATACCGATATCACCGATACCGATATATGCTGGTTTTTTACATCAAAACTGTTAGGTAACAACAACATAAAATATCTCCTACTGTGGAATTAACACATTATGTCTAATTTTATTGTGATGCCCCACTGGATGCATATGTGAATCAAACATGGCTTTCCAAATGTACACACTGAGAAAAATAAGAGAACAACTTAAATTATGGAAAAAAGTGCCATATTTATTTAGTGTTAGAGAGAAACCTCAACAACAAACTCAACAACACCACAGACCATATTAAAAAAAAAAAGGAAGAGGCATATCTTCAGTCTATTAGTTGTAAACAGTCAATGAATGAATAACTGGCCATAACTTGTCAAATAATAGACTCAAACTGGGCTCAATCTCTTTTAAGAGTAACAAAATAGTGTAAATATAAACAAGAAAGGCACAGAAATGCTCACAAAATTAAAAAAGCCCTCCTTTAAAGTGCAACAAAAACAAAGACTGAAGTTGACTCGTCCATATAACTGGTCTATTTCTTTTTCCCATGTCCTCATGTGTAAGAGGGAGATTTTTCTGTATGAATACAAGCATCTCAGCATTGTCGCAATGTCTGCGATTTCTCTTCTCTCAATGATGTGGGCATCAGTGCTGAACACTGGTTCACTGTCAACACTGGTGCAGGGTGCAGTCAGGTACTTGCCCCAGCAGGGAAGAGGGCCTGGTTGAGCCTCCAGTCCTCCACGGACATTTCATTCACGGGGCTTCTCCTTCTTAGCCACGAGTCCAGCGTGTTGTTAAACGTCATCAAGCGCGCGCCCGTAAACATCCCATGCTGCGTTCATGCAGCCTCGGAAATTCCAATATCGGTTGTAAAAATCCGATACCGATATTTCCAAATGTTACATTTTTAAGTCAATATCGGCCTATAATATCGGCCCGCCGATATTATCGGACATCCCTAATATGGAGGTCTTTGCATAAGCCCTCTCTCTCAAAAATTGAAATAAAAAAACAACACCCCTGAGAAAATATGATGCACAAGCATACAGGGGAATCTTAAAAAAGATCACACATCGATTGAACAGTCATTGCACAGCACAGATTTGCTGAAAGAGAAAGCTAAAAAGAAAAGACTAAACAGAGAATGACACAAACCACCGAGCTGACTGTGATTCTTACTGCATGTTGGGTTTCAAATGGTGGCTGATGGAGTTGAACCGGTCGGACACAAGGCGGTCAATTCAATATCAGTTAACATTAGACACACGGTATATAAAACCCATATCATATTGAACTTTAAGGCTAACTTGCCAGCATGTTGTAGAATATCGACCCCCTACAGCTTGTCTATTCAGAGGGGAATGAAACTCGGTTGTTTCGGTTATGCTTTCCAGAGCTCCAAACTCATCTCGCTGAGCCAGCTGTGTTCCCACCTCTGGCAGCCCAACTCCAGCTCCCAGGGAATGCTGTGGAAAGATGCTGATATCGATGGAAGTGGGTTACTTCATATCAGCAGATTTCTGGTCTCCATTTGGCTGCAGGTGAGACTCCGAGATTTTTGTTCTGGGAGAGCAGATATGTACATATAATGAAGGCCGTTATATTACAACAACCAAAAAAAGTCAGTCTGGTTCTGTACTAAGTGTTAGATATTGATTATCATGAGCCAAACAAAAAGCAAAGATGTTGGTTATATTTCATTGCAGAATCATTAGTGAGTTTGAGGACACTCTGTTCTTGTATTTTATTAATTGTAGTTGTTGAACATCCATCATCTATGAGAAATTATAAGATTAAAGCAAAACATGCATCTTCAGTTGCTGGAAGACTCTTGTGTCATTCATCATTTTTTTAGAGAGCGGATGAGAATCTGCCATTTTACAGGGTCCTCCACTTCTGAGTCGGGTTTGGCAGGTTTCTTCATGGAAAAAGGGACGTTTTTTTGTTTTTTTTTCTTTCCACCATCGTCTGTACGTGCTCATGAGTCATATTGAATGGTTGTTATTTTTCTCCATAAAAGTGCCTGGAAGTGAATGTGTTGTATTTGGCACTTTAGAAATAAAATAAAAAAATAAAAAAAAAGAAGTTGAGGCAAGACAATTTGTTCACTTTGATAAAACTTTGGTCAAAACAGGTGAAATGTATTCTGCGGCAATTCAAGTGTGAAAGACGTCGAGTATCGACGAGACCAGACTCCATCAACCAGTTCCCCCTGTCTGCTTTGACAGAAGCAACAAGAAAACAAGAGTGTCAGACGTTCTGACTTGGGTGACAAATTCGGTAAAGGGACTGAGACTCTGACATTACCTTTCATTCGTCACTCTGCTGCTCTCTGTGAAGGCCGGCGCTCGGTGGATGTCAGAGCTGCTGTACAGAGCAACAATTTTTCTTCTCTGCTCCTTGTTGCAAAGAAATCTTCCATATGGAGAGAATTTCTCCAGGAAGAAAACCTTTTGTACATCCTGAAACCTGCTCTGTTTAAAGTGGCTCTCTTCTCAATATGTTATGTATGTGTATGTGTCTGTGTGTGTGTGTGTGTGTGTGTGTGTGTATCCCCATCTTTTATAAAGTTGAGTTTCTGGAGTTTCAGCCTCACCTTTAAACCTTTAACGATGTTCCACATACAGCCGAACTCCAGAACACTGGAGAAAAACTGCTCCCTCAGTGTCGGCGAAGGCCCTGATCTCTGCTGTCCTCCTCCTCAGTCCCGGAAACAGGGTCCAGCTGAGCTAATCTATTATACATCAGTAGGGAAATGGTAATGTGAAAGGAAGGAAGCCCTTAACAGAGTGAGAACGGACAGTTTCTCCTTGATGCATTAGGTATTTGCATTTCTTTCTACTTCCTTCTTTAAGAATAGGGGAAACATTGGACTTCTAGCTGTGGAGTGAGACATACAGTGGACAGTTTTGAAGGATTATAAATGTACTAACTCTCTAAAAATGACACCTGCTGCTGTAGGAGAGACGTCACATAGTGGCATCAGCAAAACTCAGTGGCTGTGCTAAAAATGAGACCTGCTGCTGCCGGAAGCTTCTGTCAAGACTGATTTTCAAATGGAAGAAAATCTGGTTTTGATTGTGTCTGTGCTGTTTTTCCATTGTTTTTACAATGACACCACCAGACACACACACACACACACACACACACACACACACACACACACACACACACACACACACACACACACACACACACACACACACACACACACACACACACACACACACACACACACACACACACACACACACACACACACACACACACACACACACAATCATTAACAATGGAGAACACAGACATTGGTATGGACAGCCGACCAAGTGATTGTTATCAACTATAAAATGACCAAGTCACAGGAGAAGATGGACTGGGAGTCATGACACTCTGGAGGATGTTATTGTCCAGCTACTGAGCATGTGCAGAACAAGTATTCACTACGAGTGTGGTGGGCCCGACCAGTAGCATTATTTCAGAAAAGTTTTGTTTCCTACACAAAGATTGATTTGGAGCCTTTTCAAAAAGCTACCCCCAGCCCCCCCCCCCCCCCCCCCCCCCCCCCCCCCCACCGCCGTTTCCATAGAGACTTAGTCGGATCGTTCTCATGTTACATTTTCCTGCAGTGTGAATGAAGCCTAAAGTCACATGAGCAGGACAATATACCAAAGCTCATAAAGCAACGCAAACAGAACAATAATAAAGTGAGCATCAACGAGTACTGACCCACTTCTAATTACGGTACAGACTTTTGGAGGAAGCAAACATCTGCCTCAGCAGAAAGAAATCCTGCAGACTTTGCGGAGCGTGAAGACATCGCTATGTCAAGTTGTCAGTGGCCAAATATCTGATTTTTGGTGTAAAATGCTAAACATTTACAACAAAGGTCAACTGTAGATGGAACGGTGTTCTCTGCAAGCAAATGACGAAGCACCTCAGTAAACTCAATCTCAAGTAATTTTGAAGTCTTCGCATGAAATAAGCTGCATTAGATTTGAGAAAATATTCCATATATTGACTTTTTTCTTTGCACAGCTTCACTTTTTGATTTTTTTTTTTTCTTTAATCAAAGACAAATTTTTCCCACCATCAGAAGACACACGTATGTGTGTGTGTGTGTGTGTGTCCAGACCTGTGCACTTACATAATCAGTTCAAAGCCTCTCTCTGCCTCCCTGTGTGTTCGTGCCAAGCGAGGCATTTCGGAGGAAGCCAAGTCTGCCTCGCGGAAGAAAGTGTGGAAGTTGCTTTGGCTTGGAAACGTTGCTGAAGTGAAGTTGAGTATTGACGTGTGGAGCCGTCAGTTATTGCTGGAAGTGGGAGGAAAGGGCACCCTGCTTCTTCATATTTACCAGCTGTTCCGGGGTTTTATTTACTCGCCCTGCAGTCGACGGTTTCTTGGTCCGTCGGGCTCCAGTGGATTCAGGACTTTGTAGACAAGCTTATTAGTTTCAATCAGTGTTGGCATTTGGTGAAAGAAACCCTGGTTGCAGGTTGTGATTTATAATGACTATAATGCTGTTCAGTTTGCAGCACAAACCTACACAGACACACACAGACTCGCACACACGCCACCAATTACAATGGAGCCTGAGACATATAGTTTTGAATAGTTTTTTAATATATATTTAAAATTCATCTGAATTCCCTGAAACATGTTTTGGCAAATGTTGGTGCTTAAAATGATTTCAGTGTGCTTATCTTCACTTATTTGGTGTGTGGTAACAATCCAACTTGTTCGTCTGTCCATGTGTTTTTTTTTTTTTTTTTTTTTTTTTTTACAAAAACAGTAAACAGCGTCAACTCATGGCCCAACATGTCAACTACATTGTTTTAAGCGTTTCTGCCATTTTCATGTAAACGGACATAGTTTTCAAAACGTTGCCATGTCAACGAAAAACTTTTTTGAAAACCAAATAATGCCAAAACACTGTGTTTTCACTCTGAACATTTCCCATGCACATGGAGCCTGAGGGTTGAGGTATCCCGTTGGTGAATGACTACTGACTGTGTTCCATTATTTGTGTCTATTTGTGCATTCAGAGTTGGATCCTAACATTACATCCATGACCCCAATGCAGGACACCGGAATTCACCAGAAGGCTTTTTGCTCTGCTCACATTTACATGTCAAAGAAAAGACAAAATTAGATACTTTCCTGAGGCAAATCTTCATAAACTGCTCAATACTTTTGTGACTCCTGCTTCTGTTTGTTGATCTAAATGGGCATGTCCATCAGTGTTTGGTTTCCAGCCCTTCTTTGAGGCAATGTATAGGAAGTCTGCGGATAAAGAGTTGTGGAACACTGATCTAAACGACTTTGATTTACCTCGCAGCATTTTGAATCAGAGTCTAAGTTGTGACCTGAACAGATGAAAAGAAACTTCTTGAGTATTGGGTGGTGTCGCTGGTGGGGGCTGGATGCTCCAGCAGCCTCCGGCTGGAGTTTCATGGAAGCTTGTCCTCTCTGAAAACAACTTCTGATGCTTTCTCTCCACCACAAGAGCTTTTAAAGAGCTGCCAAGAAGAGCCTTCAGAAACACTCTCTTCCTCCTGGAGGATTCCCTGTGAGGCGGCGGCGTTTGAAGTGGCTACAGACAAACAAACCAAAGTGGCATTTTTGAATGGCAGAGTGTTTATTCTGTTCTATGGGACACAATTTCGCCATTCTCTGCAACAATGCTAACTTTTGTCTGTTTGCATTGTCGACACTGTGAAAAAAGTAAACACTTTTCCTCTGAAAGTCAAAAACTTTCAAGGTCCAAGTTGATCCAAAAGATTCTTATGAACAATGCCAGACTTTCAAGATTTTCTCTCTTCCTGAAGTCTTTCACGTCCCTTCATGGATCACAAGCTCGTCAATGTAGTCAGAGTTAAAATCATCGGCTATGTGACCAGTTTTTGTGATATATTCCGAAACACAGGTTCACTTCCTATGAGCAGATCACCAGGTGCTCAAACATGGTTTCAGGTCGGGAATTTGATGAATAGTGACAAAAAACAATATCCACTCACCTTTTGAATCATTAACATCTGTTGCTTACGTCCATCTGTTCACACAATGGTGTTCAGAGTCATTAAAAATACAACCTTTTGACACTCTAACTCTTTCTCCGTGTAGACGCGACCATATCGAATAATTTAAAAAATAGTTGTTGTCTAAACAGATATTTTTTCTAAATATTGTTGTGTAAATATGAAACTTTTGGGAAATGAAAACTGAAAAATTATGCGTTTCTACTTGAAACATTGTGTAATCAGAGACTTTCAAAAGATGTGCTTTATGTAATTTGGCAGCTTTTCTTTCATATTAATGATGCTGCCTTGATATTTTCCTCACTGTATATAAAGTGGGATTTGCACACAATTTTTACTGTGTTGACTATCAAACCAGATGTTTAGTAAACCAAGATAACAGAAATGAGCTTATTAAAAGTGAAGTAAGCTCTTAGCTTACTTCAAAATAAAAAAAACAGAAGTCACAGGGATCTGATGTTGTTTTATAGGATTTCAACGATTTTAATGTGCATTTAATGTGTTTTTGCTTTCACACAAATAAAACCAGCACTTTATTCAAATACTAAGAAATGAAGTCAGAGTATTATATTTTTGTCATGAAAGAAAACTGATAGGAGTGAAACTTTATAGTAATTTTGTTTGTTTGGTTTCATTCTTATTGTAAAGCCATGGTCGGGTATAAAGAGGCAGATTACATAAGTTTATTGTTCCTTCAGCTTTACTTTATTCTGATGTTTGGAAACTTTTGTTTTGTATTGTATGCAATATTTTTTCTCCTCTTTAATCAATGAATGAAAAAACAACCCTAAAAATTATTGATATAAATATTATTGAATACATCTCATAAGTTGTTCCTTGATGCAAGTTACAAAGACGGTCATTTTGCTTTAACGAAACACATTTTTAACATTTGTACTTATGTACAGAATGAGATTACCTGCTGCAGAGGTGGGTGTAGCTGATAAGCTTCCAGATCTTCATCAATGTTTCTGAATAGTCTATTTAGAGGAAAACTAATGAACGAGACAGTTCACATCATATTAACTGGATTCTATCCATTTCCGGTATCTACCACTGAAAATATGTTTTCTCTAAAGTTAAAATGCATTATAACATAATTAAACCAGTGGCTTTTCTTTAACCATCTGGGTGGTAACACTGAGTAACTCCACTTTAGATTTTAAGGTTGCAGAACATTGCATCACTTGAATGACTGAACGAGTCGCCCGGCTCCAGTATTACTCCACACGTACTGTACTGCACCGACCGATAATGTAAACATGTGATCGGAATGTGACACATGAAAGCTGCAGCCTGCCTCCAGATGTGACTGCGTGAGGGAGCCGCCACTCCTGAGTGAAAGAGAGGAACCGCTTCTTCCAGTCCTTTGAACGTCTGTGAGAAATGGCGGCTGCGTTTCAAGTCGGATGTCAAATGTGTCAGTAAGTGGATTGAAGGGAGACGGCTGCATATTAGATGCATGTGCATGTTTACGTGCGTGAACTTTTGCTTTTAACGTGAATTTTTCTGAAACGTGACGCCACGATTGAACTCTGGTGCCTCTTCTCACTCCTCAGTCTCTCATATGGAAAGTAGTTATATGCAGTAATCAGGCTGGCATTTGTGCAATTGGCAAAACATTCCTTACTTTCTCTTGAAGCCTCGGCTGTCATCTCCTCTGGCATTTTTTTTCTGTTCTCCCAGCGGCTCATTTTTAATACATATCGAGCTTTATTTGTTTGCATCAACTGGCAGACCTTTTCAATTAAACCCACAGCCTCAGAAAGATCTGTCATCTCTCTCCATCCGGACGAGACAGAACGGAGACAAACTTCAGACTCCAGAGCCTTGGAAAAATGGCAAAGTTTACACTGGGGTGACCACATGTCCTGGTTTACAGTCCCACTTATAAATGGAACGTCCCTCTGTCCACAGAAAGTTCTCAAATATGTCAGCATGTCCCGGTTTCAGCTGTCAGCTTCTAATATTTGTCACACAGCCCTTGTGTGGACCCACATACAAGAAAACACTGGCTCTCACTGGTTTGCAGGTGAAACAAACAACTTTCAAGTAAATATTGTGGTTTCTTTTGTTCTTTCTCCTTTTGTTTGCAATGTTTGTAGCTCCTGTTTCATTATTGTACTTCACAACATCCGTTAGAATGAATGGGAAACATCAGAAAAGTAACAATATTTGGTCATTTCATCTCTTTTGTTTCTTCCAAATTAAATAAATAAACATGGAGGTGTGAAACATTTTACCTCTGTGATGTCCTTCATTTAGCGAGAAAGAATGAAACATGATTGTATGGAGACATGTTTGATATTTGATTTAACAGTTGTTATATATTATCATACTACAGTGGAACTATACTTTTTTCCTTTAAATCCAGGGAGAATTTCATAATCACTGTGAGTCAACTGACTTTATTTCATATAAATGGTGCCTAAAAGGGTTTTATTACTCAGTGAAGCCAAAAGCATTTTATATGACGCAGAGACGATAAAACCTATGAACAGGTTAAAATCACAACCACCACAAACTGAAAATAAAGCAAAGCCGCAAACAAACATGAACACAGCATATTGAAGAAGAAGATTCGGATTGAAGTCAGTAATACCACAGCAGCTGGAGGAGCGGCATGTTTTCTTTAAAAAAACAAAACAAAACAAAAAAAAAAGAAGTTCTGCAGAAAACGTTTGAAAAATTAACAATGTACATTATCTTTTACCAATAAATATGTTCTATATTGTTTGTGCAAAAGCTTGAGATCCACAATGAAGTGCTGCTGCCGTATGAAAGAAAATATAGTGATGCACTGCAGACACCAAACATTGATATCAACACAGTGCAAGTAGTGTAAAAAAACACTTATGGCTCATATATGTTATGGTTAATATAGGACATGTTATGGCTCAGACGTGGAGTTCATGAGGCGGCTCATTGATTTGGTTGCTTTCACAGCAGATTTTGAAAACAGATCAAATCCTATAAAACGTCAGATGACTTCCTGTAAGACGGCAACGTGGTTTCTGCTGAACCATTTTATAAAAGCAGGCTGTTGTTGACACTGTAGAAGAGGAGATCAAAATGATATTTTCCCAAGAGACACCTGAGAGCGAAGCTGTTATTTTCACTCCATCCTGCTCAATATTCATTAAAAAACAACAACAAATGAAATGACAGCACTCTGTTAAATGGTTTTAATAGGCCACCGCTCATCATCCGGATCGCAAAGGTTTTTGAATTTTTCTGTATTGGTCATTCAAAATGTAATGCATGAGCAAAGCATTTCAAAACATTAACATTTCTGAAACAAAAACAAAAAACTGTATTTTCATTTGAAGTGTTTTTATGTAAACGGCTCCTTAGTTTTCGTGCAGATTTGTTGAAATGATTTTCATTCATCCAGCTGGACATAGACTTTAAGTGGAAGTTTACGCAAAGCAAAAAAAAAAGAAATACTAATAGTATTCTGTCCAGTAAGTTCAAACACATGCTCATCGTCCTCTGAAAAAGTAATGTTTTACTTTAAATGCGGCAGAGATTAAGACACGTGGGTTTAATTGAAACCTTTGTGCCATTATATTATAATTAATACAGCAAAAGTAGTTCTTCATTATTTACCATAATTTTCTTCACTCGTTTTCTTCTGGAGGTCGACTGAAAACCTTCAGCTTCTCCTCCTTTAGTCAATTCTTCACCTGAAATGAACAAAGCAATGCAGACTATGCTGTGTTTACTGCTTTTGTGACATTGTAATGTCAGCAATAAAGTCAGTGAATGGATTCACTGAGAGAGATTAAATGAGAGGAAGAAAAGCTGGGCTCGTCGGTTGATACCGCGGTGTTGTTTTTATTTATTTTTTCTTTGTTGTTGAGAACGAAATGAGGAAGGTGAAGCGAGGGAACACTGAAGAAGAAAGAAAATTGAGTGGAAAAACTTCCATCATTATATGCTTATGGTTTATGGGTCTAGCTTTTGTTTATTATACCTGACGTAACAGTTGGAGGAGAGACTTTCATCTTAATCCACAGTGAATTGATGGCAGTTAAAAGCAGCAGAGGAAAAAGTAACGTGGAAAACTTGTTGGTGACGGAAATAAAACTGCTTCTGGGTGGTAATATTACTGAAATACATACACTTTTGTGATTGGAATGAAACCTTAAAGAATATATGGTTGTCCAGGCATATGTAGATTAAAACCCCAAATTGCTCCCAATGATTGAGCTTCTTGAATGGCAGTTGGCTAAAACTGGTTTGTGCGTGAATGGATGAATGTGAGCAACTCAAGCAGTTGAGAAGGTGAAATCTATTTAAAATTTCTCAAAACGCTTGGATTCCGTAGATTGACAATGAATCTTAGTACAGCGTTTTCAGCAATTTCCATGGAAACTGACATCGTTTTCAAAACTTTGCCATTTAAACGTGAAGCTTTTCTGAAACGAAGACGCAAATATCAAGTCTTTTGTCCCTTGTTTTGCATTGACTGAGAACACATTTTGTACCACTTCATCAGTATTTAGTTTTCCCGAGTTGAAATCTTACTGATAACTCATTTTCATGCTAATTTCCGGAACAATATCCACACAGCACCATTCAGTGGAAAATGAGTACGAACGCTTAGTGACACTTCGGTCTCCCCTCGGTGATGTAAAGTGCTGCTGTTAACGGAGACACACGGCTCCTTTTTGAAAACCATGGCGTGTCACTCGGAGTTGTTCACCCACGGGTAAATAGTTGAAGGGCTCCTACCGGTCTGACAGTAAACACAACTTGTCATGTGTTCATGTGCTTCGCGGTAGAAACCAGGACAAAAAAGCAACGTGCGACCAGAGCGTTGCTTGACGTTTTGGAGCAGCCGTGTCCCGCGGTGACAGAGAGACGAGGAGAAAATGTGCGGCGCGGAGGGGCGTCAGGCTCTGAGTGACAGCACAGAGTATCAACCGCTGCTGGTTTCTATGTCGGCTCCATCACATGCAGCGGAGTGGAAATCCGTGCATGTACAGTAGTTCAGTTAATCAGGAAAAGTTGCGGCATGAGACAGTTTGGAAATAGGACGCCTTGAATTGTTCACCTCCAGAAAGCAAGAATGGGGGTTGAATCCATAAACTTTGGTTTAGAAGACAACACCTTGCCACTTAGCTGCCACACCTCTTCATTGTATGTAAAAAAAAAGTTTGCAGTAGCGCCTCGCTTCATCTCATTGACACAAAGATTCTTTGAGATCTGTAGTTTTGGAATAGGGTACATTATTCTTCCACGATTGTAGCAGTTATTTTTGAACATTTCACTAAAGCTCTGCTACATTAAACAGTAGTTCAGGTGGGTACACATCATCACGACCACATTTTCTTTTCTGTCTCACAATAAAATGAAGAAACTAGATTTCAGGTATGAGGCAGATAATAAATATTTATGCCTGGAGCGATCGGTTAAATGCTTGCTTTTGTAGTGGATTTTCCCAATGTGGATTTCTGTAAAATATTTTATTTTTTGCAATTGTTGAGCCCAAATGTATCATGTTAGTTTTAGCTGGAGGCTTAGTGTAATCTCAACATGGGCCTACTTCTTTGCTGGACTAAACATGTTCTTCAAAATGTAGACGTGTCTGGTAACAGTTGCACTGTTCACCCTGTGAGGGATGAACTCATGCTCTCTGGATTACAAGACAAACTCCTTACCATATGGCCACCAGTGCCCTACAACAGGTGCTAAATAATGTTTGCATCACTTCTCACCATTGGTGCAGAAGGATCTGGTGAGACCTATGGTTTTAACATAGGCCACATCATTCTGCAAGGAGGGTAAGAGATGTTTTGAAAGCCTTCCTCAAAGATACACTGAGTGTGGCAAGATCTCAAGTAGATGAAAATCTATACAATCACATTTTGCTTTGTTAAAGAGAAACACTTTTTCCAAACTTTTGTCTCACCAGTTGGTTTTTATTCTGTTCCACAATCTAGAGGCCTGTACTATGATGCTGGATTTTCTCTTAATGAGATAACTTCAAGGATTAACACTGGGTTTTCCGTACTACGATGTTCGCTCACTTCTCTCTGGGATAAATCACCCTCGTAACTTGCTCTGAATGTCTAACCTGCTCCGGACCAGGATACGTTCTCGATAAGATCACAATGAGTGTAATAGCACCACCTCCTGACCAATCAGATGCCTTGGAAAATGACCTGCTCATTCTTCAATGATGGTGATTGGTGTGTGGGTTCAGCGCTGAGTTGCAGCGGAGAGAAGATGAGAAAGCAATTTAGAGAGATCTTTTCGACATAATAAAATAAATTCTGGTCACTGAGGCTTTGAAGGATGTTTTTATTTTTGTACTTGTTTATACTTGTTCCAAGCCTGTTTAGTTCCACAAGGGTTGATCTGCAAAAAATCAGTTTAATGATCACTCTTGACAGAACTGCAAAAACATGAATTTATGGAATGCAGAGCGACTCGTGCCATCACGGTGATGAATTAATATTCCAACTCAAAACACTCACACAAGAGAAACTCAGCCTCAAAACAACCGGATGGAAATTATAAACTAAAAGAAGAGCAGTGAGGAAGTTCAGGCTGACACATTTCTGCTGTAATAAAGTGAAATTGAGTGATCACAGGGCCGTCTGTTTATATTGTCTGATGAATTAATATCATCTAATTTCACAAAGTCACGCATTAACAGGAGAGCGATCCTGGATAGGTTTATCACAGTTCGTAGGAGAGGCCTCAGGCCTCAGAAGTGATTGCAGTCAATTGCTTTTATCTTGACGCAGCTCATGGATACTTGCTCATGACATGGCAGCGCATCCGTTATTTATGTTGGAGACACGGAAACACAGAGAAAATGAAAACAACTCTGACTGCGGAGCTGTCTGTGGTGCTGAAACCACTACTTCCCTTCACTTCTTCTCATTGGCACGGAAAGACCCTTTCAGACCGGTGGTTCCAGGATTGTAGCAGTTATTTTTGAACAGTCCCCCAAAGAGCTGCCAGAGCTAGAATGTAATTGCTATTGCAAGTAAATGTACTTGGTTTCCTTTGTTCAAGCACTCCAAACTCACTAAAGTAACACAATGATTTGCAACAAAATACTTTTAATTGCTTATTTTTTTTCATTAATTTTCCAAGGTCTCAGGACAGGCTGTGTTGTGGAAAGAAAAGAAACACTTCCATACGGCTCAGAGTGAACCCCGTTCACTCACACATTACCAGCCACCAGCAAAAACACACTCACCTTTAAACTCAGTGTTTGCTTCTCACAGGAAACGTTCTGTCTTACAGTAAATACACACACACCCATGTGTTCCCCCTCACCTCCCACAATTGTATAAGTCTTATCGGGCCCCACTGACCTTTCTCCTTCTTCGTTTCCAGGGCCTCAGCAGGGGTTAATTGTCTAATAACTGAACACGTCTGGACATCACCTCATTTCTGCTGAGACAAGCTGGATTCCTCTGAAAAACATCTCCCAGGGCGCAGCCATACATCCTGTGTGTGTGTGTGTGTGTGTGTGTGTGTGTGTGTGTGTGTGTGTGTGCGGGCACCTGTGTGTGTGTGTGTGTGTGTGTGTGTGTGTGTGTGTGTGTGTGTGTGTGTGTGTGTGTGTGTGTGTGTGTGTGTGTGTGTGTGTGTAAACTTGTAATACTCATGCATGAATTAGTGAAAAATCAGCTGCCTTCAGGGTCAAAAAGCAAATCGTTACATTCTGGTTTGTATGAGGCAGAAAGATAAACGTGAATCAAAGTAATACTCAAGGATGTGATGAAAACAGGGCTTTGTATCTTTGGATTTGACTTCATGCCAGTTCCAGACACACATGAACCCACACAACCATATCCCTGAATGTTGGATGATGTTTTATCTCATGTATTTCCTGGAACCGAACCTCAAGACATGAAACTCAACTTGTATAGAGATCTATTTTATTTATAGATGTATATATACAATTGATATAGTACTTTAACCCTTGGATGCATGATCTACCAATAGGTATTGGTAGTGATCACCAAATGTCATTTGGTCCCAAATCCCCCTAATCAATGCATGTTTGCATTTTTGCAATAAACTAAACTTAACTTAAATTTTGATTGAAGATTCTTATATACATTTTGGTCAAAAACTGAATTTTATTATAAAAAAAAACATTAAACAAATGTTAAAATTCCATCTGTGTCCATCTGTCTGGTGGACAAATAGAGAATGAACTAAAACATAAGACCATAACGCTGCCCACGCACATGTACACAAACAGACGTCTTTGCTCTTCTCATAGTGTGCAGTTAATACAAACAAATTTAATTCCAGCTGTAACTGTTGTACACAGGGGTACTGCATTTCCAACAGCAATTAGTGGCTTTATGATTGTTGTTTCTTCGACACATCTGACACCTCTTTCTCTTTTGTGTGGGCCTTTGCGTTTCCCTGACGTGGCTGGATTGCAGCTTTCGTCTCTCCATACCTTCTTTTTTGCTTCAGTGATGTAGGTTGGTGTAGAACATTCTGCTGAGAATCAGAACAGTCTTTCCCTTTTTTCTGACATAGCTGATCATGTTCATGCTGCCATGGATCCCAAAGTCAGTGCTGTGGACCCCCCTCGCCTTGCTACTCAGACTGTTCTCCAGAGAAACGCCAGGCAAGTGACAATATGATGAAGAAATAGTTTGTGATGAATATGAATGTCAAAAAGAATAGAAAAACACTGTAAAATGTAAGATAGACATTTAAAATGAACATCTAAGTTGAAAACATCTAAATCCATTAAATCTCCTCCTCACTAACCATCAAACCCTTCTTTTTACTTTTAGAAACAATGATGTACTTTAAGCTGTTGACTTTTGTTCCTCATATAATCAATAAGTGTTTAAAATGTGATTGCGTGAACAGATTTGTGGCCCTACAGTAAATGTACTATGTGTACTGAACACACATGTGTAGGTGTGATGGATAGAAAATAGTTCTATGGAATATGTATTCCCTTGAGGCTCAAACATCATTTTTGCAGAATGAGCCCATGTGAGGAACCCTCTGGGTTCATCTATATAAACATTCTTCTTCCTATATTGCTTCCTTTTCCTCTGAAACATCCACCACTTTCCTCAGTCCGTCTCTGACTCCTCTTCCTATCCAAAAGACAGATTCTTCATCCCTATCACAAAGAGTACTGGTCGATTTGAGGCCAATGGTGACTTATGAAGAAAGAAGAGACACGGACGGCGATGTGGGTTGCTGGTGTGTAGAGGAAAGGTAATGAGGTGAGAAGGTGCAGGTGTGTGACGAGGCAGGCTGTTGTTTGCTCTTCTTCTAACCGGGTGCTTCATTGTGAGTGGAACTAAGCAGACCGTCCACTTCCACCGTCGCCCAGCAGTCTTAACCCAGCAGCTTGATTACGAAATGGTGTGGGTGTTGTGAACCATCTCTAATTGTAAGCTTAATTAAACATAAAATTATTTCTAATTAAACACAAAAGTAGAGACTGGGTCAGCCTCCTAAACTGAAACTGGGAGCTGGTTCCACATGAGAGGAGCGTGGTCGCTGAAAGCTCTGCCTCTCATTCTACTTTTAGAAAAGCCAACATTCTGACAACCGTAATATGGGCCTAACACACACACACACAAATATATATGAAATTCATGTATTGAATATTAATTGAGAGTAAAATCAAACAGGACTTTCTCATACTGCTGCTTGTTTCTCTTTTTCCAGCTGTCGCCACAAAAAGATAGAACACTTGACAACACGGAAACGGCAACATCGCTGCATGAATTCCCTTTTGCATAGTGAAGGTGCCTTTCACAAACACTTGACGGGATACAGAAATAAAAAAAAAAGAACTACTCTTATCAATTCTTCACACAGTTGGTTAAAGAACACCAGCTCCATCACCAAACATCAGATGAGCTTGTGTGGCCAGACAAAACTAAAAGAGACAATTAGCACTTTCTCTCTGTATATTTTTAACAGCTATTCATTTGAAGCGTGGTGTGATCTGATCACAGGGATGATAGAACAAAGGATAACATAATCTCTTTGAAGCACCATTATGCCTAAAGAGGGAAACTAGATCAGTTAGAAAATACATGTTAGGTTTACCAAAAGCTGTTGTCAGTGTTTGTCAGGACCACAAATATTTTTGATGGAGAAATGAAAAAAGAACAGATACACAGCCTTTGTTCTTTTCAGCGTGATTTATGACATCTTTATATATTTTTTAATATTTAGATTTTACAGTTTAAAAATATGCATGTGAGGTAAATTGGTGAACATATTGAAGTGACTGTGATTGTGTGTAACTGTTTGTCCTATGAAGGATTGTGACCATGTCCTCTGCTCATAGTCAGCTAGGATAAATAGCAGCCCTCACACTTTGATTAAAACGTATCAGAGAGGGATGGATGGAGGGATGCCAGTATTGAGAGCAGCAGAGGAAGCCTAAATGTTGCCGTCAGGAGAGCCCATAACCAAATCAGTAAATCAAGCCCTCTTTGCATGACATTTCAGGTGAAAATACATCAATTGGTGCTCTTCATTGTTTTTGTACTGAAACAACACATACATGTGCGCAGAGAACAATATGCTATGAACAGTAACAATGGCAAGGACACAGACATTGGTATGGACAGGCGACCGAGTTGGATTTTTATGACAGAGACTGGTGACAACTATAAAACTGCCAAGTCCCAGGAGAACATACACTGGAAGTCATGACACTCTGGATTGTGTTATTGTCTGTCTACTGAGTATGTGCACAACTACTGTTTAATAAAAAATAAAAAAAACTAGTGACGCTACATGCTACACATGATAAAAGTATGACTGATACACCAATGAGTGAGCTGGAGTGTGTGTGCGAGTCACACGGTAATGTGTAGTTCAGGGCTTCTCAACCATTTTGTTCATGCTCTCGACCCTGCCCCGCTGCCTCCGATCACAAAGCCCAACTTAATAAAGTCAGGGTTGTATCTGCAGACATATTTCACCTTTAAGGAGAAGGTCGCATCGCTTTCATCTTCTTTTTTTCGTTTGAAAAACTTCTCCTTCACTTCGGTAATGAGTGGCCTGCCAGTGACACGCCAGCCATGCATGCCATTTTCAGATGCAGTGCGTTTCCATGCGGGAAGAAAAAGCAGTGACTTTCCACAAACTTTGTTGTGGTGTGATCAGTATTTCAAACCGACATTTTTCAGGAGTGTATATGGACCTTCTGTATTTTGAGTCCAAAAATATATATCATTGCTTAATTAATTGAGATTCATGCATCAACGCCCCTGCCCTTGTAATTGAATTTGCCGTAAAAAAGCACCATCATTGACGGAGACAATTTTCAGGCTCAAAGTGATACTTAGACGTGAGAACTTTGCTGTTACACACACTTCAAACCACTAAACTCCACTTAAAACTATGAGAACCACTCTTGTGTGCCTATGAAAGTATTCCACTTCTCTGTGATATGAGCTTTCAAAGATCTTTCTGAAACTGACCAAATCCTGATTTATGATTAGAAAATTAAAAAAAAATGGAAAAAAAATTACTCAATAATTTCCACCCATAAAATCTCTCTAAGCCTCTTCAGACTGAAGTCAGTCTGCAAGAAAACTGCCACTCATAATTTGATAGCTAGATCTGAGGGGAAATTACCGCTTCATGAACTGCTGCTGGAGTGACGGTAGTGGGGAACTGTAAAAATGAAAATAAAACAAAAAAAGAGATAATTATTAATCACACACACACACACACACACACACACACACACACACACACACACACACACACACACACACACACACACACACACACACACACACACACACACACACACACACACGCCCATTTCCAAATGAACAAGTATATATGTATATATATGAGCAAACACTAACAATCAGCTTCTCATCGGAAAGTCGGTTCCACATCTGCATCACAAGTTCAAATCCAAATGGATGCAGTAACATCATATGTGGTTTTTGGTTCCGTTCAATGGCATACTCTGTTATCAAGTCTTCCTTCTACAATACATCTTTTTAAGTTCCCTTCCATGGTTAGTCAATTGGTGGAGCAAGAAGAGAACAGTTCACAGTCTTGCAGTGTCATTCATGTTCATTTCAAAAACACAGGACAGTTCGATGATTCAGAGTGTTTAACAATCATTTCCACAGAGGATCATTTATCTCCCTTATCAGTCAGTGAAAGCTTCAGTGCCGCTAAAATCAGAGATTAGAGACACACCTGACACACCCTAAATGGTACAGTTCCACCTCAATTGTCCGGATCGGTGCCGTTTATCATGTGGTAACCGTCTGTGGTCAGGTAGACCAGATGTGGTCCATGATTATATCTTTGTGGTGTTCTCGAGCAGTGCTCCACAAACTTTTTTGCACCATGGACCAGTTTTAAGCAACATCATTTTCCTGCATGATGTTGTGTGAAAAGGTCTAAATCGGAACCAAACAATGCACTAAAAAAAAACAAAAAACTGTGATGGAGATGGAAGTGAGTTCATTTTCAAAATGAAACTCAGTGAAGACTTCCAGAAAGGTTTTTCAAATAGTGATGGTATATTTTCCAAATACAACTTTATTCTTTCTTTGCGGCCCAGTACTAAATGATCCATGGACCGGCGAGAGTCCACGGCCTGCTGGTTGAGGACCCCTGATATGAATTACATGTACAAGGACCACTGTATCACCCACTGGATTGTCACATGTAAAAAATGTAAATGTTATATATTTATATAAACAACCTGCTTCTTCTGGCTCAGTGGTTCTCACATGCATGTTCTTACCGTCTGTGTACATGTTTCCTCCCGCAGTCCAAAAACATACATGTTGGGTTAATTGGTGACCTGAAATTTCCCAGAGGTGTGAATATGAGTGGGTGTTTGTCCTGTGATGGACTGGCGACCTGTACAGGATGTACTTGTTCAAAGAGCTTGTTGTTAAAACCCAGTTAATCAAGGTCGTAACAACACTGACTTCAAACAAAAACTTCATGTATTTATTCTTGTAATCATCTTCGGGCAGCAAATTAAACCTCTCGATTTGTAAGTGTTTGGAATTTAACTGCAGTGACTCAGCGGCAACAGGAGGGTAGTGAAAGTTCACCACTCTGGAGACGAGGGGATTTTCCTTCTGTTTCTGCTTCGTGATAAACAAACATGGTGCGATTTTACATAAGTCATCACAACCCAAATCCTAACTAAGCAGGCCGTCATTGGTTCAATCCAATGCAAGGTCAAGCTTTCTGAGCTGTCGGCACAACAGCTCCTTATTCATATTAACACAAGACGATTACACTCCAGACAGTGTGGGCCGCAGGACGACAGTGAAGTAACATCGTCACATCATTGATTTAAGGGAAAAATCAAACCTTTCTGTGACACTGCTATTCATCTGTTCTTCAAATGAAATATGTTGTGTAAGTGTGGATAAGGTTTCATTCATCATTTAAGCATCTCATATTTATAAGGATCAGCATTGTTGTGGAAATAAACACAAAAGCATATTAACCATCCAAAACGTTCTCACTCAAACGGATCTCATTGTTCAGGGCTGAAAACAACCGAGTGAAAGATAATGATTTGTCACCTTCACAGCTCAGGATGTAGCCGCTGTTAGACCCATCACCCGAGTGTAAACGGGAGTCAAAGGACTGGCATCTTTTGCTGGACGCTGAAACTGAAATGAGCTACACATCAATATTTGATTGGGTCACACAGAGTCAAATTAAAAGTCAACTTTCCGACCATGTGAAGTCATCTTGATTTGCTTCACTGAGGAGTGTCTCAGGTCTGTGTTTTTATTCTAATCGTCCGTATCCAATTTGTAATGTGGTGGACTTCAGACACGTAATCACCCCCGAGCAGTAGACAGGTGGGAGATTTGTGTTTTTTGTTCAAACAAAACCAAGTGTGATCCTTTGAAATAGAGGCAAAAATGAACAAATCAACAATGGGATGACGCAAACATTCACATGGACAGACGTCCACGTTGGATTGTATATTACGGTCACTGTCAACTATAAAGCTACTGAGTCCCAGGAGGATGTGGACTGGGAGTCAAATCCCAGCAGTGCCTTTAGTGCTTGAGCTAAATATTTAACACCAAGTAGTGCAATATGAGCCCTCTGCATCTAATATGTCTAATCATGGTTAACCCTGGAAAGGATGGATAAGGCATGGTTTCTTTCTTGTCCATCTACTGAGCATATGCAGAACAACTATTTACTATAGATGTGGTCAACATATCACAATGAGACACAGCGGCAGCCACTAAAATAATAAAGTAGTGTCAATTTAGGGAACATGATGTTTTTCACATGAAGTGGACAACAAAGATTCAGCTCCTCAGTCTCTGCTCAGTCAAAAAAGGAAAAAAAAAGAAGAAGAAAAGTAATCTTTATGAAAAAGTCCATTCAGTCTCTGATAACCTTGTATCCAATTGCATCACGGAGCTCTTGCTTTTGGATTTAAATGAAGGAGCCCTTAACATGAAAATACTTGAAATGAAAAACACGCTCGCAATGATGTCACAGACATTTAAGCAAAGTAAAGTTGTATTTCATCAGAGGAATTAAAAAAACAAACAAACAAACAAAAAAAAACCTCCCACCTTGAAAAATCCAATCAAAACAAACAATGTTCTAAAGTGACATTGAGCTTGTCCTTCCTGGACCACAAAATCCATTCACTTTAAAAAAAAAAATTACTCGACAGTCTGTGTGAAGCAAATTCCGAGGTTTGTAACCAATCATATCTCTCAATGAGTTCCTGAACGCTAACAGGGCATCATGTAGGAAGTATAGAAACGACATGTGGAATTTGATCTTCCAGAGAGATTCACTGACGATTCTGTTTCATGGATACATAAAACATCACACAACCAATTTAACTGCCCAATCTGGCAACACTGGTCTGTGCATGAATATCCATTTTCAAGTGGTTGTGCAATAGAAGCTGACAAAATTGAGACAAAATGACGAGGGAAATAAGAACGAGACTGAGAAAAAAAGAGAGCACAGCTTTTAACATTTTGGTGGAGCCGCTTCCTCCGGTGGAGATTTGTCACGTCAGTCTCATATCAATGGCGTGGAAGATATATATTTGTGCCTGAATCGTCCCGGCACATTGAAAAACTTCAGACAAATTTGTACCAGATATGATGGAGACTTGGTTCTTGTGTGCAAAAATCAGAATAGTAACGTTCACACGGTCACAAAATAGATGGGATGTTGGTCACTTGTGAGCAGAAAATCTGAATTTGGTCACATTTCCCTGCAGCGTGAACGTGCCCTAAGAGCCGGCGAATTGGTTCATAATTAACTTGCTGTCGTTGTCACTCTCATTTGAATGTGGGTGTCATAAGTCCCAAAAAATTGTTTCACAATTGCGTAACTCTATATACTTGATACATACAGTATAATACAAATACAATAGTTTTGCAAGATTTTTTTAATATGCAACATACACAACTCAGAATTCATCCTCAACTCCAACTTTCGCTTTCTTTTTCCTCATCTGTACTTCTATCAATAAACTCCGCATGAAGCCAGTGAGTTAACCTTTTGGTCTCTTGTCTGAGAATTCCACCTAAAGGTCACAGGACTATCAGGACTTCACATATCTGCATTTTCAGCCTTTTCAGCCTTTTCCCTACATTTTCTTGGTGCTGATTTCCCCATTTTTTTTTTTTTTTTTTTTTTATTATCAGCGACTCAGTAGGCTTTTATCATTTTGGCAGTCTCCGACAGTATGGCACTTCAGGGCCTGTCAGTGGGGTTGGTCATTAGGAGACAAATGAAACTGCTGAATCGACCAGCTTCTTATTGATACAAACCTTAGAAAATGACTCATTTATGGTGTCAGCCCTTACCACCGGCGGTACGTGAAACAGCACAAAGTTTTAGTCTTGTGAAAAACCCTGGATAACCCGAAGCTCTTCTACAGATTGTTATAGCGCTGCCGGCTGAGCTGCAGTCAGTCTTCACAGCTCCTAATGTCTTGGCATCCACTTTGGCCTAATTGGCAGCTTCCACACTCTTTAACTTACAACTTGCAATGGGTCAATTTCATGACCTAATTACATTTAGGTTTAAGCCTCGTGGGCTCGGCCATTTAATCCATTCATGTGAAGATAATACATGGTGTGAACTGTCCATACCTTTTTCTGTTTTGCTTTTCAGTGGTCAAATTAAAACAATCAGGCTGTGAAAAGGGAAGGTGACTTTATACTCACACAAGTATTAGTACCTTCCTGGTTACTTACGCCTGGAGTTACTAAAGCAAACTCAAAATGTGCGATCCCATTTGTGTCAAAGTAAATCTAGTATATTATTAAGCTCTTTATTTTTGTGAATACAAAAACATTCCCAATGTTATTTTGGAGAGCAGAACCAATGATCTCAGGTGTTGTTTCACCCAGGGTCCTGCTAGGTGTGGGTTTCTGCCCAGCAAGGAAATGAGAGGTTCGTGTCTTCACTCATTTACCAGTATTTTCCAGGTCAGTACCCTCTGAAACTTGCATAGAATCACAGCAGAAAGCTCTGTGTTTTGTATTGTGAGTGAGACATGTTTAGGAGTGTTTCAGTGTTAATTAGTGAGCTCACAAGCAGAGTTCAGCCTGCAGTGCAGCAGCGCCAGTGAATGCACGCGATGCATCATTTTACAACATGGCAGAGATCCTGCACTCTGAAGTATACTGTGTACGTATTTGTATAACCTCCTGTAATGTGACTCTAATCCTGAATGTTTGACAAATTTGTGAAAAGAGAAAATGTTTGAATGAGCTATTTTTGTAATATATTTAAGTTTACTCATCATGTGTAGATTAAATAGTTAATGTAAAAGGGATTCATATATATTTGTGGGTTTGTATGTAACTAATGTGTTGAGTTTATCAGTGTTTTCCTATGTCATGTCTTTACTGTCTCAGGCTGGAATCAGATCTAGACCACTAAAATGTACTTGATATATTAATTTGTTGCCAGAATTGATACTCAATGGATGTTTTATTAACTTGTTTTTTTTCTCAAACTGTCTTTCCTTTCCTGGCAGCTTCTTTCCTTGCTGCCTGGAGCCTTCTCTTTACAGGTTTTCTCCATTTTCAAATGAAAACCAAAGCAAAAAGAAAACGTGATGCAGAATACATCCTCCACTTTGTTCAGCGTTGGCCCTTACTGTCATGTAGTGATGTCACATACCTGCGTAATTATGCGGCTTTTCAAATGCCCTCTTATTTTAACCACACTCTGTGGTGGAAACATGCAACAGGTTTGGGTAGAGGCACACTTGACAAAAGTAACTGATGCATACTTTTAACTGTATGTAGTGTTGCTGTGATTTGGGAGTTGGTCTGATGACTTTGATTTTGAAATGACTTTTTCAGTTTATCCCAATTTTCTCATATTTGTATTTTCATATTTCATTTTCTTAATCAACTTCATGGTTTCTGCTGTTTCGCCCTGGCCATTTAATAAAATAAACGTGCCATTTAAATGCAAAATATTTCTGAGACAAAAATGACTTTTTCAGTTAGTTAGTTTGTTGTGATATAAACGGGGCCCAGGGCACATGCACTTGTACTGCAACAATCATCATTAAAGACCACCAACACTGACTTATAAAGCCATTTTCACTCTGACTTAACAACCCACGTCCTTCAGCTTGTTCTTTTGTGTCGCTTGTCTGTTGTTGCAGAGCTGTCTTGGCTGATCATCTGATGCTGATTCTGCATGCATTTCCACATTTTTAGCTTGGCTCAGATTATGAAGACGCAGATTCATCACAAAGTTGGATTTTAATAAATGAGTCATCAAACAGCTCTGAGGTACTCTGAGGCACTTCCAGAACAATCTGAACATATAAATCATAATATTTCAAATAGGATTTGCTTTTTTGGATGATTAAGCGAATTGACAAAGTATTTACTTCCATGTTTCATTGGCATGGCTAATTAGTCTGAAACCACCAGCTGTAGGCACAAACATATGTATGTGCTAACCACAGCAGTGATACAGTGAAGGCATGCTGGGCCTGTAACACTGAGTCAGATGGCACTAAAACGTCCTCCAATGAAAGTTTACCACCAACCAAGCTGTATGCTGTGTAACTAAGGCTGTTCGACTTGTAAGAAGGTGCTTACATGTGCAAATCTACAGAAGTAGTATCCCCAACAGACTGCATTGACCATCTGTCCAGAGCTGCTCCTCAGTTTTTTTTTTAAGGCTTGTATGTCTAGTGGTAAAAATATGTGACTTTCAAACTTAAACTTGGATTCAGGCCAGATTGAAATGAGCTGTAAAACTCACCGTCTCAACCTCTGAAGTGGAATTAAGGAAGATACAATAATGTGGCTGAACATGAACCTGATTGAGGCTGCATTTACACTGCAATTCTCCATGCCCAGATTGGATTTGCTGTGTGGGCACTGGGGCCATGTGGTATGATTTTGATTTTGTAGAGGAGACCATACGTCACTGATTTAATCTCTCTTATTGCCTTCGAGTCAACCAATTATGTCATCATTTATGCCTTAGTTTTGAGTAAAAAAAAAAAAGTGTTTGAAAATGTGTACATTTAATTGTGCTTTATTTTTTTCACTGCCACAAATGTTTCTCAGGGCACCTGCGAAAGTTCCTTTCGTTTCTCAGTGATCATCTTGAAGTGATCTATAATGGTGAATGCATTCACACACACACACACACACACACACACACACACACACACACACACACACACACACACACACACACACACACACACACACACACACACACACACACACACACACACACACACACACACACACACACACACACACACACACACACACACACATATACATTGCTATTAAGTGAAGTGAAATGTTGAATGTATTTTACATTGATTTAGCAAAGGGTCCAGAGCAGGGGTGTCAAACAGTTCAATTTCATCTTGAATGGGCCTGACCGGTGAAATAGTGCCAAAATAACCTTTGAATTTAAACTTTCTTTGTTTTGGTGCAGAGTCGATGTGATCATAACGTCTATATTTTTTTGATAAACTAAACAATTACTATTGAAAAGGACTCCAGTCTCATATTAAATCAATTTGAATGACCCCCCCTCCACAAAACCCTCCTATAACTGCTACCGTGCCAATTCATTCATCTACCAAATAAGCTTGAATTAAAATGCTGCTTCACCAAATCGTATTTTACAAAAGGCTCGATCAACTATAGTGATTTGTTTTAATGATGTTGCATCACTAATTTTAGGATTTTCATTGAGGTGTTTGAACCACATTATTTCAAAGTGTTATTGGCTGAGCCACTCTATCTTTTTTTAATGACAGGAGTAATGTATAAATCTCAATGACATTTTTCTATTACTTTGTTGACAAGATAAGGGCTCAACAGGCCTCAATAACAGATAAGGGTGCTTGTAATTGAGCAGTCATCCACTTGGAAAGACTTTTCTAAAATCCAGGCTCAGCAAATAGTTGTCACACTCTCATCTCTTGTTCCACAATTAACATCACAGCACTTAATGTCCTTGATGCTCTGCTGGAGGTGTCATCGTAGACACAGCCAAACTGCTTCAACTAGATTTTTTTTCGATTTCCCCTTCACATTGAAAATACATCTGTCCACTGCTGTATCAATTACACGTCATCCCAAAACAGACAAACATGTGAAATGAATGAAAAGGGAAACAAAACCCACCCCCCCAAATTTCACATCTTGAGTGCAAGAACTAGTAATCCACCAATACCACTTTCTTAAAGGACAAGTACAATGAGTACATTTTAGCTACTTTCCAATGCCGAATATCGATAAAAGTACTTATAAAATGCCATTAAGTGTAGTTCAGACTCCATATGCAAATGGTTCCTGAAAACATTTGAGGTGAGAAAAAATGACATCAGATATCAGCACATATCCTATATTGTGCATCCCGAGTATTGATTAGTCTGCTGTATCCATGAGTTTCAACTCATTCTTTCTCAGGACAAGTTACAGAAATGAACTTTTTCTCTCCTTCATGTACATGGCTAATTCCTCTGCAATCACCGCCTGCAGACACTAACATATGTATGTATTCATCACACTGGAGTGGAGCAGTGAAAGCATGCTGGGCCTGTAACACCGAGTCAGATGGATCAAAAATGTCCTCTGGGGAATGTTCACCACCAGCAGAGCTGTATGCTATTTGACTCAGGCTTGACATGCGGGGTGGTTTGACTTGCCAGCAGGACGAAAGGCCCATTCATACTCTATAAGAACGAGAAGAACGTTCTATACTCCAAGGTCCTGCCGAACAATATCTAATAGCTATCAGTCATAGTTTAGTGATATTTGTTTTTTAACCTTGCTACTGTGTGAGCCCCGCAGCTCTTTCACATGTCGGAGGCGTACTTACGTGATGCACCTGAAGACATCACTCAAAGCGTCATGTCCTGCAGTTAAAAGACAAAAAACTGTCCTTATTAATGAAACAGTTCAGGGAAATGCATTTCTGAAAGCACTGGAAGGCTAGGAATATGCTGAGCAGTTGAAAAGTTAAAATACGGCTTCACAGACGTGTGGCTGCTGTGAGGTGGCGTAGCCTGCGGGATTGACAGCTTCTCCTCAGAGTAGGAACAGTCCTGTCGAAAAGAAATTTTTTTGGGCAGCTGGCTGACGTCACTGACAAATTTTCTTCTTGTTCTGACGGTTTCAAAAGGAAGTATACAGGGGTCTTAACTGAGGGCATTAGTTCTATGCGTAGCATATTACATTTTTTTTAAAATAGGACATATGCAAAAATTCACTCTCTCATGGTTTTCCTACAGTAATGTGTGTCCCCATACCCGGGAATGTCACTGAAGTGAAGTGAAGAAAGAAGAAGGTGTTAATGGAGAAGTCGACCGCATGACTGCAAGCTAAACTGTAAGCATGGTGCGTACAGGATTCCGGCTGGCAGCGCCACTGGGGAGCGACATATAAAACTTTAGGAAGTCTTGTTGTCGATTCCCATTAAAAATTAAATCAATCCACTCTGTCCTCACAGGCTCAGACGAAGGCAGTGAAAATTTACTCCTCTGCTCGTTGATACAATTAATAATGGTGCATCTGGCGTGTTTTGATTGTGTCTTCCTACCGTAGCGTGGAGCATGCTGCTTGTGGGTGGGTCAAAGGGAGGGCCTATTTGGATTGGGGTTGGCTAAAAACTTTGGTGAAGATATCAAGGGTTTGCTTTCATCGGAGTGCACGCTTTAGAAAACAATTAAACAAGCCAGAGAATGAGAAGGCAGAATTTCTTCACTTCTGGAGTGATATTCCCAGGTGTGGAGACGGTAATTACTGTAGGAAAACCATTAGAAGGTGCATTTTGCATGATATGGCCCCTTTAAATCATCTGTCTAGTAAACAGGACAGCCTGGGTTCAAATCTCAGCAGTTCCTTTAGTGCTTGAACTAAACTTTTAACACCCAGCAGCACTGTGAGATCCCTCTGTATCTAGTATGTGTAATCATGGTTAACCTTGGAGAGGATTGATTACATAGAAAAACTAGATTACCTCGGGGCGTTGATAAAGTTTGCTTTCCTTTCTCCTTTTTGCAACACTGTAGAAGACATCTCTAAAAAGTCTCAACAGCAACATAAACAAACAGAACATAACATAGTTACCACAGTGGCATGTGTGTTCATGCTGAATGGTGTGAAGATCTTTTTATTCACAAACATAGTAAAGGACATCATGAATGGAAAGAACCTGTGTTTCTACTTGTGGTTTGAACATGTACTTACAATCAAATGAAATTAAAGAAGTTTTTCTTCAGTTATAGGCAGTTTCCTCTTCTAAATCCTGTTCTCATCCAAACACTGAGGATGAGCTGCTGGCCTGACCGTCAGGTGGAATCTGGCAATACATTGTTTTGCTCACAAACTCTTTGGCCTGAAGATTAAAGCACATCCTTTTAATTATTAGACAAACCCCAGGCCCTGAGGATATTTGCAATTCTTTGCAATTGTTTTTGTTTTGCATAAGATTTTTATGGTACGTGTTTTATTTTGCTATAACAATGTGTTTGAGTACAAGTTACCCTCACTTAGCAATCTCATCAGTAAGTATTTTGCACCAGTAAACCCAGCCTCCACAGAATGATATGGGCATCGCATTTGTCAAGCATATGTCCATTTTACCTTTTGGTATAAGCTGCGGAACACGATGAGGGATGAACCGATACCACTTTTTTAATAGATGAGTACAACTACGAGTACTAATCTTTAGCTACTTGCCAATAATGAATACCAATAAGAGTACTTAATAAATGCCATAAAGTGTAATTTATACTGATTTATGTATTTTATACGATATGTGAAGGCTCTGCATCGATGCCATTTGTACCTCCAAAAGCCGACTTTACACTGCAGACCGAGGTGTTTGAGTCCTGAAGCTCTTTAGCATGTAGCACGGCTCAGAGTAACGTGCTGAGCAGTTAAACTAATGACATTGAGCTAACTCTGCTGGTGCAATTGTCTACGGTGATTAAGTTGCTGGTGTTGTACGAATGATCTCGCCGTGATATTTTAGAAGAACATAATTAACAGTTCATCTTACTTTCGACCAAACCGCTGACATCCCTTGTCCTCTCAGTGTACCTGCTGCTGACATTGCTGGAGTCTCGTAATACTCACCAAGTTGGATCTTTTAAGAGAACATGTACAAGTACGTCGCGCAGTATTGGACCTGATTCCTGATACTGGCATCGGAGCATCCGGAAGGATGATGAAAACTAGTGGCGGCTGGTTAATAAGTAATAAGAGAGTCCCAATAAGTGCTCTCTATTCACTAGCTGTTTAAAAGAACACTATTTTCATCACTGGGGGCCTCTCTCAATCAAAGAAGGCTAGATTGTTGTTTTATAAATGCACTGTATTTGTACTGTACCATTGGCTGTAATTGAATAATAATGAAGAGCCCAACTTAAGAAGTTTATCAACAGCCGCCACTGATGAAAACCAAGGGCCCTGTTGGTACGCAGACATGTAGACAGACTTCTCCTACAGTCACACTTCTACACCACTAAAATTTGCAATTTTGGTAATTATCCATCCAGACATTCATTCATCTATTATCTTTAATACTTTATATGGGAAGCACAGAAAGACTCACCAGCAAATTTCATAACAGATCCAATTCCACTCGTACTCGTACTTTGTAACACCTGAACAATCCATTGGCGATTACTTTTGCTTTATAAGGTTGACGCCCCATATAAATGTACTTTTAGTTCCTGTGTCATTTTCCCAATTTCAATATAAGTACCCTCCAATAAAAGTTGAAAGTTTGCTCCTAAAGTTTAATTTCAAGTCCATTTTGGTGATGCACAGAGCATAAATGTTGTAAAATAAAACTGTTATGATGTCCAAATATCTATGGAACGGACTGCTGTGGGTGGTAGTCTATTCAAATCACGGTTATATTTCCATTGACTGGTTAATCTGCAGAGCGGAACAGACTTAACATTCTGATTTGGTCTGGATGTGTTGCAAATGGATGCAATAATGTTTAATTTATTAGAAAGTGATATTTACTAAAGTGAGCAGATTCTAAATGTTGTGCTTAGTCCTTCCTTAGCCCCTCATTGTGAGGTTCATTTGACAAGTTGTCAATAGGATCAGATGAATGACACAGAGAGACACACATTAAATCAATTCAGTGTCATATATCACATCTTTGAAATGTGGGAAGGAACAGGAAAGCGAATCTATTGAAAACACGGCAGTCAAACTCTACTCATACATGTCTGAACCCTTAATTCTTTGGTCTGCATCTTCCTTTCCATTCATCTTCCATTCCAGCCAATTGTATAGTATAGTATAATATAGGGTAGCTTAGCATAGTATAGCATAGTATTCCCCCCATAATCTCTACCCCTTCTCAAATCAACATTTGAATCCCTCCCCACAACCTGTCTGGTTCTGCAGGTTTCTTCCTGTCAAACGTTGTGGTGCCACGACAGCTCATTTTTCGCCTCCTCTGCTTGCTCATGTGGGATTATTGGTTTTTCTCTGTAAAGGTATCTTCAAATGACTGTCTTGGATTTCGCGCTATAGAAATATCATATATTTGAATGAATTAAAACCTTTAAAATCACATTTTTGGCATCACTCACTTTAAAATGCATGTTGAAGAAGGACCTTCTAAAGGATGTCTATGTGAACCTGAAGGCAACCTGTGGTAATATGCAGCTCCACATATTGGATGAGATTCGTGTGTCAGGGGGTTCAATCAGAAAAGGACGCACCACAAAGCAACAAGCCGCCACAGCAGGTATAGCTGTCAGTGGTGGAGTGCGGTTCAGTGGAGTGTTTGAGAGGTATTTTGCAGGGGAAGGCTTTATTACTTAGAAGTTGTTAATGTATACCCTACTTTTTTTCTTTTTCATCGTGATAGCCATTTCTACACCAGCCTTCTTGTTTACTTCAAAGAGCTCATCATAACAACATTGACCGCACTTGATCCTGAAGTGTTTTTGACATCCTTTTGGCCCATGAAGCCTCATTCTATCCACAATCTCTCGAGGGTCGTTCTCGAGCAGATTACATTTTTGCTTCATTCCAGCTCTGACTATAACCCTCTGTCCTCCCTGCTTCCTTCATCCATCCCTGCAGTAAAGCCGTGACAATAGAGCGGTATTTAAACTCTGTGCTCAGATTTATGGGGTCAAATCCTATCTCCAATACAATACTTTTTTTTCTCTCCCACCCAATCTCCTCTGACTCACCCTTCTCTCTATTCAACCAACATCTAATAAAAATAGATTGCATTGTCTTGTATTACCTGGGTGAGGTCGTGTAAGAAAGTCACAAGTTCAAATTAAGTATCAAACGCCTTTAAATTCTCTCGTCACTTCACTTACAGTGAAACCATTTTGTATGCAAAGCCGGCAGTCTTACAGCACAGTGAGCTTCACCCTCATCACTTCTGCTCTGATGTGCTTATATTGGGAAAAAAAAAGATAAAATGAGATCTTACAACTAAAATCAATGAAAACCAAGTGGAGTTCATATCGAGGGTCCATTTACGTGCAACAAATTGCAAAAAACGAGTGTTTAGAGCCATGGGAAACTTTTTGAAAATGACTCCCAAGGTGGAACTTGTCAATAATGGTCAAGCTCTGTTGTCGTGTCGACGGGCACAAACAACACTTTCTGGAAACCCTTGGTGTCAGTCCCAAGGTGACTGAGAAACATGGCTTTCCTGTGTAAACAGACAGACTGTTGCTGCATAAAGGTGAAACTTTTCTGAAATGAAAATGCAAAAATTATGTGTTGTCACTTGAAATGTTATGTGGATGGCTTCTCAGTCAAGACTTCTGATGCATTTCAGTCTCGATGCATTTTTGGTAAAGAGCAAGGAGGGATAATTAAAACTGCAGACGACGTATTGAACATCTTGCAGCTCTCGGTGGTGAAATGTGAGCAGGTGAGTTGGACCAGTTGTTATGAAAGGACAAACAGGTCAGAGATCACATGTCGAAAGAACACACACCAGATGACTTTACATCAGAAGCCAAAGAGATGGAAAGTAGAGCAGGGAGAAAGGAAGGCCATGTCCCTCAAGAAATCAGTGCTGATGAAAAGCTTTCTCTCGGGACTTGATGTAAAGGTTGACTCCTTTGATCGTCTTCTGCATGTTTAAAACATGTGTTGTATTAAAAACGTATAACTTTGACCTTTTGGGTTGCTTCAAGAGCATCAGGGAATTTCCCACAATTCAAGGAACTGTGAGAGAGTGGCATTTTATCACCAGGAAGAAGCCAGAACCTCCTCAATTCCCAGAACTGTCCTCAGCTGATTTTAACAATCTGATCAGTTCACAGCTAGTAAGATTTTTTTTAAATGCTTTTTGCCATCGTAGCCGCAAAGCATCTATTTGGGTTTAGCCTTAGTTACGTAATTCATTAAAACATAACCTTGGGTTTTTACCCTGTATCAGCTGACAGGGGCTCAACACCGTGTGATCCTCAAGAACTCTTTTGTCCTCCTGGCCCTCACACTGTACAACTCAACACTGAGTGGTGGTGGCGGTGGTGTGTGTCTGTGTGTGTGTCTGTGTGTGTGTGTGTGTGTACGTGTCTGTGTGTGTGTGTGTGGGGGGGGTGCTTAAAGTGTTTTATTATGCAGATTCCATAGAATTTAAAACTAGAAGTTTTTTTATGCACTAACATTTTCTTGTGCTTTTTATTTGTTAGCTGTTGCATTTAGGCTACTGAAAACTTTATATATCTATCCATCTATCATGTATGGAAGAGCATCACTGTATTTGCACAAACACATAGCTACACATTCTGGGATAAATATCCTTTAAGTAGAACTGCAGTATGAAAACTTGTAATTTGTGGGGAGAATAACCCCTGAAACCCAGGAGGATTCAGTCAGAATGAAGAAAGTTTTTTTTGCAGTGAAAAATGTCTTTAAAACCTTGAGGGAGTCCAGTTATCCCTGTGAAACAATTAACATAATCCAGCACATTGTTGTTACTTTACAATAAGTAACTCCTCATTTTGAATCAAATTAGAGTCAAAACAAATCCGCAGTCTGCCGTGTATTGCCGCTATGGGGTGTGAACATTCAGAACTGTATAAACATGATATAGAAGTTTTCCAACTAATAACTTTAATAACGAGACTAATATGCCAAACAGAGAGCAAACGTGAAATCTGCTGCCGCCACTGAGTGATTTAACTTCATACAACAGCTGAACATGTTCCATTGAAACCGTATGCAGAAGAGCTTTTAATTTCCATTTTCTGGCATCTTCTCCACCTTTGCATGACCTTCAGCAAGCAAAACAATCTAATTTGAAGTGGGAGGAAAGAAACCAGCACATGCAGGGAAGCAAACACATGCAGGTGCTGAGGTCAGCGAGGTAAACTACTGTATTACTTGCTTGTTATTACTTGCTCACGTTCAATTAGGGTTTTTCCAAGTAGAATCCCAGGTAGTGCATAATGAGGTACTTGGACTTCCTGTAGCATCTCGTGTAGTTTGTTTTTCTGGCTAATTGCTAAACCGAGCACAGTTTGAGGGGCTGCGAGCGGGAGTCGAGCCTGCCAGGTGAAGGTAGGACTTACTGGATTGAAAGCAGACACGTTTATTCTCCCTCAGTCACTGACGAGCAGTAAATTCATCAGTTCAGCCTGCTTCAGGGAAGAAGAACACAATACTTCAGTTTTCTGTCGGTTTGGGGCTACACATTTGATGGTTTCAGAGGCCATTTAAAGTAAACGTGACTCACAAGCTGACAAAGTCATGCACATGAAAATTGCAAGAGAAGAAAAGCAGCTTAATTGAAAAACAGAAAGAAAACAAGAAAACTAATGCGGAAAGAATGAAACCCAATGAGTGTCAAAACAATATTTAAAAAAGAGAATGAAAGGTTGTTCTTGACATTTATTGAAAGCTGGGCTGCAATGAGGGCCCATTTATACAATGCTTTCCACTGAGGAAGTAAAACTTTTGTTTCATTTTGGGTGTCCATTTACACGACAACGCAACTTTTTGAAAATGGCTCCCAAACCGGGACTTTCTGGAACTGGTCCAAATCCATCTCCATGGAGATGATTGAAATATTGCTACCGCACATGTGCACAATGGCTGTCGTAAATAGTTGTTGTGCATGTGTTCAGTCGATGGACAATGTATTTCTCCAGTGTCATGATTCCCAGTTCATATTCTCCTGGAACTTGATAGTTTAGTTGTTGAGTCACCGTGATAACAATCCAATGTGGTCGTCTGTCCATACAGATGTCCTTGTACTCCCATTGTCAATGTTTATATCGTATTCTTCTCTGCACGGTTGTTTGTGGTTCGTTACAAACACAAACAAACAGCATCTAATAACAGCATGACATGAAAACTACATTTTCAGCTGTTCCATAATTTCTGCGTAAACATACATCCTTTTTAAAAATTTGACGTGTAGATATGAAAATGGCCCAGGATCCACAACTTAACAACAAAAAGCCACAACAGAGATTCACAGCGGTTGGAAGATCAGGCTTTGTTTCCGGGGAACAATATCTTGTGACAGAACCAAAGTGGAACCAAATGATAGCAGGGCACAAACATAACATGATGCTGTTTTCAGCATGGTGACCAATATTGCTTAGTGGTGAAAACACATTATTTTTCAAAAAAGTCTCCTGTAATCAATATAGTCCTTCAGGAAACCCCCCCCCCCCCCAAGAAGTAAAACTTTTTCTTCTGACTGCTGGGCATTTGTGTTATGGCTCTTTGTGGCTGTGTTGTGGTATTGGCCCTCCTGAGCCACCATATGAAACTAAACACAAAAACTACATGCTCTCCATGAAACGTTGTCATGTGAAACAGGCCTGACAAATTTTGAGATATGCAGTTTTTAGATGCCAAGTTCTTTTTGTGTTTTTGTCTCAATGCTCAAACTCGAACCAGCTGAGATGACAACAGCGGACAACTCTTTGTGTTCTTTATTTTGTTGTTAAATGATGCGTGCTCTGGTTCGTTGAAAGCCTTAATTGAAAAGATACAAAACACATTATTAAACAAATCAAACACCAATCCAGTTCACCACAGACTGGTCAAATTCAACCCAGTCGTACAAATTGAATCACATCCCCATACATGCCACAAAATACCCAAACAATAATAATAATAATAATAATTAAAAAAAACCCCAAAAAAAACAGATCAATGTGATCTCTGCAGGCATCCACCCGCAGCAGCAAACACAGCTTGGCTCCTCTCTCCAGCAGCATGCCACTCACCTGCCACGGATCCTCCTGATGAGGCCAGGCTCTTTTACTCTACCTGCACAGCAGGGAGAGTGGAGGAATGCCGCTTGTGCATTCCTCCACTCCAGTAACTGACATGACCTGAAACAATAAAAAAGAAGTTGTACAAAACAAAGGAAAACCCGGTGCACAACTCGACAGTAGAACTCGTTGTTCAGACCAGCTTCTTGCTGTGGTGGGATAGTTTGCATTGTCTGGAGGACTCCTTGATCTCAGCTGGTTGGAGTATTATACTCCTGGTGGCCACTGCTAGAGCCAACAATGCTGTCATCATAAGATTGTGACCAAAATTGAGTTTTTTATTGAACTTATCTTGAGGCTATTCTAAAGTTGTAGAAGAGAATGAGAAAACAAAGATATATCCGGATGAGATCTATAACTTTACCATAGATGTGACTAAATGTTCCATACAACAAAAAGTGTAGAAGTTCTTTATCTAAACTATATTATAATACAGCGCACACAAATCTTAACATGAATATTAATTTAATCAAACCTTATTTTTATAAGACACCCTTATCTTAAGTTCATAATGGTTTGTTTCCTTCTATGATCTAAGGTGTGAATGTTATCTTTATCCATGACTAGACTATTGACTCAGACTTCAAAATACTGATCCACATCATAATCCCTTCACGCTCTGACCATGAAACACAGTGTCGTATGTATGAGGCTTTTATGTACTGGGCTTTCAAAATGAAGCATCATGTTTTCCTCTGAGTGTTTTCAAAACCTGTGTGGGTGCGCTTAGGTTTTCCACAGGTACTGCTGTTTCCTCCCACAGTCCAAAACTACATGTTTGAGTTGAGTTGAGTTGAGTTGATCAGTGTTTGGACTGGTGACCTGTCTTATGTGTATCCTGCTCCATAGTCAGCTGGGATCAGAGCAGGCTGCACATGCTCATTCATCCTCTATATCAGTGGTTCTCAATTATTTTCTGTCATGCCCCCCCGAGAGGACAGAATTTTTTTCAGGCCCCCCCCCCCCGAATTGTACTACCATTGAGAACCTGATAATATTTATTTGTTTATCTGTATAAACCACTGTATGAGTTGCTGGCACCAGCATTCTGCATACAATCGCCTGATTATCAAAATAAATTAATAAAATGAGCTGGAGGCCCTTTTTTTTGTCAATAAAGACACTAATACTGAAAGTCGCGCCTGCCTCACGCCCCCCCTGACACCCCACCACGCCCCCCCAGGGGGGCTCGCCCCACCATTTGAGAAGCACTGCTCTATATGGACATTAAAACGGACACATTGACTTGAAATGGTGGAAATGTTACTGCCTTCATACTTCCATATGTCCATTGTTTTGGAAAGAGCATATGCTAATTCGGCTTTAGTCTAACATTCTTGTCAAATACCAAGAAAGAAGGTAGAAATCTTTATTCTGTTCCTGATAATGAACACAGAGACGAAGGTGTACTCACCGCGGGAAACAGTGAATCCAGCTGAGGCTGGTAAACAGTTTGAGAGAGGTCGGTGGTGAATACTATTTTCTTTGATAAGTTCCATCCTTTCTGTTATTCACATCTAATCTCAATGCTCCTGGAGATCCTGCAACCTATGACCCGTAACTGTGAGCTTCCAGGAGAAGAAATAATGAACCAAGAGCTCTTTGTGGATCTAACATTGAACATAAATATGTCTGAACTTGTAAAACCAGCATAGAAAACCAATGAATGGATGGACAAATGTCTCCTGTCAGTTGAAAAATGATAAAAGCCAGGATGTTATAATGTTCTTTTCAATTTTTACAGAATATTGTTACAGTGACAGAGTTGGCTGAGGAAGTTAAAGACCTGCTGAAGAGGTAGCATCACTTTCCCGTGTTAAAGATATTCTTAGCTTTTTCTCAGATGAAGGTTTATTTTGTTGTCTCATTTTCATCCATCTTGACTCAGACACTCTGCAAATGTCTCAAGTGGTTTCACTGTGGTTTTCCCCGGCTGAGTGTCATTTCCCTCGAGTGTTACTACGCATATGTGTGTATTTGATTATGTAAGCTTTTGGAAAGTGTTTGCGATGATGGTGAGGAAGGTGCATCTTCCAGCAGCTGCTCACACACACACAGTGTGACACACAATCTGAAGACAGAGCAGTGAAAGCAGGAGAACACACACACACACACACACACACACACACACACACACACACACACACACACACACACACACACACACACACACACACACACACACACACACACACACACACACACACACACACACACAAATGTCACCAGTCACTTTTCATGCACCAGTAAAGTGCACAATGGTAAATAAGACAACAAAGTAGGAATGTTTTCGTGAATATTATTCGTAAATGGATTTGAATGCTAACATATTGATGTGACGTCTAGTACCAATGGAAGTGATACATTATAGCCTCATTTACATCATGTTTTCAAGCAAAACTTGACAATGGTGCTTGGAGCTACGAAAGATATGACTTTTAGAAAATGGGTCTCAAGATGGAACTTTTTGAAAAACAAGGTGATTCTGTCTCTGTAGAAATGGGGATAAAGCAGCTTCTCTGAACACTGCGACTGTTCTCATACACCACGGCCATAGTAACTCATTGTTCTGCACATGCTCAGTAGATGTGCAAAAACAACAAGGTTTCAACAACAAGAGTGTCATGACTCCCAGTCCATCTTCTCCTGGACTCCTCCTGGACTCCTGTTCACTGTAATAACAATCCGACTTGGTCATCTGTCCATACAAATATCCGTGTACTCCCAGTGTTAATGTTTATTGCTTATTCTTCTCTGTGCGCATGTCTGTGTGTGGTATCATCACAAAAACAACTACAAGTACCAACTCATAGCCAAGCATGCTAACTACATCATTTTCAGCATTTCTGACGTTTATTAAAAAGCTTCAAAATAATGTTCAACATGAATGTTTTTTCTGAAATGATAGAACAAAAACAAAGTGTTTTCACTGGAAACACTGTGTGTATGTGAGTATGTGGTAATGAAGCCAGAAAACATCACACGCATGTTGAAATAGTGAACAACAAAAAACATGATCAAATCGGAGAAAGAAAGATGGATGAGATGATGAAATGTCAAATGAAAGAAAGAAAGAAAATGACAGCATGAGAGAAGGTTAAAAAATATATATATCCAGTTTTCGTTCCAGAGTTGAAGACTGTGAAAGTTGTTTCCTGTTTATTCTCTGGGCGCGCTCGGCCCTTTGATGTCTGTCTCTGAGGTGTGTGTGTGTGTGTGTGTGTGTGTGTGCGTGCGTGTGTGCGTGCGTGCGTGCAGAGCAGGGAAATTGGCTTGTAGCTCATGTTCACAGACGTCACCTGTCAATGTGGAGCCTGTTCGTTAGTTCACGAGCACAGGAAATAAACCATAAATTACCATTAGCCCCCCTCAGCAGCTGCAACATAACAACCAACTACCTGTATTTGTTCCTGTTTGTGCCATTTCTTCCTCTAATTCCCTCATCTCTCACGCTTTATTCGTTGTAACCTCCAACCTCCCCACACTATGTCTCTTCCCATTATGTAAGAGCAATGAATAGTTTTGGATGAATGGTGGAGACGTTACTCCGTGACTGCAGAGTTCGGGAGTTCAGTTGTCTGAATTATCAGTAGGCTTGCTGGGGTTTTCTCCGCCGGCCTCGGTATCATGCTGAGGTGTTTTCGGCATCGTGCAGAGTGAGAAGTCGACTGTGGTCTTTTTCCAGCCATGTTAATGATGCAGCCCACTGCGAAGTGAGAAAAAGAAACTAATCTCCAGCACACATCGCTTACTTGGTGGCCAATTGTGCTCAATTATACTGAAAGGCTCATCCTGAATATGAAAAATTACTCTTGTGGTTTGCCACATTTGAGTTTCTTGTGTGGAATTGAGCAATTATTGCACATTGCAACCAGGTGAGTCTCAGCTGCCTCCTACATGCTGTCTGTTCACTACATTACACCAAACTGGAAAAAGACCGTATAGGTAGATTTTGATTGATTGGGACAATGATTATGTGAGAAAAAGGTGATTCATCTGGATTAATCAAAGTTTGATTTGCTCAGAACCTGGAGAAAACATGAAAAATTGGATCCTTGTGTGGCGGTGGCAGCCTGCGTGCGTGTCCTGGAGCCAATTCAAACCTGAAGCTTGGCTCCTTAAATTAATAACATGAGAAACTATAATTTAAAAGCTGTTTTTAAAAAAAATCGCAAAGTGATTCCAAAAATGTAAAAGATTGAAAGGTTGACGATGTCGCCACATGATTTTAAAGAGCCAGAGGACTATATAAGGCTGTAGACTCGTTAAAAGCAGGGGGACATTTACCAATATATTACGTTTGAACATGTAGAAAACACGACGTCCAAAGAAGTCCAAGTCCATCAGGTCAAGTTCTGCTGGTCCTTCATTTTACCGTCTTTGTGGAACCGCTTGCCACTGGAGACCGCTCACTGGGAAAATAAACATCCCAGTATGCACACCAGGGAGGCCCTCAGCAGGTCTCCTTCATTCTCCTACCTTTTTACTTTGTTTGTTCAGTGCAGTTGTTATTTTTTATAGCTTGTTCTTGATTCTTTATTACAGTTTTAACATGATTTTGACAGAGGTTAAGATTGAGGTGTGTTGAAATTTTGTGTCAGATCTGGCCAACCCGGTGCTGACCGTTGTCGCAAGCCATATTTACTTTTGTGCTCAGCTTGACGTCAAGCCCTCTTCTGTGCATGCGGGCTACTTTGGGGTGGGATAACATTCATTGCAGTCTGATGGAGAGTGATTTTAAAATGTTGGGTGAACAATCACTTAAAGAAGTCGGATATTAGCAAGATATTGGAATTGAGTATCAAGACTTGCAGTGTGAACCAAGCATTAGAAACTCGTGGGCGGTAGCGAAGCCGTCAACCCAGTCGGAGTGTTCTCATTGGGTGGGTTCAGTCCACTGTGCGCCATCGTCCCTCGTCTCTGTTCTCCAAGTCAGCTTCCGGCTTCCTTCTTGAGTTGTGCACCCGTCGCTCGTTTGGTAATTCATTAAATGCTGCTTGAGTTTATTCAGTGTGTCTGTTGCCTTCAGGGGAAAAAAATTAAAGCAAGTCGAAACACTGCATACAGAAATAAATCTATTCAATAAAACTTCTGGGTAAAAACACAGCAATATAAAACACAAAAACTAGGATTAAAAATGAAGCAAAAACTATTCAAACATGCATAAAAACCCTGTCAACACTGACCCTGAAACATTTGTGTGAACAGAGTTTGGTTTGCAGATGATTTGATCGACTAAGGAAGCCAATAGACGCCAGAAGTAAGTGATGTTATAGCAACTTCCTATTTTAAATAAGTCCATATAAGAATTGTGTGTTTCAGTCTCCTTCCAAAGTGCAGTTAATACTCTATGAGTCGTAATGATGATCTTAAATATCTGATATGCTGTCTAAATAAGCTTAAGAGTTATAGAATTCCACTTATTCTGTTCCAGTTGCAACAACATTTAAAGCCTTTTCTTATGTCTGTACTAGTGTCTCCTAAAATTCTCGTAGAGCTCAGAACTTACATAATCTCAGAAGGGCATTAAAGGAATTTAAAGAGTGATGTTACATTATTTCTGTCTGGAAAACTCAACTTCTTTGTGCTTGCATTATTACTCTGGAAAATAAAGACATTTAAAGCTGGATTTCTTAAGCAGACGAGATATTCAGATCATATTTTTATATAAAGAATTAAATCAACATCATTGATTGTTGAAGACTTATTAGAGGCATATAATTTGTTGTATAAAGGTACTTTCTCACCATACAGAGGAATCATACACAGCTGTGTACTTTTAATTCATTTAAAAACAATATGAAGAATATGAAAGGAAACTTGCAGTATCTTGAGGCCGGATCAAATGCCCTCTTTCTAAGAAATAAAATATATTTGGTCATTTGATGATTAAATGAACAATCCAACATGCGAAAATATAGCCACACCTGGCTGGTCACTTCCAGGATAATTCTAACAGAAATAAAATAGAATGAGCTGAATGCATATAAAACTGCTCTGATATCATTAGTCTGCCCTTTTATTTTACATTGCAGGGTCTCTACATTTTCTGCCTTACTCGTGTTTTATATTGTCCAAATTCTCAAATGTACCTTTTTAATATAATAGATTTCAGCTCCTCCTTGCGTCTGATGTTTATTGTGCCTAGTTTGTGTGTGTGTGTGTGTGTGTGTGTGTGTGTGTGTGTGTGTGTGTGTGTGTGTGTGTGTGTGTGTGTGTGTGTGTGTGTGTGTGTGTGTGTGTGTGTGTGTGTGTGTGTGTGTGTGTTATCCTTGGAGAGTTGGAAATCTGCACTATCTGTACTTTTTAAAAAGTCAACCATTGTAAGTTCCCGCTGTTTTGGGATATCTACACAATGATTTTTGTGTCATAACTGACATGTGACATTCAATTTCATGAATAAAAGATGCATCTGGCCCCGGCTAAAACACTGATATACATTGGAAAAGGTCAGCAGGGTCCCGTACGTGTTCTGATAAGCTGTCCAACTGTTATCGGTTAATTTATATTAATCATGCAAATATATTACAGGATCGTGGTCAATGTCTAGACTTTAAATTGCATGCTACATTCTTCTCAACATCATATTCAAAACCAAATCTTATATCTGGTTCTTCATCATTCATTACATTCACTAAATTTGACATTTGACATGGCGTTTAGGAAGTAGGGTGAGTCAAAAAGTCAAGAAGCTCATTGCTCCATGAACTAAATGACATGTGATGAAAAGAATCAAGCAGAAGGGAGATGTATCCCTCCAGCCTTCCCTGCAAAACTAATTTAAATTTGAATTTAGACAGAAGCGGTCAGGTTTTAGTTTTCAGACAGACTTTCGGTATCAATGTTTGCTGTGTAGCTGTGGTTGCTGTGCTTTCAGGAAAAAAATGGGCTGGATGCTGCAGTGTTTTGGAGATCACACAGAGCAAAGAGCCTCATTGTGCTGCTGTCTGGCTGAACTGACGATACATCATGCTGAGGAGGAAGAATTACATTCTAGCCTATTTAACTGGACACAAAGATCATACTGGTGCACTCACTTCTCTCTATTCCCCTAAACCAGGGGTTCTCAACCTTTTTCGGGTCCTGGACCCCCTGCATATTTAAGACCAACCCTGAGGATCAAAAAAGTAGAGCAGCGCATTTGGTTACCTACAAATCGCACTTTATTTCAGGTTGCTGTGCAGTTAATAATCCGCCACGGCCCAGACAGGTGGCTTCCGTGGGCCGCCTATTGACGACCCCTGTCATAGGATCTTTTTTTAAAAGATGTTTGATTTTCGCAGACCCCTTGCAATTACACCACGGACCACTAAGGGTCTGCAGACCTCTGGTTGAGAATCACTGCCCTAAACAATGTGGGACATCAGTGAATATTTCACAGCCTACTTCATGATTCAGTATTCAATATTACAAACGATAGAGAGGGAAAAAGTTACAAGTATTAAATTCTATATAAGTGGGGAGACGGTTGGTGGTACAGTTAAAAAAATACATATAAAATAGAAATAGAAATAAATACCTTTCAGGTTGGACCGCCAATGTTTCTTTTTAACCCATAGGGTGAGGGATCTTACTTGAAAGTATTGAAAGTGAGCATACACACAGGCCAAACAGCTACAGCCAGAGTGAACCAGCAGGAACTCGACGAAGTTGGTCATTTTACTTATCAGGGAAACATTCTCAGTAACAGTGGTGACACCCGAGCTCAATATCAACTGCAGGATTGGAAAAGTGGTTGCAGGTTTCCAGCTGTTTCCAACAATTTGGTCAAACTCTGCCAGCACCTGCGAGATATAGAAACCAACCACCAAGATTTATGAGTGTCTAAATGCTTTCCATCAGGGGTCCATGTGTAAAATCCTAAATGTTACCTGGCGTGAACGGGTCAGCAACGAACATGGTGGGCCGTCCTTTCTGCCGGTTCCTTCTGGGTGGGTGTCAGTGGCTGCCGTGCCCCCGGGACACTGAGTTTGCATCCTTTCTCTGCTTCAGTCATCTTGAGGTTGATCTTGGACTTGAACGGTACTTTACCCCCCCCTTAGTGACACTCAATGCAGCGTGATCGTTTACCTTCAGGGAGGGAAAGTGTCGAAGAGATTCTATGGAGATCAAGATCTCGGACTTTACAAGAAATTGTTGCAACTGTCTTGCGGTGGGTCACATTCTGTGCCCCCCCCCCCAGAACACTGCCCAGCCTGAACAACCGTGATGCAAAATCATCATGGGGTTAATTGGAAATGACTACAAGTGATCCGGTGAAAGACATTTCGGGACGATCTCAAGCACGTCAACATCCCCTGGCACGGATGTCATCGAGTTGGGCCCAACTGACAACATTGAAGGAGATTGGTCGACTTATGTTCCACAGGGAAAAAGCCAGACTGAACTGAACTGATCTTATTGGTGACTTCCTCTTTTTACCAAAAATGTCATTGTAAAATAGAGCTCTGTTAATACAAGAATTGAGAAGCAGTTTCTGTACAATCAAACAAGCCACTTCTTCTGACGGGGCCGTTACAAAACAGAGAAAGAGCGGAGTGTTGCATGTGAAAGGAGAAATATTCTTGGTTCTTTCTTTTCAGTTTCTGGGAAGTGTGCCGTTTCCTTTCAGGGACAAACTGTCAACGTTTCCATCTTCTGCCTCTTTTCCGTCAATCATCAGTCCTCAGCTTCAACTCTGTCAAATGTCAGTGAGCAGAGAGCGGGCCACAGGCTATTGCTGGCATTCACTACTGACAGCAGGAACACACACACACACACACACACACACACACACACACACACACACACACACACACACACACACACACACACACACACACACACACACACACACACACACACACACACACACACACACACACACACACACACTGTGGCGTAAGTGAAGGGAAAATGATCGGTTATTTCCTGATTGATCCTGACAGTCTGATCCAGTTTCACACAGTTCTGAGAAGATGCTGCGTACAAGTTTGTTCACTCCCCCTTCCTCCCGTCTATTGATTTTCTACACACACTTCATTCCAGGTAGGATTGTTGTCGCAGGGCCTTGTCCTGCTGACATGGAACTGCACACACCTCCAGGCCATTAATCACAGCACCAAATGAACTGAATGCAGTATTTTCTATCAGAGGCTGTTTAAATTGTGAACCTGAACTGTCATTCCAAGGTTAGGGAACGGTAATATACAGATGCCATGAGCACTAAGGAGGTTTCTCTGAAGAAATGACACATAACAGGGTTTGTTCTGTTAAGTGGGTTTCAAATGTTGAATTAAAGTTTATTTCTTGCAGACTTTTTAATATATAAATACTTGGTGGGGCAAGATTTTATTTCAGGTCCAGTCTCCCACATGAAAGGCAAGAATTCTATCAGTAGACCAACAGTGAATTCATACATATCATTCTTACAAGGCTTTTATGACAGCGTTACTTCGTTTACCTCCAGTTTCTGTTCTAAAATAACACTTTCAAAGTTGTGCTCCAGTAAATAATCAAGCTTATGCATTTTAATTCTTACATTAACTGTTAGCTCAAGCTTCACATAAGCTGCCATTTGTCACGACTCGCTCTGTTTCTGTTAAGCAGTGCCGACATTGGCTCCAGCCAATGAGCTTTAAACTTCCAAATGCCTGGCCCCACATGAAAATCTAGTGATCTCATTTACTGTAGCCACAGCCTGAGTATGTGCACTTATAGACTGAGAGGTGAAGACTTTGGGTTCTCCGAAAAGTTCTCCAGAAAACCTACACCGCTGAGTGCAGTCCTGCAGGTTTCTTCCTGTTAAACAAGATTTTCCTCTCAGCCGTCTCCTGCACTATACCTTGAAATGAGCGATAGAAATTACATTTGTTTGAACATTAAACGTGTTCGTTAACTTAGTAATTGAAATTTGAACATATGTTTGGATGCTGAGCATGAAAAGTTGAACTTAGTTCCTCAGTTGATAGTTTTTAGTTGGTTGTGCTTTGTTTAATCGTGCGCACACACATAAGCACATAGTTTGTTGACGCTCACATTGCCGCATTCATTTCAGACGTGGAATGGTGTCACTGCGTGTTGTAGTAAATTGACAGGCTATAAATAATCTTGTGTGTGAAATGGTTCAACTTAACAGCAGTTTCTCATGCACACACACACGCACACACACACACACACACACACACACACACACACACACACACACACACACACACACACACACACACACACACACACACACACACACACACACACATGCACACACACAAACACACACACCCTGTGAGCCCTTCTTGCCAGCTCGGCCAGACCAAACCTCGACATGTTGTGCTTTGTGTCAACTGCTGTCGCTGTGCAGACATTTTTTTCTGTATCCCGTCATGTTTTTAGTGTTTGCTGTCTGTCCTCTGTCCTCCAGCCTTTGAAGAGTTCCGTTGTCTTCTTGTTGAAGCAGTGAATTATTGCAGTGCCGTCAGAGCTTAAAGCTCATTGACGTTGATTTCCTGCCCGTCCTCACATTCTCCCGGCGAGCAGCGGCCCTCTGCGGCGGCTCCTGTATTATTCAGCACGCCAGTCATCCTTATGCCTCGCTCTCTTCACAGAGTGACATGTCTTTTAACAGGGGGCCTTATTAGGCAGCTCAGGGATGGATTCTCCTCCTGCATGATTATATACTTTTTCTTCCACACTGCAATGCATCTGTAAATCCGTTCCTCCGTCTCCCAGCCTCTCCTCCATCCTCTCCTCACTCTGACCCCCGGTGCTGTTTCTCTTTCATTCTCAGTCCATTTCATTCCTCAGTATGTCATTCTCGGGCTTGGATTTCTGCAGCTTTTGTCCCCCTCTCTTCGCTTCTCTTCTCTTCTCTTCTCTTCTCTTCTCTTCTCTTCTCTTCTCTTCTCTTCTCTTCTCTTCTCTGCCTGTCTTTGCCCTCAGCTATGTGGCCATCCAAACTGTCAAATACATTTCCGAGCAAACTTTAAGAATGGAGCCCAGACCAACTAAATAATATGTGACTATTAGCTGTCTGTGTTAAGGAAACTGCCTAGGATTTTTTTTCTTTAATACAGAGCTTTGTGATTCAGCAGGAATATGAAAAGCATAATCGTCAGTTTTGGGGAAACCAATGTGTCAACTAAAGCCAAAGTAAAGTACAACCACTGAAACTGCTCGCAAAGGAAAAGGCAGTACGTTTCCCTGCTTACATTTCTGTCAAGAGTTGGTGAAAATAATTTTTGTTTTATGTATCATCGATTTATCATCTTTGTTACTGTAATAACAAAATCTGACTCAGCCTCAGTTTATCTAGTTTTATCAAATTTTTTAGCCTTTATTGTGTACAAATGTATTTTGAATATGCTTATTTGCATTTATTCAGTTGTGGGCTCTTAAATAAGAGTATGTTTCTTCCACTTAATATTTGGTGTTCGGTTCAGTCCATATCAGCTGATTGTACAATTTGTCCTCATGACCTCTGAAGAAGATGCCTGTCTTCATGGGACACTTGCCCTTGGATTTTAGGGCGTTGCTACATCACAGGTTTTACTGCATCCCAAAATAACATGCTGCATTTTCCATAAATTCACCCTTATAACATTTGTGGATGCTCTGATGCTTGTATTATTTACCTAGCAGTGAGAGAACTAAGGTTTTGTTTATGATCATTTCTCATACGTAGAAATAATAATACGTATTATCATACACATTTTCAATAAAAGACTTCTGAATCTGATCAGTGATGTGTGAGTCTGCTGTAGGTTCCCATCCTGGTTTGTGACAATAGAATAATTGAGGTGTAAAAAATGCAAAGTGCACTACTTTTGTAGAAGTTCAGTGCTCATGTGACACTGTGATCTTCTAATGTTTGACCAATACTCTTTAATTCATTTGGCAGTTCATATTGAGGTTGCAGGTTCAATTCCCATCTCTGCCTGCCTACACGCAGACGTGTCCTTGGGCAAGGCACTGCACCCCAAAGTGCTCTCATTGGAGTGACAGCGCCTTGCACGGCTGCAGCCTTGTATGGTGTGTGAATGGGTGAATGTGATGAATCATGTAAAGTGCTCTGGGGCTGCTCTCAGCGAAAATACATTATATAAGTGAGTCTATTTACATATTGTTGGAAATTCCAAAAATATGGTTCTGACAGACATAGATACATGTTGCTTAAAAATCTAAATCTAAAATATAAAATGGGTGAAGTTGAAATAAAGAAACATTGAACTATTATTGTGGAGCTTGAACACTGCACTGACTACTGCCAAATCACCAAATTACTTTTAATTTCTTACTTTTCATTGTTTGTGGGTTTGGGTTGATTTTAAGTTGATGTCTTTTAGATAATACACAATCGCTTTTGATAATCGAATTGAGAGATACATTTAATTTGTTTATAGAAAGTACACATAACAGATTTGTGCCTGGAAAAGCATTTGTACTTATTTATGTTTCTTGTGATTTTTTTCAATCAAGGAGGAGCATGATGTCAGTATGCAATGCAGCTTGTCCCTTGGTGCACTTCCTGTCTACCTGTTGGAAGATGGCATGGAGCTTTTCAAGAAACGCATTGTAAGAACTGTGATATTTTTATCAATCAATACTGTTCAAATACATTATCAAGTAAACAAACTTGAAGGTCCAGCATTTTACAGAGTGATAAAGTCCTGTATTTTTCAAGTTTATCTTTAGACTTAGGAACAGAGGTTATGTTTTTACCTTTGTTGTTTGTCTGGCTGTGAACAATTGATTAGATTTTGGTTGTGATCCGGATTTGGCTGAGGTTTGCACCCTGAGTGCTGTCTCGTTGGCAGCTGTAATTATATTGCAGAACAATACACTTGACATCTTGCTTTTTGAATCTCTTTGTAGGATGAGGAGAATGAAGATCCTGATATTTGTGATGTCACTGTTGCTCTCATCACTACTTGTGACATCTTCAGCCTCCCAAACATCCTGGTTGTGATTGAAGGAGAAGTGGTTCAGCTTACCAGGTTTCACAATGCATTCATGGTATTGTTTGGTCTTATCTATGGATTCAATTTGCATAAACCAAAGAAACTCATCAACATGTTCACTTTTGTCCAGAAAATAGTGATGTGCCTGGAAAATAGTACCCCACTCAAACCGCGTGTATTCAGTTTGAAGAATGATCTGTTGCATTGCTGAAAATAGGCGCAACTTGAAATGCACACATGCACAAGGGCTGTGTACATTTTTGTGCTTCAAACAAACAGCACACATGACAAAAGAAAACAGATTTGAACAGTTCATAATTGTTATGTGCTTCATGTCAAAGGCAGTCGACTGTAACAGTTAAGTCTATGCTTTTTTGTTGTCTGGAAAGAGGAATTATGTTTTGTAATCTGTTGTCCAGAGATGAATAATGGTCATTTCATTTTTCTGAAAACAAAAACAAGGTTTTCTCCCTGAGTGTATTGATTACCAATTCACTGTTAATAAAGTGGGGAATGTTTGGCTTATAGCTTATAATACTGCACTTGTTTCATTTTCAAAATTATTGCATTATTCCATGTTCCAATTGTTGCATTGTTGCACAAAGGTTTTTGAATTGTGAATTGTCACCTTCTTCTGAACTTCAAAATTCTTCAGGCTTTACTGTTAACTTTGGTAATTGTCTTTTGTGTACTTTAGTAGACTTTATGCAAACAAATTTTCTCTCATGTCCTTGAGTTATCTGATGTACATCATATCACATTTATTTGTTAATATTTAATAACTAACCTTGATAATTGTTAATCATTATCAAGAGCCAAATTGCCTATACAGTTGATTCCCAACACAGTGGTATCCCACTGCAGGACCAGTGTTCCCTAAAGAGCCTGAGGATAGGAACAAGAAACAAGCAGGACCAAATGCTGATGCTGGTTCTGACACTGTTCATGATGCCTGCATTGATCTGAAACACCAGTCTGGTTCTGATGCGCCGTCTTGATACTGTTTGTGACACAAATTCTGATACTGTCACAATAGTGATGTTGATCCTCCTCTGGATGCCAGTCCTCATTCTATCCTTGATTCTGATCATGATGCATTACATTTTATGGGTGGACAGAATCACAGAACCAACAAACCACAGATGAAACATCACAATATAGAATGTGTGGACATTTTGTCCTTTCAATACTTTGTTTCAGAACATTCACACGTGAAGGCAGTTCATTCACACTGTACCTCACTGGGCAGCAGTGTTCCCTCCAGTTTCAATCATCCAATCACCTAACTTGTAGGCGGCTCCAGGTGAGCGTGAGCTTTCTTTAGCCTCAGGTGTGTCAGCAGCTTCCAGCCTGTCTCACTCACCTTTCAGTCATTCATGGTGCGCAGAGAGCGCTTTCTGGGCTGGAGCATGACGGAGCCCCCTGGAAAGATGAAGGTGGCCTGGGTGTGGTTCTGTTTGTTGATTCTAGCCAGGGTCAGCTCAGCTGAGGAACCACACCGGGAGACACATGGTGCCGTAGCCAGTTTGAAGGAGCTGTTCTCAGACTGTGAGCTACCGGAGAAGCCTGGCAGTGGGACAGAATTCCTCCCCGTGCCGGTGTGGAATTTTATGAAAGGTACAAATACAGCTGACTTCTACTGTCAACAGAATGTGAACGAGGGTCTAAGAAAAGACCGAAGTTGAGAGGTCACTGCCGTCATTGCACGCTCATGTCAAGCACCGGAGAAACCAAGTCTTCATGTTGATGTCCACTTTATGGAATAAAACCCTGCAGGTATTGGTTGAAATCGGGAGCGCTGCAGAAAAGTGACAATTCATAAAATGGTAAAATGTTAATTTGCTCTTGGTGTGAGAGTAACTATAAAAGTTCTTATCTGCTGTTAATGCTCTGCTTCATGTCAATATGTTTTGAAACTTTCCACACTAACCAACTCGCCATCAGCTAAAAGAGGAATTCTGACATTTCTTTCAATTTTGAAATGTAGTTTTCAGTGGAATCTCAGTCTCAGCTGTTCATTGATGCAAGTGAAATCATTGGTCAAGAATGTTTACCAGCACACTAAGCATTAGTTGAGATTGAGGTGAACTCATGTGTCAGCTTGAAAGCAACAGAAGAAATTTCACTGTCGGCCTCGGTTAAAGCAATTTCACACACTAAAGTTTTAACTTTTCTCTCCATATAGAATGAGCATTTGTAGAGCATGTGGAGCTTTAGAACAGGACCTTCGTGGGCTCAGGTTGTGACCCTTGATGTTTCTGTTCTTTCAGTGTTGGATGGTGACGATGTTGCAAATTCAGGACGACCTCAGTTTGGCTGCAGTGAGGTGAATCTGTGTGTTCGTTTGAGGCTGGTCCGACACTCTGAGCTGCATCTGGAAGGTGAGTTTGAACATGAGCCTGAGAAGCTAACATGAAGCATGCTCTCCACACGTGGAGTGAAGATTGGTTGCTTTACATCTGCCGTGACTCAATCAGCTGAGTTTTGTCATGGGAGCATGTTGGCCTTGCAGCGCACTTTAAACCTCATTCATGTCTTCACTGTTGGCTATGAACTCAGCCAGTACAAACCTGTCTGGCCCTCACTATTTCTGCAGATGGGAGGAACATGTCGGCACTGCTGGACAAATGTGACACTTCTGTTTGGACCTTTGGCCCATGGCTGTTCCTGAAGCTGCCTTACAATGGCTGCCCTGTGGAATCCTGGGTAAAGGCATTGATTCCAGCTGTGAGAAAAGAAAGGAGGGGGGTGGGGGGTGAATTGAAAGTGGACCAGAACCAAATCAGAAGTTATTGCATGGAGGGGACTTAATATTGACCATGGTTATAGAAATGACAATGAAAATAACAGTATTAATATTACTCATACTATTCAAAGTGATACTTCATGACTCATTGAGCTTCATGGTCCTTTTAAAGTTGCTTCACATGAGAAAACAAAACTGAAGTAGCCGTCAACAATGGTGGAAATCATGTTTTCAAATGGTAAACCAGTTTGAATTGAAGCTCTATTTGGGTGGGTGTGTGGTGAAGGATGGCAGTTTTCCAATATGCCACTTAAGAATGTTTAGTTGAAGCCTCAAACTGTCCTGGATGCTGCCTGTTGTCTTTCATTTGTCCACAGGTTTCAAATGGGACGAGCTTTCACCAGCTGAAGCTGCGTTATTTCGACCACCTGCTTCAGGCCCACATGACAGCTGTGGCCACCTGCCAGGATCCTGCAGCACAACCAAAACTATCAGCACCGCTGGTAAGGTGCAGGAACACAGATGTGATGGTGAAACTGCCTCTCGGAACCAGCCTCCAGAAGGTGGAAGCCGTGGCTGAAGATGGCGTGGTGGGAACAGTGTTTAACACATTCACCACTCCAGATGCAGTGGTGGTACATATTTCCAGAGCAATGGATGTGGTAAGAATGGCCTCAAGTACAAACCAGTTTGTACCAGTTGGGCAGAGAGCTAATCAACAACTGTTTCCACAGGATTCATACTTTGAAATTATGCTTTTGGATTCTGGTGGTGAAATGTCCACCTTGTTAGCAGTCTGTTTGACGGCAGCAGAGAGACCTGTGGGGCACCGTCGGCGCAGAGCCCTGCAACAACCCAATCCACTGGGCTATTGGGACCTGGATCCATTTCTTTATCAAAACTATCGGCCAGAGTGTTGGATAGCAGGTGAGGGAAGTTCCACCATGACGCCCTGCTCCGACCCAGCCTCTACGACACCCTGCTCCGACCCGGCCTCGACGACGTCCTGGTGCGTGGACCCGACCTCGACGACGCCCTGGTGCGTGGACCCGACCTCGACGACGCCCTGGTGCGTGGACCCGACCTCGACGACGCCCTGGTGCGTGGACCCGACCTCGACGACGCCCTGGTGCGTGGACCCGACCTCGACGACGCCCTGGTGCGTGGACCCGACCTCGACGACGCCCTCCTCCGACCCGACCTCGACGACGCCCTCCTCCGACCCGCCCCCGACGCCGCCCCCCTTCTTCGACCCGCCCCCGACGCCGCCCCCCTCCTTCGACCCGCCCCCGACGCCGCCCCCCTCCTTCGACCCGCCCCCGACGCCGCCCCCCTCCTTCGACCCGCCCCCGACGCCGCCCCCCTCCTTCGACCCGCCCCCGACGATGCCCTCCTCAGACCCGCCCCCGACGACGCCCTCCTCAGACCTGCCCCCGACGACGCCCTCCTCAGACCCGCCCCCGACGACGCCCTCCTCCGACCCGCCCTCGACGACGCCCTGCAGGAAGCCGGGCAGGAAGCCGGGCAGGAAGCCGGGCAGGAAGCCGGGCTGGAAGCGGGGCAGGAAGCTCTGGAGGAAACCGGGCAGGAAACCGGGCAGGAAACCGGGCAGGAAACCGGGCTGGAAGCCGGGCAAGAAACCGGGCAGGAAGCCCTGGAGGAAGCGGGGCAGGAAGCGGAGCAAGAAACCAGGAAGGAAGCCGTGGCATAAGCCAAAGCCAGTCTAGGTGGCACGGGAGGTGGCTTTTGCAATTTCTCATTTGGCCATGTAGAGTGTTTTTTCCTGTGATTTCAACATTGTCCTGTCAAAATAAACCATGTTTGTATTTAATAAGCTCTCATGTTGCCTTGAGTTATTTGAGTACCATCTGTTGGTGCTTCCGGCTTGGCTCTCATGCAGGCATGTCCTCTTCGGACTCCACTGTGCTTTTGCCACTTTCTACTGCACCCTCCACGGAACCAACCATTGTCGTCAATAAAACGTTAACATTGTAATAAGCCCCCACCCTTTGTAAATCAATCACTGAAAGACTTTATTTGTCTGGGATGGGGGGGGGCAATTAAAGTTGCATAGAGCCGGCAGTGCAAATAAATGGTACAACTACATCTCTGGGTAAATACCGGTAATGGTGAAAATCTGAAAAAACTGAGTCAGACATGAATACAACAAAGAATGAAGGTTAAATATGTATCAGGAGGCAGAGATCAGCAGAGTTTTGGCAAAACTGGTTGTCATTTTTATGTTCAGAGAATAGGGGGTGTTGTCAGCAGCTACTTAAAGTAACTCAAAACAAGTAATTGGCATAGTAACTAAGTTACTTTTTAAAAGAGTAACTAGTAATCAGTAGTTAGATTATTTTTAAATTAACTGGCAACACCGCTAAGAACACATTAAATTATTCACTATTCATGAAAATCTTATATCAAACTTATTGCATGACATTTTATTTTTGTAGTGATCAAATCCTGTCATATCTGTTTTACACTGTGAATCCAACGTATAGTGAAAATCAATGGCTTTCCATAAAACAACCAGTATTTAAAGAAGAATTAAGTAACTCACACCCTATATTTTAGTCCCGTTATTCTTGTCTTCATACCCAGATACGTAAGTCTGAAAGCATGAGGATCATTTGATTCTCCTCAGGTGGCTCCTCTACACTTCATAAGATCAGCTGGTTAAGATTTGTTATGCACAGTTAGGACCGAACATTTCACTGGACACTCCTATTTCCAATCAAAGCATCTGTGGTACAAAGGTTATAAGACAATATATCCAATAGAGCACTTCCTGTTAAGTTTCACTTTATTAATCTAATGCACATCCAGCTGGTTTGAATGTTGTCTCACTTGTTCTGTTTTTGTTTTATGTAACACACCTCCAAGTTCACTGTGCCATAAATGAGATTTATCACGGATGCAGCACTGGTGATTTACCCTTGATGTTATCATTATTCGAAGGACTGAAGATTAAAAGCATTTGCCTCTTGTATTTCCACTTTTTTATAACTTTTTTGGGAATTGGAACAACACTTTTCTGATGACAATAGTCCAATGGTTATATCAATAGTTTAAAGACTTTATCCACTTTTGATGAGCACTGAGTCTGTTTGAATAGTTCTCGTTACATCTTCCACATCTAAACCCAGAAGATTTATGGCATCTTTTTTTGCTTCATCATGATACGATAAGGCGAGGCATGAAAGGTTTTTTTTCTTCATTGCATTGAGATCGGGGCACTGACTACCCCACAATATTCATGTTGTCCCCTTCTATCTTACTGGACCAATTTTTGGTTCTTATCGAATTGGTTTCACCAGTTCATAATATTCCCTTGACGAGGGTGGAAATTTAACTAGTTCCTCTTGGACAAAGGCCTCTTTTTTTAGAGTCTGTTAGCATTTCTTTTTTTTAACATTTTGTCTAAAGCAATGAATGTGAATTATGTCTCAAGGGTTGCTGAAAGATTCATTATTCAGACATTTTGACACGACATAGAGACACAATGGCTCCACAGAGCAGCTGCAGATTTGTGGTCTGAATAGCCATTATGTGAATGTCCATTTCTTAAAGGAGCTCAGTTGGACTGAGATCTGCGTCTGTGGAGGTCTTTGGAGTCCAGGGAACTCATTGTGATTTTCTAGAAACCAGTTTAAAATGGTATGATCTTAGTTAGCTGGATGTTGACGTATTTAAATTTTGCTCGGTTCAGAGGGGGCGGTGTAGTCCGGGTTTTGATCCAATCATGGTCTGTGTAAACAGTTCATCAGGTGGTTTCTTACAGTCGGAGCTTTGGAGCACGTCTGTGACATCAGTATTTTAAACACAATCGTATGTGAGGTTGGAACATGCAGCAACACAATCTGTGCCATATCGCACACAAAAGTGTCTCGTGCTCGTCTCTTCCTGATTATACTTTGACCCAGAGAAGGTGTCTTTGATGTTTCAGTTTCAAAAATAATGAATAAAGAAGCACTGCAAGTGTAATAACTCTGGTGGGTATCCGGGTGAAGCCGGTTGTGGGATTTTGTGTGCATGTCAGACTGCAAACATCACAGTGCCCAGCATTATGGGATACAGCCACTGAAATAAATCTTATTATTTTATGAGGTGTTCTTGTAAATGGGACAATCTGATCCTTTAATCAGAAACAAGTTAATCCGAATGACAGAAAAGCGAGCATGTAAACGTAGCTAGTGTCTGAGAGTTCATTCCAAATCCATGCCTGTGTCACTTTTTCCGAAACCTGACAGTTAATACATCAAGGCAACACTAAAGTGGGGAAAGCTAAAGCACACACCTTTAATAACACTTGGCATCAACAGAATGTAAATGGAAAAGTTATAGCATGTTCTCTGCCAATGCTGCAAGTTGTCCAAAGATGAATTGAAAATCTGGCGTAGAGCCATTCAGACAATGTCTTCAATATGGAGCTCGAAACTCGTCCTTTTCTACAACAACCTTTTCCCTGTGCCAGACAGGCCCTTTTTAAAGATGATGATGATGGCAGACAGATGTGGCTGACATCCCATGTAAATTAAAAAGAGCGCTTGTGGGAAGAGAGCAAAGCAGGCACTCATAATTTCAAATGAAACCGTCTGTTTGTGGGCAGTGCTTGGATTAATCACATTGTCACAGAATCACAGCTGCTTTTTAAAGGCCACATTTTTACCAGCTAATGTGGCAAAAAGGGCCAATGTGCAAACACTGCCTTAATTACATTGAAATGTAACACCTTGTTAAATGATTACTGTATATAACCGGCTAATTCAATTAAAGAGGAGAGTAGAGAATTCAGACCAAAGCAAAAGGGACTTTAGCTTTCCAGAGGAAATATCACAGTTTTATGGTTTAAAAGCCATGAAGCATTGACTTGTTTGGTTTTCTACTTTGCTATTGCAAGAATATTGATGTTGTCAATGTCTCACATCTTGGATACACAAGTTGTCAAATTCCCCCAACAAACGTGTAAAAGTACCCAAAGTATTGTTGACAGTATTCTCACTTCAACATTCTCCCATGTGCTGCTCTGCCATTTTGGCCTCAGGGATTCACAGTGACAACAATAGGTTTTGTAATGTAAACATGGACCCAGGGAGTGACTAAAGGCTGAGAAACTCAAGAAAGTTCCCTTGGAGTCCCCCTTGAAGAGAGGAGGATACGTGCAGATCAAGAATCCTCCACTGTGATTAGCCCAGAGAGGACAGGAAGCGCCCCAACGAAGAACTGCCTTTCAGAAATAAAATTCACTGCACACGTTGAATCGGCGTCTCTTTCCACCACCATAATTGTGGAGAGTGGCATGGCCATACCTTGTGTGAATTGCCTAGTGAATATGTTTTTGTTAATGAATACTTGTGTAAACTATAGTTATCTCAAGTACCTTATCCGTAGTCTGCCACAAATTGGAACATGCAGGATACCTGGATCCTGGAAAATCTAAAGCCCCGTTTCCACCACACAAAAGGTGCAGGGATGGAACCAATGGTACGGACCAGTACGGCAAAGGGTACCCAGAGTCAAATCCGTTTCACGTTTCCTCACTTGAAAACGTTTCCAAGCTGCGTCACAGAGAACGGAAGCTCACGGCTTTGCTTGGTTGCCTGAGCTGCACCAAATGTGTTCCACGCTCGTACTGCATTTACTGTCGCGTAATGACATCATATAACTATGTCATTACAAGGCTGCTCACAATCCCACCGACATCATAATCATACTCACTGTAGCAGATTTGGGTCTAGGTACACTTTGTACAGCTTTCAGTGCAGTGTAAACAAGGCATGAGTGAAATCCAGTAGGAAGAAATGTGAAACAACGTGGCTGATCTTCTGGTGTTTGGGCTAACTGACAATTACAGATCCTAGTTCTACTGAAAATCTCCACCTCTGAGTCTGGTTCTGTGGGTTTCTTAGGGCTGTAGAAATAATTGCAATATAGGAGAAAACGTGGAGGGATGATAATGGTTATAACAACACTAACCATCTCCGCTTGAGTTGTCTTCCAGCTGAGAGCATTAGCTCCTCTAAACTCCAGCCAAATGGACATTTGTCTTTTTTTAGACTAGTCACACTTCACCACGTGTGCTTTATTTTGGCAAATCATCAACATGAAAAATGTTCATTGTAACTTTGACAAATCTCATAAAACTTAGTGGAAACGTGTGGAATGAGCCAAATAGAAACCCATTAGGTTCTGGGATTACTCCAAAACACATCAATTATTTTACTTTGAGCAACACAGCAAGAAGAACGTTTCTCCTGTTAATATTGTAAAAACTTTGCCTGCTCTGAGGTCGTCAGAAGGAGATTTCTCCATTTCAAAGTAAAAACCTATAAAATATTTCCTCGACACAGAAGAAGACCTGAGAAACTTTTGAAGGTTCCTGCTTTTGTTTGTTGCCAATTGTGGGGTGTCCACCAGAGGTTATCTTGAGGGTAATCCAATGACGTGTAAAAAAACCAGAGCAGTAACTGGCCCGTCAATCCACCCTACGATCTTCTGAGTCCTCCAAACATGAGCTTCCTTTGTCCTTTGAGCAACACACTGCACAGCAATTCTACTCACAATGATGTCAGCCACTGGAGATCACTCTGTTTATATGCACTCATTAGCTATTTATACTTGTATTAGGTATGTAACGATTAACTAAGCTCACGATCAGATGGGATTCACAATACGATGTCTACGTCATGATTATCTAACAATTGTTTATTTGCTAAATAATTTTCCAGGCAAATTGTGACTGATTTTCTTTCATTATTTCTGGTGAATATGCTGTATTTTCTCATCTTCTTTTCAATACTGTATCATATTAAACTTGGGGTAATTTCAGTAACTGACAGTAAGGCGCCAACTAAGGCATACTTATTTATCTTTTATTATAATAAATTTTTTTAAGACAAGATATTTTAACTGAATTTTAAAACAAATCTCACATACAAAACTATGAAGAAAATCTCTTCAATAAACAATCAAAGCAAATAACCTCTTCCCCCAGGTCAGAGGGGTTGACCGAAGCTTCTCACGGTCGGCTTACATGCTGCAACATGTTGTTTGTACTATTTACTAGCATCACTGTCTTGTATTGGCAGCTTGTTTTGGTCTTGTCCATTATTTTCTCACTATATTAATTTCCTGACTTCGGAAAGCCAAAATACAGCCAGACTATTGAATTGAAATGGGACGGACCTTGCTGTATTTAAAAATGACTTGAGGCTGCAACCACAATTTTGTCGTTGTCTGCCAGGAAAGAAAGATGAAACATCTAAAACACCCAAAATGAGCTAATTATTTGAGCCAAATATATGCTTTTTTCTTTAATTGATTAAAAGAAATGAAATAAACATATAAAATCCCCTAAGGGGACAGTCTTAATGATTGGTAGAATGATCTCTCTCTCTCTCTGTCTCTCTTTTTTACTTATTAAACTCCTTCAATCACTCTAATTACCATCCTTTATAAATGTGTTATGTTGTTTTCTTCTAGTTGTGGGATTCAGCAACATAACATGTGTTTAGAAACTATTTATCATTCCTTAAAAGTATTTTCCTCAGAGAAATACAAATATTGGCATGAAATAGATGTTCTTAAAATGTTCATGAAAATACTTTCTTTGAAGTTGTGGGTGTTAATGGGTTGAATTTAAACTTATTAAAATCTATTTTTGTCTTGGTGAACTGGTGAAATGAAGTAGTTACTTGAAAACTTACTCTATGCTCTTAACAAATAGGCTGTCGCAAGTTAAAAAAGAGAAGAGAAAAAAACACAGTTGTGCTTGTATTGGACCTGGGATGATTTAATTGTATTATTTAAAATGGCAACAGTCCTCCCATGGCTCAGTTGTCTCCATGCAGGTAAAATCTTAGAACGTAATATGTTGAGAAATTCCCAAATATTTTCATCCATGAGCAAAAATGCTCATGAAGTATGAATTTCTTTCTCCTTAAGAATTTGCTCCTCCAATTGAAGCTAACATGGAAAAAGTCTGGGTATGCAATCGTATGGCACTACGTCGTCAGACGGCACCACAATCCTTTGATGCAACCATTTTTTTTGTAATTCCATTCTTTGCCAGTTCCTGTTGTCCTTATTCTAGGGCAGAGCTCATTACCATCATAGCTACTCCTCCAGTAGGCTTGTTCCCATCCATCCTGACCACCACCGTGGCTTGTAGCAAAGTGAAGCCCCACATAAGCCAAAACAAAGGTGGAATATGGTTTTACATCAACTCTGGCTGGTGCATGGATGTAACTGTGTTGTCCCAGCACTTGTTCCGGGACCCGGAGGCGTTCACCATCAACTGCAAATCCTTCTAATCGCCCTGTGAATTCACCTCATTCATTGTGGTCAGTGTTGACATTCGGACGCAGGCTGATGTGCGCGAGGCGCAGCACGTGTTGGCTGATGAGATCATATGTGTGGAATGATCAAACCGAGACACCTTGGTTGTTGTTCTTGGGGACTTTGACAAAGGCAACTTATCCAAAGAGCTCCCCACTTTTAAACAATATATTAAAATCCCAACTGGAGAGGGGAATGTACAGTACCGCTGCTCCTTAATCATCAGCAGTGCTTATCATATGTTCCTCTGGGCCTATTGGACCTCATGACGGTTCATCTGATCCCTGCATACATGCAGAAACTAAAATTCTCTAAGCCTGTTGTGAGGACTTCAAAGAAGTGGACCGGTGAGGAGGGGAGCGAACTTCAGAGGTGTATGGACAGTAAAAACGGGGATTTTTTTTTCCGGTCTGCCACCAATAGTCTGGATGACTATATAGACACTGACATCCTGCATTAAATTCTGGCAGGACAACATCATCCCCTCTCGCACCAGGGATAGTTACAATAACGATTAACCCTGGTTCACAACTGAATTGAGAAAGATCAGTTTAGAGAAAGAGGCTGCATTGAGACGTGGGAACAAAGACAGATATAAAGAGGCCAAGTGCAGATTTAGCAAAGAGGTGAGCAGAGCGAAATCCCTTCACAGAGAGAAACTAAAGCAACTCTAAGCCAACAACAGCTCCTCTGTCTTGAAAAGGTTCAAGAACATCACCATCGACAAGCCAAAAGGCCCCCTTTCTGTCAACGACCATCCCTACCTCATCCATGACAGGAGGCTCCGGTCCATCAAGACCAGGACCTCACACCACCAGAACAGCTTCTTCTCCACTGCAGCCAGACTGATGAACAGTGGCCCAACTCCCCCCAGTTGACACCCCTCCAACCACCAACACATAATATCATTGCTCGCATTACTTTTTGAGTGCACATATTTGAAGTTCATTGTTTTGTGTTTTGCACAACTACACCAAAAGAAAGTTCTCTTACTCTGGAAATGTAATTTTTTTTAGTACCTGTGAATACAATCTTTGTTATTCTGATTCTGATTTATCAGGACCCAAGTTCTTCACATGAAATTTGACAAAGGTGACATCAAATATCTCCTTTGAGCACACAGACATTTCCCACTTTCCCTTTGCAAAATACCAGTTTGAAAGTGTTTCGGTGTATTTTCTTTTCTGATGAAGGTTTGTGATGAATGTTGTATGAAAACAGCCGGGCTATGCTCAAGCTGTTAATGCAACTCAGAAGAAAAGAAAGTCACCTTTTAGTTGAACATCAAATGGTCTAATCCCACTCTCACTAAAGCTGGTGATGCATCAGGGTAAGTCTTCAATTCAATTCAATTTAATTTTTATATCTCAAAACACAAAACCAAAATGAAAGAAATCCCTTCAAACAGGAAGAAATCTTCAGAACCAGTGGTACAGATTTTCTACAGAACCAGATTCAGATTGTTGGCAAGGATTCAAACTGTGGTTCAGGTATGGGGTAGGGATTATCTATTTAATCTATTCCATCTTTACATTGAGTGTGAAGGAAACCGGTTCAAATCCTGGTCGTGGCATGAAGAGCATCCAATATAAGAATAATTTCAAAATACATGTTGCAATGGTTTTCTATGGCGTGCTTTTAAAATGGAACATCTGAATAAACACTACATTCTTATAGGCTTCATGTACATGATGCATATTGTTGTTGGAGTTGCAGAGTTTCACAGACTCACCAACTGTCCGTCTAATTGGTCACATCAGTGGGTTTCCAGTGAGATGTTCTGTCTTTGGAGATTTTAAGAATCTCAGACTTCCTGTTATCTTTCCCAGACTCCTAATTAACACGTTGCATCAGCTGCTTTTTTTTTTTTTTTTTGCATCATTCGGCTTTTGTTTGATTCATTTCAAGCATAATCCGTAACTCTTTATTCACAGTTTTACTTCCAATTCATTTAAACTTGAGGGAATCGGTAATTAGAGAGAAAAATTACCACATAATAGCCATTGTTGAATTAATGCATGACATTTAAAACTGGGTCATGTACACTGTTAGCGTTTGACATTTGTCACAGTACAAAAAAGCTCTGTTTGGCTTTCAAGGCCTCAAATGATAATTTTACCATTCCAATGAGGTTTTCTTTTTCGTTTTTTTCCTGATTTTGTCAGGTGAAGAAAAGACTATTGTGGGAGGCTTTAGGTGAAAGCTGATTATTATTATCAATTAGCCTGAGCCAGTGCACAGGATGGCAGCGAACAAGGGCGTTTCGGGAGCTTTGTTTGACCTGGATTTGCAGTCATAGTTTTATCCTGTGACCCAGGAGTCTTTAACACGGAACTGCAGAGGACATAATTACCCCTCACAAGTCGTACAAAGAAGCGGAGGCTTTAATAATTCCCTGCTGTGTGACAGTGTCGTCACGCCAACTAAGTCTATGACCTGCTTGTGAACTCCTCCGCTGTGCGTGTGTGTGTATGTGGCGACAGATGACACGATAGCAAGGAGATTTTGTTGCTTCAACGTCACGCCAGTTGTGTCCGTCTCACCAGGATGTTCTCTCTTTCACACACTCGCCGTTATCTTGTCTTCCCGTGTCAGCGCACTTCTCCTGCAATCCAATCACGATTAAAAAAAGAAACAAGCTCCGGGAGTGTACGCTCATTATATGAAAGCCTTTTGTTGTTTGCCCCTGAGTAACTCTTCATATTCACCCAGCGCCTGATTTGTGTTATGCTCCCGAGCCGCTATGATGTGACCTCATTCTCTTTTAAGCATCTTTTAATGGCAGCATTGGTTTGACTGAAGAGATCGTCGCCTCGACACACTAAATGAAAAATTCACAATCTCTGTGCACCCTGCAAGTGTGTGTGTGTGTGTGTGTGTGTGTGTGTGTGTGTGTGTGTGTGTGTGTGTGTGTGTGTGTGTGTGTGTTATGTGAACTTACCTTGGCTAGTTTTACTTCAGTGACATTGTTGGTTAATCATGTCTAATTGTGTGTTCTTGAAAGATACATTTAGTAAACAACAGAAAACTTCATTGGTTGTGATTGGATGTGTTATAAAGTAACCCAGGTTGTTGTGTTCTCACTATACTTTGTAATGTGGTTAAATTGTTTTTCCGGTTATATTTATATACAAAGTAGTCACGGTGCGCTGGAATGATTGTTTGATTGCTTAAAACTGGAAGTATCAATCTGTCTCGTGGCCGTTGTTTAAAGCAAGATGTGGATGCAATTATTGCCAGCTTCTTTGTTATCCTCCATTTATCACCAGGAAATCTAACCCAGTAGCACTTTATTAAAATCCGTTCTGCCAGAATATATTTTACAGCCAGATATTATGTGGTTTTGAGGATTGAGGTCCACCTGACACAAAGCCACTGAAACCTCACAAAATCGGACATTCCAGCCCAGATTATTTGGCTTGTATTTAAGCAGATCCGCTAAGTCAGGGGTGTTTTTTGATTTAGTTTTGATCTCTTTATTTATGAGAGAAAGAGCATCCCTTTAATTCTAAGCTGTTGTTGTCAGGAGGTAGGCTGGGATCTCCCTTAAGAGTGGGCGGGCCACAGGTCTGGGCGGTCCCGTTCCACACCTGGGGCCAATCCCAGTCATTACCCTGCCAGCAATATATGTCCTGTCTGTGTGTGTGTGTGTGTGTGTGTGTCAGTGTTGGTTTGTTTATCATCCATGTCTCGTCCGTCCTGTCCCGGGATTTGAAGTCAAGTCCGTGCCTGTCAGTATGAATAAAAGACTTGATTGAACTCAGCCTGCCTCCAGAGTCCTGCACTTGGGTCCTGTCTGCTATCCGTGACAGTTGTCAAGTGAAAACAAAAAACATTTGTATCGATTTTGGTATTTTTAAAAACATGCTCACTCTGTGGAAGTGGTAGAAAGCTTTTCTAAAATGCTGCTCCTGGTTCTGTGCACCATGGCCGTAGTAACTAGTTGTTCTGCACATGCTCAGTAGATGGACCATAATAACAATGTTTGCTCCAGATTGTCATGACTCCCAGTCCATATTCCCCTGGTACTTGGTAGTTTTATAATTTGGAGTTGTCTCGATGGTAACCCAACTTCATCATCTGTCTGTACGAAAGTCCATGAGCTCCCATTGTTAATGTTTATAGAGTTTTGCTCTTTGCGCCAAGTGTGTGGATTCTTTACAAAAACCAAGCACCTACTCGTGGCCTGGTATGCTAACTACATAGTAGCAATGTAGCAGCATTTCAGAAAAGTTATATTTTTTCCATTCTGTCTCCATGATGACAGAGTCACGGCATTTTCTCTGTTTCCACAGAGACAGAAAGATCCAATTTGGGAGCTGGTTTCAAAAAATCGAGTTTGTGGCCCTGAGCATTGCTGTTGTATAAAAAGTCATTCAAAATGCTCAGAAAGTATTTCATATTCACTTGAAAATGTGCATATGGTAACTTAGATAAAACCAACTGATGAGAAAAAGCTTCACTCATTTGATACAACACTTTAAAAAGAAATAGTGTTTTAGTAATATACACACAAGACAGTATGTGGACTTCAGTATGTTTGACCTGAGGGCAGAAATTATATATGTAACGGGATTTTAAATATCTAAGACATGGACGAGACAATTTATGATTGCACAGTGTCTTTCTACACACTCTATGTGGCTTTGTTTTTAATGTAATGTCTTCTACATTCCTCTATATATGGATCACTTGTAACTCATTCTAATTGATATGGTTATAAAGTGGGTGGCATCATCTAATTTAGTCTAGCTGGATTCGATTTGGGTTCATTCTGCCTTCATCATCATCAACTCAATTTGACTGAGAAATTTTAGCACAGCCCAAGAATCTACTTTATGGTTCATCTCAAAGGCTGGAGCAAGAAATCCTAAATGACAGATTATACTGACCCATTCAAGGTAATGACAGAGCATATAAGCTAGACATGGTGGCAGCTCTTGAAAGTTTATACAAAAAAAGCAAGGTATTAACTGGTGAGATGTCTAAGGACCTGGGTTTGCCCAAGTTTCTATTTGTTCCCATGAGGGTGATTCCCAATCTGTTGTTGTAGGCTTAGAGAGTGTGTGGACCAAACGTGAGCCATCACTTGGAGGCTCCCCCTTATGCCACTTTACAATGACAGCAAGTATGGGAGCCAATTAGGGGGTTGCCAACCTATTGTTGTTGTTGTTACGGCAAGTGCAATCCATTCATGAAAGTCATTGATATAGATCGATGTCGCTACTCTCTGGAAGCTCCCTTCCAGCTCCATGCCCCAAGCCATTGCTTATCTGGCCTGCCTTGTTGTGACACCACTATGTTTGTTACCGGCTGATTTCTGACCAGCTTTTCTATGACCGTGGGGCTAAATTAGGCTGATTCTTTGTTCGTTCCAATTTATATGTGATCTCGGTTGAGGTGGTATGTATAGCTACATATAGCAACTACATAGCATCCCTATTTTCAAGTACAGTACTTAAAAGTAGATATTTATAGTGGACAGATATAAAACTAATCAAAAACAACTATGACAAAACTGATTATGGCAAATGTGCAAATGTTGTGTCAGGTAAGGAAAAACAGCTCATTTTGATCAGTTTCATCGCACGGGATTCATTCCAACAATGTCCAAAAGCACATTAAAACATTCTATCTGTGTTCTAAGAGTTCTTCTGCAAAGGATTTATTTTCAATTTCCATCCTCCAGCAAAACACAGGGAGCTTGTCTTGGTGTCTACACTGTTTGATGCATCACGGTACAACAGTTGCTCTCCAGCAAACCATAACTGTACATCAAGCTTTGGATTTAGATGCTCCTGTGATTGTTTTGTGGAACAAAGGGATTATTTTACACACACACACACACACACACACACACACACACACACACACACACACACACACACACACACACACACACACACACACACACACACACACACTCACACACACACACACACACACACACACACACACACACACACACACACACACACACACACATACAGATGATGAAGTACACTTAAGCTTTTTATTTCATTTTGTTACAGTTTACCACTCAATCCACATATCCTCCAGTCCCTCGTATTGCCTCCTACCCATAATCCTCTCGAAGGTAGCTGTCAATCATTCTCTCCCTCTATACCTCCTGGTTGCCATAGCTGTCTGAATCTTAATCTGATTCCCTCCCTCTGCCATGCGTCTATTATTGAGGAAAACAGGGATGCTAAACCCTCCACTACGTCTACCTGTTGTTCCATAATCTACCTTCCACATCTCTGCTTCACCATCTCTTTTCCTCGTGTTCTACCCCCCCTCAAATGTGTGTGTGTGTGTGTGTGTGTGTGTGTGTGTGTGTGTGTGTGTGTGTGTGTGTGTGTGTGTGTGTGTGTGTGTGTGTGTGTGTGTGTGTGTGTGTGTGTGTGTGTGTGTGTGTGTGTGTGTGTGTGTGTGTGTGCATCCTCCTGCTCGCTGCTAAAGCTGGGGATACATAGGTAAGTTTCGTCAAGATTAACTGAAACTACTCAACACACTGTAAAAGGCACCCAACAGACTGCAGCGTTATCTGGCAATGGTACAGTTCATGTTCAAGGTGTATTCTACTTAATGCTTAATTCAGAGTAGCGGCCACATCACAATACCGAGATTCAAGCTACAGCCGCATCACTGCTCGCGGACTATGTGATAGCCTCAGATCCATGCTGTCAATGTGGTGAATATAAAGATATGCATGCAAAACACTGCAAAATGCAGCAGCTAAAGGAGTTTTTGTGACATTTCACTGATTGCATTTCACATTTTAAACCAGATGGTATCATGGAAATTGGCTTTATGTTGAGAATGTAGTATTTCCCTGTAATTATTGTGAAGCATGACAGAGAAAGTCTTTAAAGTTAAAGTTTCAATGTTGTTATTAGGGATGCACTGATACCGATACTGTACGCACGACTCAAACTTACAAAAACATCCCCGATACAATCCACTGAGTAATAAGTGGTGCCATGCGTCAGCAACGTCAGCAACATCAGCAACAGGTTTGGAGATTCTTTATTATTAAGGAGAATGACCAAAGTAAGATGTATTGTACATTATGTTCCAAACAATCAAGAGGAGGCAAAAGATAGTTCATATAAGACCGGCAATTTAATCACCAGAGACATTTGGACCAACAGATTTAGCTTGATGTCGCCAATTAATTTAACTGCTCAGGACCAAACTCAGAGCCGTGCTCCATGCTACATGTTAAAGCGTTTCTGGGCTCACACACCAGAGATGCTACATGCTAAACATGGTTAAAACATGACCAATACACTCACTAACAGTGAACTGGAGCATGCTGAGGCATGCAGCAAAATTGGTCCTGCATCTCAAGGCTACTGCTGCACCTACAGTACACATAGGGTAGTGTGTAGACCGACGCAGAGGCTTTGTGGAGGTGGTTCGTGGCAATGCATAACTTTTGCATATGGAGTATAAATTAGGCTTACGAGCAATCATTAAGCACTCATATTTGTACTTGCTCTTTGAAAAAGTGGTATCGATGCATCCCTCATCATGAAGATACTGTATGGGCTGTATGTGGCCCCTGAACGAAAATGAATTTGACACCCCTGATATAGTGGAATATAAAAGATGAATACTCATCTTGAATTGTGTTGCAGTGAGTCATTATGGGGTGTTGGAGGGTTGAAAAGCCAGAGAAGTTGAGAAACACTGTTCCAGAGTCCTATAACAAGCTACCCTCACCACCGGTTAACTTACCCCACAAAGGTTGGTTTTTTTCATGTCACTTTGCACATTTTTCTTGTCTGTTTCCTGTTTTATTTTGAAGTTCCATCACGTCTCTCATTTCAGGCCCCTTGACTTCCCCTCCTAATGTCTGATTGCTGCTCCCTGCCGTGATGTCCTTCACCTGTGGCTGACTGATTGTCTTCACCTGGTGACTGCTCTTTAAGTTGGGCTTCAGTTCTGTGTCTTGTTGCCAGTTCGTCTGTGTTGTTTCACCAGCTGTTCCAAGTCTCATTGTGTTGTTGTTGTTTTGTTTTTTTTAAATCTTATTTCTGGCCGACCAACATTCCAGTCCAGCCCTCCTCTGACTTTTTAGAGTTTGACCCTTGCCTGCATGACCTGGGCTCAGCTTCAGCATTTTCCACTTTCACTTTTCCCCTTAAGATCCAATAAAGAGACACTTATCTTGCAACCTGCTGTGTCCGGCCCTTGAATCCACGCTTCACCTGTGACATTTTCCATCCTTCATTCATTAACTTGAATAGAATTCTTCCTGCTCCATGAAGAACTCTGTGTGATTTAATTGAATATACTTCTTTTTTTCTTCTTTTGTATAACTGATGTGCCTCCTAAATAAAAGATGAGCATGAAAAAGGAGGACAGTGCTTCACATTCGTGGAAAGTCATGAATACATAGATATTTGGTGGAAATCTGTGATTTATCCCCATTGGGCAGAACATCATTCATTTTTTGATTCACATCAGTGATTCTGTGTGTGGTCTCAGAGGGGGAGATGAACAGAAAATCATAAATGAAGTGGGGAGGGGGGTTCACAGAAGACGTATGACAGATGATGGCAGAAACATTGCTTGGAGTTAAGAAAAGAAAACAATTGATGGATTTATGGACGTATACAACTTGCTTTTTACATGTGGCATCACTCTCATGCTCAACTCTCCCCTCGTTGATTTGAATATTCTCATCTTGAATTTTGCAGCTTGTCAGTGACATATTGTTCCAGATTTTCTTCCTGCCTTGATCTGTAATTCATGACCAAACAAAGAAGTGTATGAAGAATGAACAGTGAGCTCACATCGCATGTACATGTATAGTTTTATCTCAAACACTGTATGCAGCCACTGTATAGTGCAGGCCCCCATTTTGCTTTGGTTTTTGTAGCATAGACTTCCACATGACCTCAAATAGAGATCAAGCATAAACCCCTCATGTGGACACATGCACGCATGCATGCACAGACACACACACACACACACACACACACACACACACACACACACACACACACACACACACACACACACACACACACACACACACACACACACACACACGCACACTCACAGTACATTTACTTATAGAAATGTATGGAAAATTGTTGCCTCACAAAAATGTAGTTTTGTAAAGTTATGACAATATAAATAGAATAGAATAGAATAGTTCTTTGTCACTTTGAAAGCAATGTTAAAAAACATTGTGAACACTGTTGAAATGTAGTCGCAGGGTCCTCAGGTTGTTCAGAAGTATCTGTTCTGATGTTGCTATTGCAACTGTCCATCTTTAATTCCCTGTAGCTTCTTCCGAGATCATCTCTTGCTCAAGCCGGATCAAATTTCTTCCCCAGCTGGTGAATCCCAGTCTCCAATTCAGGGAAAAACTTCACTGATTTATTTTTTGTAGCAGATGTTTTGGGGGCCCGTACAGCCGCCAGAAGTGCCACCTTGTCTTTGTCATTGAGAAACTTCATGATTAAAGTCCTCTGCAACAACAAGATGCAGACTCTTCTTTGTCTGATGGCTGACCAGAGGATTCAGCTGACCAGAGGATTCAGCGCTGAGCGAAACAGAAATGACCCTCTACCAGTATCGGGAGGTCTCCGATACTATGGGTGTTTCGGATTAACCAGTTCCCCTGTCAACTTGGTGACCTTCTCCTGTGAGTGTCCCCTGCCACAGCCAACAGTGTTAAAAACCCACCTGATGTTTGTCGCTGTCCTAGCGAATGTTGTTTCACCACATTTCCATTAAAGTCTTATTTAAACATCAGCTGCTACTGACGACTTGTGGCAGAAGTTGGTCACCAGTTAACAAGGAACCGGTTAAATCAAAACACCAGACAGTGAAGCACACATTTGATTGTAACAATCCATATTTTGTTATATTAATAATTTGAGCTAATATCCAACACAGAGTTGTAACTCCAGCTTTCTGAAAGGATGCCTGCTTCACAGCAGGGGAAACAGATTCTGTTGTGGTTTACTGCTTTTTGGCATGACAGGGAAAAACTCTGATGACTCCACCCAAGCTGAAGTGGCACTATATTGTTATGGAAAATGACAGAAACCAAGTCGAGGCGAGTAACAAACATGAAAAAGCACCTACAGAGTTAGAACACAGGAGTCAGTGACATGCTTACAGTGAGAATGGATGAGACTTAGGTTGTATCCTGATCGCATCACCAAAATAACATACGCGTGCACACGCATGCATGCAAACAGTCTTTTTAAACTCAACAAGTGACCTAAAATGTACTTTGCTAACTTCAACATGGTCCATGCCATTGTAGCACATGGCCAATAAGAAGAAGCTAAGAGAGGAGCTGTTAAAGTTCTTGGTTATGCCAGTACAGACTCAGAATCTCTTATTATTTGTGTACATTCTGTATCATGACTGTATGTTTTCACTCTTCAGTGAACCCGAAGCCTCTCCAGTGAATTTGGCCTGATGTGTGTTCACTTCTGATCTGAAAGAAATCAATGGGATTCAAGATCAGAAATGGATTCTTTTTGAAGCGTTTGAAGAGATAAAGATGACAAACTAAAAATATTCCAAAACATATGTTTGCTTCTTGCTTCTTGAGGCTTCTTACAATGTTCCCCTTTTAAAATCTTTCTTGAAGAGCGACAGCAAGTAAAAAATAACCGTCTCTCTCAGCTCCATCCTTTCCAAAGAGTTATGTAAGTTGACCTTGCATTGCCTTAACAGGAAAAACACCTCCTTGTGCTTCACAGAGGCAATATTGTGGTCTGTGAAGTTCCACTGAGACGTGCCATGAGTCCCATGATAGAGCAGACCACACAGTGTTTGTTGAAATATTCATAATAGAAACACATCCTTCTGTGGATCGATGGAACAATGGCTTAGGTAAATTAGCCAACTGTGCAGATAAAAAAAAGAAAATCACTGATTACCAACTTTTAGGCAGAGCGATACTATTCTGACCAATGAACTTTGTTTAGAAACCTTTTTTTTTTATTTCTTTTTTATGGAACCCTGTCAGATGAATGCAGACCCATGGTCTTTTATTGACCAAAACAGTGCAGTAAGGCTGGGAGCAACAACTTCTGAGTTAAAATGGAAAACTTTCATTACGTGTTGGGAATCTAATGGAGCTCGGAGACACGGAATGTGCAATTTTTTGACAATGGCTCTCAAGGTGGAACTTAATGAAATTGCTACGACTCCATCTTGAAGATACATAATTGGATGTAGCTAAACTTGAAATCAGGTATCCGAGATCAATGGCGTACATCCAGACGTCTCAAAACACGAGTAGATCCAAACACAGGGAGAAACACAGGAAGAAAAGCAGGATGTCATGCCAAAGGTACAATGATAATCTGCTAACGAGACTCTGAAGGAGGAGAGACACAGGTGAAGCACATCAACACTCTCAGACGTTCAGCGGGATGGCAGACAGGAAGGAAAAGTGAGTAATAATAATAATAATAATAATAATAATAATAATTTTCATACTAAGATCTCTTTAAACAACAGGATTTTCAAGTAAAAAAGAAAACTTTTATTGGATTTTGGGGGTCTGTTTATGCTCATATACAAAATACAACTTTTCTGAAACGCTGCTTCTGCGCATGCACACCATGGTGCGATGAACAATTTGCAGTGGGTAATGAAAATGCTTTCCTCCAGATCATCATGACTGCCAGTCCATATACTCCTGGGACTTGGTAGTTTTATAGTTCACAGTCTAATAGAATAGTAGTCAATAAAATCCAATTTGGTCGTCTGTCCATATGTTTGTGTACTCTCATTGTTCATGTTTATTGCATATTTCAAAATGTTGGTAAGTAAATGCAAATTTTGACTGAAATGAAAATGCTAGAATTATGCGTTTTCAGATGAAATGTCATGTAAACCAGGTCTTGAATGTTCAACTATACAAATGCATTAATACTTAGTATAACCCAAAGAGATTTAATGTGTGATTTATGTTCAGTGTCAGTGGGCTCTTTTAGACCCTGATCACATAGATGATATGTATAAACTATTGAGAGTGACACTTCTGTATTTGGGCTTTATTTACCCCCTAAGCTGCTTTGTGCTCATCTTCAGTTTAAATCCCCAGAGTCTTGTAACAAGAGCCATTTAGAGGAGCCGTAAACACAGCCGTAAATGTTGTTTTCCTCTCCCTGCGTGTATCCATGTGTGGTGAAGAGCCAAGGACCGTCCCTCGACTCAGACTCCCAGCCATTTCAGCACTGCGCCTGTCCTCTAATGGCTGGCTATGGAGGTCTCTCTCTCACACACACACACACACACACACACACACACACACACACACACACACACACACACACACACACACACACACACACACACACACACACACACACACACACACACACACACACACACACACACACACACACAGTTAACCTGAGTTTGCCCTGTCAGCTAGTTGCTATTCCGTTTCCCCTCATGGGTCACTTATCACCCAGTAAAGGTTGAATCTCCAGGAGCAGACAGAGAAAAAATTGGCTGCATAAAAATAAAAGTGAAGGCCAAATTCTAGGAAACATCACATGATATTTTTTCCAAATAATTGTTGGGCAGTGGAACATATTCATCTCAGCACAGAAGCCAGTATCTCTGTTGCGTCCACAGCAATATGCAGAGTAAACACGTTGCAACATATATTGCTGCTAACAACAGATCCACTTTAGTGAAAACTTGAAATATACTGAGGAAGTTGATACACTAAGGTGTTGTGTGTTATTGTAGAATCCACAGTCAAAAGCTCAAAGTATGAGCCCAAATCAGATGGCAGGTTGGTTCTGCAATTATTCTCCGCCTCATTGAATTTCATTGTTGGATTCCTCTCTGAGTGATCCAGAGCTAATTAAAAAGAAACCCGTGGGAACAGTTGGCCAGGGACTTTGGCTTGGAGGAGGACTTCCCACAAAAGATTTGCAGCATCAGCTGCTGCGGGGAAGTTTACTCTATCTGACTGATTTTCAGTTCAGTGTATGAGACGAAGGCCCCGTTTACATAATGTTTCAAGTGAAAATGGATTGTTTTTGTGTTTTTCATTCAGAAAAGTTTTGCGTCAACACCATTTTGAAATCTGCAGAAACGCTGAAAATGATGTTTTCATGTTAGCCCACTAAAGGGAGCTGTTGTTTGGTTTTGTAATGAGACCACACAGACATGTACTATACGCGTCACCAAAGGGATGACACTGACATTGGTATGGACAGAGACCAAGTTACCATGGAGACGGATCTTAATTGCTTTCAACAAGCTGCAATTTCTCCAATTTACACGCACACAGAGGTCGAGCATTTTCAATAAGTTGCGCTTTCTCTCATTTACATGGAGATGGAGTCGAAGCATTTTCACAAAGTTCCATGACGGGAGCCATTTTCAAAAAGGTGACTTTTCAGTGCCGCCGACCAATATTGTTGTTAAGACGGACAGCCAAAATGCAGTTTTCCATTCTCAATTGAAAGATATAAACGGGTTACTGTATACGCATTTAGGAAAAAGATCGTCACATCCTGGAAGAAGACTGGATTACCGTAATGTGCCAAACAGGGATCAACAAAGTACTATTTGTTTGTTTAGTCACGCAAGAAATGTTTCAGATGTTCATGGCAAGTGTTGTGTTTGTGTTTAGGAAATGGTTCAACCTACTTGAGGAATGATTTTACCAGTTCGATCCAGCCACTACAACAAAATTTTTTTCCTTTGATCAAATTCTAAAGGGACAGATGGTGGGAGTTTTTTCTTTTCATAGTCACTTATGCTTGCTCATTTGCAATTATTGTGTTTTGTCTGTAGTAGTGCCCTGAAATGATTTTGTTGTGTTGAGCAATATATAAAGTTATTGAATTGAATTGAATTGAATTTCTCCACATTATTGGTTTCACAGGGAGAATGATGGTCATTTTAATCACATTTGAACCAGGTATCAAATGAGTTGATGTCAATGTAAGAAATATTAAATGCAAGTATGTTAATTTAAAAAAAATAATTCAAATGCTCATTTTATTTAAATGACCTTTCCTGTGTACATGGCTTAAAGGTATACAGGAGGATTTTCAGGAATTTTAGGAAAGAACCGCCCTCTCCACCGTTTGAAAAAAATGCGCATGCGCAACGCTGTACCTGCTCCCGAGACGGAACGCCTACTAAAACGCGTGCGAGAGACATGCACGAGCCCAGTTCTCCTCGTGCATGCTCTGTTTACAAGTCACAAGTCGGCATCGCTCACATAAGCTCACTTTACAAGAAGATTTGCACCAGAGGGGGTGAAACTGTGTAAAAATGTCCGAGAATAATGCGTCGGGTCGGCCACCAGCTTGATGAGAACCGTGTGGAGTGAGCTGCGCGCGGGGACGAGCACGTACGACGGGCTTACGTCATATATCACCAGAATGATTGACAATTGGGAGGACCAGTTATTTTGATGATCCACCCGGAAGAAGAAAATCCTCTACTATACCTTTAATGGCTCTTTGATTGTTGTGAGTTCCACAAAAATGTATCCTCACCCTCCAAAGTTGCTCAAGCCTCTGCATGCTCCAAAAGCAAGGACAAAGTTTGCTTGCTGACATCATCGAGCAGCAGAAAAAAAAGTAACGTGTTATCGTCAAGATATTTCATACTGATGCATCGAGAGGATGTGAAGTGGCGTTTTAACTTTTCAACTGCACAGCAGATTTCTTGCTTCAAATGTTGTCAGAAACACATTTCGCTGAACTGTTTCGATAACAAAAGAGAAAGTTTGTGTCCGAGCCGCCATCTTGGTCCGGTTTTTACTGGAGGAGCTGATGGCCCTAAGTATGAGACGAAGGCCCTAATTCAGGTGCGTCATGTAACTCCGAGGTGTGCTACATGCTACATGCTAACAAGCTTGGGGGCTCACACAATAGTGAAGCTACATGGTGAACATGATTCAAATATGACTGATAGACATTGTGTAAATAGACGCCTCGCGGAGTTGTGGCAGCCACAAGTGCCACCGCTCTAGTGGAACGCTGCTTTGATGATGGCAGAGAGAGAGTAATGTCTGAGTTAATGAAAGAGGAAGACGAAGAAGAATGTTTGAAACTGAGAAAGAGGAAGATTTGGCAGCGAGACATGCTATAGCGAGCAAATGAAGAAGAAGAGGCGATGAAGGTGGGATCCATTTTGGTTTGACCGGAACAAGGAGGTAAACAAGAAAAATCTGACCAATCACACAAGAGTTTGCGGACGCTACAGCAGAAGAAGTTATGTCTTTAGTTCGCTCACACCCCCTCGTGTCAGAAGTTTCTTCGTCTTTCTTCTGGAGTGTGAAATGACGTTTTTTTCCCACCTCTGAGGGTGCTTCTGTGGGTTTTTTCATGTTAAAAGGGAGTTGTTGTTTCTTTTCAACCATCTCCTTTGTTTGCTCAAGTGGAATTGTTTTTGGTTTTTTTCTGGAAAAGTGTCTTGAAATGACTGTGTTGTATTTGCTCCTATAAAAACTAATTGAATTGTGTTATAGTTCCATGTATTATTGCTATATAACATATGAATAACTTCACATACCTTATTGATGATATGAAATGAGACCACTTTTCTTATGAGCTACTTTTCTTTGGGCTCTCAAACTCTTGGCATGGCTCTTCGTCATTAGAAGTACCATTAAGTGCAACAAGTGGTGCAACATATTGTTGAGCAATATATTGCACATTACATATCTAATTGTATTGTATTGTACGTTATTAATTTTTCACAGTAAGCTTTCCCATTAGTTTTTTTATAATGTGTAATTGATTTGACTTGCCTCGCTCAATGTGTACTCTAATATCCTATTTGCCTTCAGCCTTTATTTAAATAAAGCACTTATTGTAGCTTCCAGAAAGTAATTTAACATTTTATTTCCAGCAGCATCGCTGCCCCGAAAACCTCCACTGTCTCTTCTTTTTCTTTTTTTAAAACCTGGCCCTCAGCAGAATTAGCCATCCACACCGTCATTTATCATTCCACTTTTATATACCATCTTATTCTGTCCGGTTCTTAGTGACAAATTGTCCCTGATAGCAAAGCCCCGCCCCCCCACAAAGAACTTCCCCGAGTTCAGATGAACACTGGAAGACTATTCAATATTTTAGCAGATTATATAAGTGCATTTAAATCAGTATTTATCATCCGAGGTGAGTTCAAACGTCAGACTTAGGCAACTGGATAAATCTTTGTGATTTATACAATGACTCAGTTTTCCAGCATTACTCGGAGAAGCAACAACATACCGAACAAAACATTATGAGTTCCAAACAACACGGGAGCAAACGTTTCAGCACGGTGACAGTGGGAGAAATTAATACTTTCGGTCACGTTTAAACGTATTTCATTTTCTAGTGAAAATTGCAAAGCTTTTTTTTTTTTTTTGCATTTTGTGAGTCCATTTACTCATCAATGTTGTGAGAAGGCAATAAAAACACAACTTTTTGAAAACGGCTCCCAATATGGAGCTTTTCCAAGATGCTCTGACACATTTTTGGAAATGCTCCTTCTCTGTGGAAACGGGGGGGGGGAATTCAACTTTTAAACAGAGTAAAATGCAACTTTTCTGAAATGCTGCCACGACGTGCATTGCAACATAATACCAATCCAACTTGGTCGTCTGTCCATACCAATGTTTGTGTTCTCCCATTCTTAATATTTATAACATATTGTTCTTTGCAGCATTTGTGTACTTTCATTGCACAAACAAACTGGAGCACCCACTAGTGGCCCATCATGAAATCTACATAGTTATTTGTTTTTCTGCTGTATCCATATAAATCAAAGTCAAAGTCAAAGTCAGCTTTATTGTCAAGCGTGCTAATATGCATGACAGACAGCACAGATGAAATGTCAGTCCTCTCAGACCCACAGTGCAAAAGGCATGTAACAATGTATTAAAAAAATAACAATTTAAAGATTTAAAAATATATACACCATATAATCAGATAAACAGTAAAGTGGCATGTACACAATGTCTCTTTTGAGGTAGAGAATAGTCAGTGCTTTCAAAATGTTGCGTAACGCCGAAACGTTTCTGCAATAAAAAGATAAAAACAATTAGTTTTCATTTGAAACGTTGAGGACTCAGTCCAGTAGGGCTGCCAACCCTCGTACATTAAGAGAGAAGACCATGCTTGTATATGTTAAGCGTTTCGGATGATAGTCGACATCATGAGGATATTCGGGTTACAAGAATTGTTTTTAGTGGGATCTGTAGACAATAAAGAGCATTTTATGAGACGTACAGGTTTTAACCTATTTAAGGGAATTAGAGATGCATGAGGAGGGATGGACGGAATGAATTTAGTAACGAGTCCTGGATGAATGAATAGAATAGAGAATCCAGGTTGGGATGTAGCATGAGGATGGGTCGACGAAATGAATGAATGAATGAATAAAACAAGTCATGATGAATGTGGGCTATAAGTTCATGATGTTGAATGGATGAAACTATTTCTAATTCCTTATATTCCTTCTGATATATAGCTCACATAGCTGAAAATCTAAAAGTACAAACCAATGTTTATTGCTATTATGATGAACTATGTAAGAAAAACTGCAAAAAGAGTAAAACTCCACTCACTTTCTCTCCTTTTCTCTCAGTATGAAAAAGAAGCTCCCACTTTATTTGGTTTAATATGCATGAAACTCTTTTCATGGCCTCCAGTACATCACTGTATTTAATGACACTGCTGGGATTATACATTTGTTTCTGTGCCCATCTGAGAGTTTTGTTGTTTTTCTTTGTGTGTGCGTGTGTGCGTGTGTGTGTGTGTGTGTGTGTGTGTGTGTGTGTGTGTGTGTGTGTGTGTGTGTGTGTGTGTGTGTGTGTGTGTGTGTGTGTGTGTGTGTGTGTGTGTGACAAAAGCTACTGAAATTTAACCTGAACCTTTCAAAGTGCCGGCAATCGTTCCAGTCAGAAACCCCCCTCCTCATCAACTATTTTAAATTGGATTTTCCCCCCTTCTGCCTCACTTTATTGTTTATGTAGCAACATTTCAATTAGACATACCTTGACAGAAATAGACTGTGCTTGGAGCTTGGAGGAATTACATCCCCCTCCGCCACGTGTGCTCGGACACAAAGGCTTCAAAGAGCGGCGGTAGCCAGCATCCACGCAAACGGAATGGATTTTTGTTTTTAGCTGACAAAGAAACTGGCAGCTGCATTCTATGCTTACACATTGCACACACACACACACACACACACACACACACGTAAATGAAATCACAGTATCTTTTCAAAAAGAAATATATTCCATGATTATTATGCCGTCAAAGCAGGTACAAACTCAGCGTGAATAATTTTTTTCATAGCCTGAAATCACTTTATGTGTCAGCAAAAATACAGCTAAGTAAAGAAAGTTTTTTTGAGTAGCTGCTGGTAACCCTCACTGCGGAACATGTTAAAATCACAGTGTCACAAAATGCTGAAGAGGAGATGTCAACGAGATCAGGTTCCGTTTATACGGCAGTGACTTCAAGTGAAAAAGCAAACCTCTAAGGCACTGAAAACACAACATTTTAGAAACGTTCCTCAAGGTGAAACTTTCCGAAAATGTTCCAACTCGGTCTCTGTGGAAATGGGGGAAAAATTTCCTTATGACAAAGATGTTCACCTCACCTCTAGTAAATAGTTGTTCTGCACATGCTCAGTAGATAGACAGTAGGAGCAATAGTTTCCTCCAGAGTGTCATGACTCCCAGTCCACATTGTTGTGTAAATTGATCCCAAAACACAATAAACGTTTTCTGTTTTCACTGTCGTGTAAACTGGGCTATCATAGTTCTTCCATTGCATCAAGTCACCGGCTTCCAGCTCTGTGGAACCTTTAAGAACCAAACCTTCTGCTCCATTACTCTTAAGTACCTTTCAACAAACACTTGAACCTCAAGCTTATCTTCTCATATCTCTTCAGTATTTTCTTTTTGCATGCAACACTATTCCCCATCGTGTTTCTGACTTATTGATTGGAGATGATCAAATAAATTATTGATGATAAAATAACTACAGAATTGCTGCTCATGATGACGATTTTACCAGAAAAGCATTCAGAGACTAATGTGGTTCTTGCAGATTAACTGTCAGTGTGACTATATAATTGAGGTCTCATGTTCGACAGCCTTATGATAGAATCACATTTTCTACATAGATGGCTTAAAGGACCCATATTCACTTTATAATGGCTTTCGAACAATAATATATGTCCCCATAGCCTGTGTATGAGGCCCCAGAAGTGAAGAAAGTCTGTCATCACCCCAGCTTGCTCCACTTTATGACGAATGTGTGCTCATTCAGGCCAATCAGAGACTTTCCCTTCATGACTTAATGTGGGTGGAAAAACACTCCCTCGTGTGGCGGATACTCACTTTGACCCTCCCACAGAGATTACGATATGCTCAATAAATTGAGTATAGTTGGAAAAACCATAACAGTAGGCCTTGCAGTTAGCAGGCGCTAGCGTTAGCTACTTGGTAGCAACTGTGACAACACGTACGACCAAACAAACATATTCAGACACAGAGTGTTTTTAACCCACCATCTTCAAAAGCCTCTTCTTCTTGGTCAGATGTATGGGATTCAATGGTGACCGACTTCCTTTAGCATCCATAGTTGCTGCTTGTAACAGCATACAACATATTAAAATTAGAGCCACAAAAGGCACAACACTTGGAAACTTCAATGTAAAAGATGTTAAATGGCATCCTTCAGGACAGTTACGGATTTCTGTTGGGTTTTTAACATCTGTTATTAACAGCAACAAGGGATGCTGGAGGGTCATTAGTTAGTTTCATCTGAAACACCGGGAAGCTCTTCTCCATGGACAGACACAGGGATGTTGAGACTGGATGAAATTCAGGACCAAGGCTTAATTGGGGAAATACAAGTGTTGGACCTCTGACTCCAATGTGAAATATTAGAAAACCTTATAATATGCAACATGTACGTTACTACCTACCAGGAGCAGGAATGTGCTAACAAATACTGTATATAGGACTGATCACACTATAACCTTCTTTTTCAAACACACATTGGATTTGTCAAAATAAAGGACATGATTGCAGTGAACACTCTTTGTTTATTCTTTAAAAGCCTGTTAAAGGAGTTTAAAAAAAAAACTGGACGAGGCTGGACTAACAGAAATAAGTCTGTATATCTGCACCCAGACACACAAGCACTGGGTGCAACAGTGATAAGAAAACATCTGCATTTCCCTGCTTCCAGGTCCAGGAAGAGCTGATTGAGAGCTTTTTCACAAATACAGTTCAGGATCTTAATGATGGTGGTCATGACATGTCATGCATTATGGACTCCAGAGAGTGTTGATGAATAATGCAGGAGAGTTTAATCAAATTGCCTCTGAGCTGGCCTCCTGCAGGACCGCACATCTTCATTTTCTCTCCTATGGGAACATTACGCTCTCACTGGCAATCTAATTTTAACCCTTTAAATGATTGCTGAAGATCAATTCTCCCATCAGAAAAATCTAAAAATGTTACTTAATTTAATTTAACCTAGTTGATGCAACTAACTTTTAATTTTCTGAACAACTAAGATGGTTAGGGGTTTATCTTAACTATGGCAGTGACAATGAAGAGATCCCAAAAAGAGACAAAAACTGACAAATTCCACATTATAGTACATTTTTGAAGCGGTTAAATATCATGATCATGTTTTAGATGTTTATCCGGAAGACCACTGATTTCATGCGAACTATGTTAAAGTTGCACTCTGTAGCACCATGGCACCATCTATGTATCTGCCTTCTCCAGCACTTTGTAATCATCCAAGTAATCAGACATGCTTACATACAGGGCCAATGACACCACACGCAACGACGGGGGTTGTTGTATCTCTGAATGTCCATTTGTGGAGATGCAAACACAAATGCAATGCACTAAGATTTACAGTTTTAATACATAACATCACTTCCCCTTTACGTTTGATGTCCATCAGCAAAAGAAAACCTTTAACTTAACCAACATCTCTCTTAAAAGAAACAAAGTCTCTATAGCCAAGACTACATCGAAACATATTCTTCTTAGACCTTATAGCCTATTTTCTGAGTTTTCTGAGAGGGAAATGTGGTGAAATTTGTTGTTTCACACCTGAGGGTGGATCGTCACTTCAAAACATTTGCATTTCAGCAGAGTTTATCTCAATTATTAATCCAGCGTCAGTTTTGACATCCACCCTCATCATGGCTTCAAACTACCATACGAAAAATGTCAGATTTACAACAAAAACTGTTCTGTTTTAATGATAACGAAGATGGCTTTTGAGATATGGAATGCTTATCTCTTGTATTGTGATGTAGCTTTAAAATCCAGCAATACATTTGTGAAGGTTATTAACAACCTTTGAGAGTGAATTTGGGAGTAATATTCCTTTATTGCTTCAAAACGCTCTACATATTTTCCTCTTCCACTTGTCACCAGCATTATTTCACTCACAGCGCTTCTTCTTTCAGAGCTCAAGGTCGGCCATTACTCAAAGACTCTACTGCTGTTCAACAGTTGAGCCTCCGCTCAGTAGATTTGTTTTAATCTGAAATTTGAATCGGTGCCCTTATGAGTGATAAAAGGAATGAGGGCAGAGACAAACTAATGTGCTCCCACACAGTAACAAATGACTTGAAGTGCTGAAGAACTTGCTGGTGCCAAAGCGATTGCTGCGGCCATATATCAAAGGCGGACAGCTAGCTTTAATTGGAGACCAATTCTTTTTCCAGGAAGGTGGAGACGGAACGTGAATAGCAATGTGGATAAGTTAAGGTTGAGGCCAGTGGGCTAATGTCTGTTTATGGCTTTCTTTTTATATGCAGCTAGGAACAATTAAGAAAATATGGTAAGGTGAATACATCAGTGAGAAGTTGTTTCTTTCTTTCTATTTTTTTTTATTAAATCCCCAAAGTACAGAATTGAACAAAGATGTAGAGAAAACAAATATCTAGCCTTTGTCAGTTCCAAATAGATAATTTTAATTCCTTTTATTCTAACAAAGTGGAATGAACAAAACACAAGAAATGTTGGGAAATGCTAAAATAAACATCAGATTAAACTTTTTTGATACTTCAGGAATACACACAATGAGATGTTCACTGTCCAGTGGAATAAAAGACACAATTTCAAGAAATGTTCAGCAACTGAGGAAGTCTCCTGTCCTAAACAACCCAAACATCAACCTGCTGTTAGATTGTAGTTGGTTCTCTAAGGCCCAGTTTACACAACAATGCTTTGAGTGGAAACACATCGTCTTTGTCAATGACACCACACACAGACACACACAGAGGACAATACGTTACAAATGTCAACGAACGTCAACGATGTGAGTACATGGAAAGACAACCAAGCTGGAATGTTACTATGGTGACTGTCGACTATAAAACTAACAAGTCCCAGGAGAATATGGACTGAGAGTCATGACACTCTGGAGGAAAATACTGGTATTTTCCAGCTACTAAGAAAGTGCAGAACAATTATTTACTACGGCCGTGGTGCACAAGCAAAGTAGCAGCATTTAAAAAAAGTTGTGCTGTCCCCTGTTTCGCACAGAGCTGGGGCGTTTTCAGAAAGTTGTTTTCAGTGGTTCTGAGCACCGCAATCATGTAAGATGACACACAAAACATAAAATAAGGTTTCTGTTTCATTTGAAAATGTTGCCAAAAACAACATTGTCACAAAGACAATGGTTTCACACGCTGTGTCAGCGTCTCCGGGATTTCCACTGTAGATGGACACGTCAGTGCTTGTTTTACAAACGGTTAACAAAACCTCATATTTCTCCTCACCAAGACTTTAAAGGGGAATTTTGTCTCACTTCCACTCTAATGCAACACTTTCACCTTTATGGAAGTTCTACCTTGGTACAGGTTTTAAAAAGTTGTATCTTCAGTGGCTCTGAGCACCGTTGTCATGTAACCGGACACCCAAAACTTGAAAACGTTGTCATGCAAACGGGGTATTAATAAGCTAAACTCAACATTTTTAACGCTGAATTCAGAACGTCAGAAAGTTCCTTCAAGCTAAATAACTGGTAAATCTATAATGTGAATATAAAGGACCAAAAGTCAGAATTTTATAAAAACTTTATGAAGAACCACAAATTAGCAGGAATCGTCAAAACAAGTTTTCACTTTGAATGCAGACAACTGACGTTTCCAAAACTTTCTTTCCACTTTGACAGCACTGTGCTGACAGCCTTCAGTGGCCTCTGGCATAGTTTTTTTAAGTACTTTTTTTTAATAGATAATTAATTAGCGTGTAGCATTGTGGGATTTTTGGCATTTATATAGAAAGCTAATTATATATGAAAACTGTGCTCCTGAAGGATCCTGCACAGTCAGTACAGACAAGCTCAACATCGCATGTTTACAAAGCACAGTGTTTGAACACTGAGCAAATGAAAACTTTTGGCTAGTTTAAATTAGATTTGCAAATAACATAATTCCCTTCGGCAACAAAAGTTGGGTGACCAATAAAGTTGGCTGAGAATGTTATTTATGTTGTATGAGAATGTATGTATGTTTGTATGTTATGTATGTATGTATGCATGTATGTATTTTTGCTTGCAATGGCCAAATGAAGCTTCAATGAAGCAGGCTTATAGTGTATTGTTTTGTGTTATGTGTGTACGGTTTCATTACAAAAACAAACAGCAGCACCAACTAGTGGTCCAACATAAAAACTAAATTGTTCTCAGCATTTCTGCCGTTTTGCACTTGAAGCGTTGCCATGTAAACGTGAACTCAAGTTGAAGCTCTTCCACCACTGCATAATGTATTTTTCAGCGATGATGTGTGTTCCATTTTGCTGTTCTGGGTCTCAAGTGTTGTACTGTGACCTCCATCTTTAATACAATGAGGCATTTGAAAGTGTGCAAATCAGAAACAATAACAACATTTCAGAAACCTGGAAATGATGTATTTTCTAAGTCATCAGGCCGGATCGAAACCTATTTCAGCAAATTTAGTCTGGTTGATTGAAATATACCAGCCAGAGTTGTTGCTGCGGATTCATTCTCACTGTATGATCCTTAAATGAGTATAGAGCTTTGTTGCTGATGATGATAAACGATGAGAAGACTGCATTCTAAACCTCTGTCTGGATGCAGGTCATTGTACATTGAGCATGTTTCACACAGCTGATGTTGATAAGTTGGTTTGGAGTAGTGTGGTCGTATATCACAAGCCGACATTTATACAATAATATTCGTCTGGACATAGTTGGGAATCCATTGATGTGCGAGCATTCTTGTTGCACAGTGTGTGTGTTTGTGTGTGTGTGTGTGTGTGTGTGTGTGTGTGTGTGTGTGTGTCTGTGTGTGTGTGTGTGGGCGTGCAGTGGGACTTTGGTAAAGGGATTTAATCACGCTGTGTGTATTGGTTAGTGTGGGTGTACATGGGAGATAGGATTCATTAGTGAGCCTCGCTGTGCTGAATGTACTGTCGCCATGTCTTACTGCTGCTGTGGGGACATTGAGTTGTTTGCATTGATGCTTTGTGTCGCCATAGGATAAATCACTAAATTTCAGGTTTCACGCTGTGTTAAGGTGCTTTTGAATCGTTGTCTGAAGTGATCAAAATACAGTGAGTGTGTATCTGCTTCCTCATAATTCCCCTGATGTCGCTTCAATGGGCATGTATAAATTTGCATGTGTGTGTGTGTGTGTGTGTGTGTCTGTTTGTCTGTGTGTGTGAGTTGAAGGAAATCTTCCTTTCATATATCCTTTTATGTATGTTCCACCTTGTGCTCAGGGCATGCGTTAATCACTTTTAATTGTCTGTGCGTACGCGTGTGTTCGCCCTCTGTGGTTGTCCTCAAAGACTATTACAACTTTAATTTTTAATGGCGTATGCATGTGCGTATCCATACAATCTATGTAAATGCTTAAATAGACCCATATAGTTATACAAGCTGTATCACCGTGCCGCCGTGTGTGTGTGTGTGTGTGTGTGTGTGTGTCTACTTGATGCTTATGTGTGTGTCCATTCACAGGTCCCAAAGGGTGATGTACAGGAAGAAACAGCTAATGATTGGAACTGAGATTAAAAGCAGTCTCATTAAAAGCAAGTCTCTGCAGCAGGGTGAGAAAAATCACATGACTGTGTACCATATGTTTACTCAGACTGGTAGTTAAGTGGGTCGTTATTGTAGTAATTAAGAAGGAGATCTAAGGCACGTTTCAAAAGGCCCCACTTTTGTATTTTCGTTTCAGATATGTTTTTTGTTCAAAGGGTGACGATTTAAAAGCGATTATCTGTTCACAAGGAATTGGCACAAATGTTGTAAATCATGTAGTGAGCATGTTGGACCACCAGTGGGTGCTGTTGCTTGTTTTTGTAATGAAACCAAAACACAGATGCAGCAGAGTACAATACACTATAAATACTGACAATGTGTGTACGCAGACATTTGTTTGGATAGATGACGAAGTTAGAATGTAATTACGGTGACTGTAAACAAACTACCAAGTCTGAAGAGAACATGGACTGCGACTCATGACACCCTGGAGGCCGACATTGTTTTCATTGTCCACTGTCCACTGAGCATGTGCAGGACATCGATTTACTACACATGTGCAGTAGCAGCATTTCAGAAAAGTTGCATTGTTGGCTTTTTTCAGCCTGCCACCTTTTATTGTTTTTTTTCCATCTCTTACTCTTTTTAATGTACCCCTATTTACCCATCTAATCGCCCCTCGTGCTCAAAATTAGTTGTTTTCTTTCTGATTCTTATTCTGTCTACATATTCAGTCCTGCTCCCACCATGAGAGCTAATTTCCCAAACCTGTGTTTTCAGTAGATCCAAGCACCTTGTCACATAAACAGACACCCAAAATGCAGCTGAATTTCTCAATTTTCACTTGAAAACATTACTATGTCAATATGGCCTACGCTTTTTATCTTGGAAAGCATCACTTTTAGAGTCCTATTTATCAGTGGGATAGACCTCATGTTCATTGTTCAAGGTCTTCATCCTTTGGAGAGCTCCTGTAGGCTTGAAGCCAAAACTAAATGAGTTTGCCAATTTATCTCAAAACATTAAACACTCAAGTCTGTTAACCGGTAACTTTTCAAAGCAACTGGAAGTCACTACAGAGGGGCTTTATAGCTCAGGGCAGCAGACCCTCTTGTCGCCAATTTCCAACTGTAAGAAAGTGTGTCTGAACAGAGTTTTTGATTGGGCTTTTTCAAAGTAGTTGCTTGATCGTTTGGTTGAAATTTCAAAACTTCAAAACAAACCATTTAACACAGACATTTTAAACTGTTCACTGCATTTTGCAAGATTTAATGAGCTGCTTTCAATCAGTTTCCGGTAAAGTTAATGGATTGGTTTAGAAATGCGTTTGTTTCTCAGAAAAGTGGACAGCTTCGATGTTCTGCAGTATGGGCAGAACAACTACGTAGTTATCCCTTGTATCAGTTTAAAGTTTGAATTCCTCACAGACAGTATTTGAGGACGGAATGTGTCCTGAATGATAACAGATCAAAAAGCTTGATACTTCAGTTTGACTAAATTCAGGGTGCAGACGGCAAGTGCAATATGTTTCTTTTTAGACCCTGTTTACATAGCAACATTATCGTTTGAGAAAAGTTTCAAATTTACAAAGTAAAGTTTTGAAAAAGATTTCTGTTTCCACGAAAAAGGCAGAACCAATAAAAATCCTGTAGTTTTCATGTAATCCCACGAGTGGGTGCTATTTTTTATAAGATAATGATAACAATGGGAGTACTCTGACATTGGTATGGACAGACTATGAAACTGGATTGATTTTGCAGTGACTGTCAACTATAAAACTACCAAGTCCCAGGAGAACATGGACTCTGTAGGGAACATTCTTCTTATTGTCCATCTCCTGAGCATGTGCAGAAAAACTATTTACTATGGATGTGGTGTGCATGTGAAGTAGCAGTGATTTCAAAAAGTTGTGTTTTCCATGGCTCTGACCACAGTTGCCAAGTAAACCGACGCCCAAAATGCAATTGTAGTTTTTGCGTTTTCACATGAAAACCTTGTCGTTTGAGTTGGCCCTTAATAACAGGAGCGAAAACCATCTCCTGTCAACATTTTGATAAAGCCAAACACTGGTGGACACATTCACTTTCACTAACATGCAAAAGTGGAAACCTTTAATATAAAAACATAAGCACATTTCTGTAGTTCTGGTCTAGATTCTACAAAATGCCTCAAGACATGTGCATATCCACTTTAAAGGACGCAGTCATTAAATTACAACATCTGTATGAGAAGAAAGGTGGTGAGATTAAAAAAAGAACCAAACAAAAAACCAAATAAAAACAATAATGATGCAGCCATGGCAGCATTCTTCTGCAGAGAAACTCCCTGAGATACTTCAATGAGAGGCAAGGTGAAGGACAATGCAAGAGTTCTTGACATAATTCAAACGCACCTGCTTGTAAAGGGTATGTAGTGCTGAACATGTTTCATGATGTAGAATGTTTAAATTACCCATTATTTTAAATAATAAACATGCCCTTGGAGGAGAGAGATATAGATAACGTCTGCGGTCAAACAAGAGCTTCAGTTAAAAAGCTCATTAGCTGTCCCAGATCCTCCACCAGTGTGTTCTCATGTGTGAAACATCGTCAACTCAGGAGAAACACTAACTCCTGGAGGCTTTAAAAGTGACAAAATTAGGATGAAGGCGTTTAGTCTCATTAGCTTAATGTAGCTTTACAGTGATTAAGAAAGTGTCAGCAAAGAGAAAGCAGGCGGAAACAATAAGGAAATGGATATTGTTGAGTTTATAAAAGAAACAGACAGAAGCAGAACAATAACTAATTGTCCCATTGGGTTGAGTCAGGTAACTTACTCCTCAGATCAGGATACATAATCATTAAGTCTTTCCTCAGTTTGCAGATACCTGTCACAGTCAAATATCAGTCAACCACAATTACAGACGGATGATACCTTTTATGTTCTGAAGCAGAATAAACCAATGGTGAAAAAGTAATTCAGTCTTTCAACATCTATTTGATACAACTGAACTTCAAATATTGTTTTCGCACCACTGACTACTGACACTCAGATAGCTGCTGTAAACAAACAAACTAGAACTGAGTAGAGTGTTAGAGTGTTAACACTCAGTGGAGTGTTATCTTCGCCAGCACCACATTGGTTTGCGTAACTGAGTTAGCATCGCTAGCATGATAGCAGCTGATATCCTTTGATCTTCCTGAGATCTCTCATCTGCTTTGTTGAACTATTCTGACATAAATTCTTCCATGTAGTCTGCCATTTTAGACTCACTGATAGAGAATATAGGAATACATTCCTCCATGTTGGTGTCAGTGATGCTCTGAGACAATGATCTTTTAATATGTAAACATGGACCCAGGAAGTGATTGCAGCCTGAGAATGGAAACACTTTCAAGATAGAAGGGACTATTTAGAAGCACACAAGCAGTCCTCATATGTGATTGGCCTGGAGTGGATGACAGGAAATGAGCAAATGGTCACAGGAGGCGGTTCACAGGAAAAATGGTCTTTTCGTCTTTCATTGACAAATGTTAAAACGACAGACTGCACAATATCTATTCATGCACTTTCTGCTGTTTTAGCATCATAGACTGGCAGTGGAAATGTCTGCTAATTATTTTATGATCTATGGATTTAATTCTGATAATCGTTCAATACTGTCCATATCACCTTCATGTCATTAACCAGACTCAGAGGTGGAGGCTTTCTGCTGTTCCAGTTGGGATTAGGGGCCAGAAAGAGAGAAAACCAGAAGTTAGAGGGTTTTTTTTTTTTTATAGTTTGAGGATTAATGAGACAGTCTTCCTTCAGAAACAGGAGTTTGACAAAACAATAACTGTTAAGGCAACTTCCACTGATGTTAATTGGAGCTTCATGAGCCTGTTGGAGAAAGCAGGGCTTCAACACTTTTAATGTATGATGGAGTCAACAAGTCTGCTCATTCTTCACTGTCATTGCATTGTTCACATTGTGAATTAGTTATTTAATTGTTCCTACAAAAAGCATTAAGATTAAAGCAACTGTCAAGCATAATTTTTCTAACACTTGTAATTGTTAATGCAAAAGTAGTTATTTCGGCCAGAAAGTGCTTTAAAGTTTTCAAATTGAACTTCTATTAATTGAAGCCACACTTTTTTAACAACCAACCAAAAATATATAATAAAAAAAATCAATAAAACAGCTCTAGAGTGTTTTATTTTTTTTTTTGTAATCAAAGTTCTATGCTAATTTCCCTCTCAATATTAAAAACTTAACAAAGCCTAATTGTGTTGCCAATGTCGTGATTTTACTCGGCCTGTGTACTCTTGAGGTTTGAGACCTTTCGTTTGCATATTGCATGACGGGAAAAGTGGCAGCGAAAAAGAACTCTTTGTCTTTTTAATGTATTCTTAAGCACTGAAGTCATAAAAGCTTCAGGGCAGTGTGGGATCCGTTGATGTGTTGAGGGCATGCAGCCAGCACAATAGGGATTGGAGTGTGTCGCTAATCAGTGCATTTGGCTGCGGGCTCACTCTGCTGTCCCCGTTCATTGTAATTGCTTCGGATGTGCTTGTTTGTTCGTGCCCCTTGCCTTACATGTGTAAGGTGATATCTGCAGGATGGGCTAAGTTGACGTCAGAGCACAGTTCATAACACTAAGTCACACTTGAGCTGGAATAATCATCCGGAGGTTGTCGGGTCAACTCTTAGAAGAGAGGAGAGGCAAGAAAGTTCATGTTAATGAGTCTAAGAGCTGCACATTTTCCTGTCTGGCCAAGTGGTGGTTGTGTAGGGCACTGGCAGTCCAAAGATGGCACCGGAAAAAAGCCAGATATTCAATCAACTTTTCCCCAGACTACTTTTTGAAACTTGTGCCAATTACTATATATCGCTACATTTTGATACCTTCCAGTTCCCCCTCTTTAGGTGATTATACACAAATGTTAGAGAGCAGAGGGTTGGGTGTTTTTTTTTTACCCTCCAACATTTACTCTGGGCAACCTGACCTGGAAAATCTTCCCATCCGAGCCTCTTTGATGCCTCAGCAGACCTGGCAATGGGATGGATGCCTCAGGGCACATCATCACAAAATTGTGCATCTGCCCGTGCTAAATTAGCTCACCTACAGTCACGACCAAAGTTGATAGGGAGCAGTTGCCCAGGGCCATGAAAATATAAATGTATCCTCTGGTGGGTGTGCAGGAATGCGAAACAAAGCTCACCAACACTCTTTCTCTGGAAGTCCATAGTAGAGGAGACAGATTTTGTTTTAATGGAGATCGACAATCCACTTAGAATTGATGGAAGCTGCTTTTAATCCTGCCCTAGACTGTCAATCCATCGGTCTCAGTATCAGCTGATTACGGTTGTATTTATTTTTAGATGACCTCCAGCAGTCATATGAGACAACATAAATAATTTTCAGCAAAACCCCCCTCTGGGAATGAGAGTAATTGTAATGGGAGAAAGTCATAACATGCAGTCAGAAAGTTCTTGTAGGTCAGCAATACTGCACAATCAGAGTATGTGATCCAGAAAAAGTGCTGGTGGTTTCAGCTCAGTTGATATGGTGGAGGGTTTTCTCATCTCATTATTGGAGGTTGACGAAAATATTTTACTGTCCATCTGCCTGAGGCCTCGTTTGCATGACAACATTCCAAGCAGAAGCACATCATTCTTTTGTTTTTGATGCTGAAAAACTACACCCACGTGTGTACAGAGAACAACACGCTACTAGCATTGACAATGGGAGACATGTCCATCTAGAATTTATCTAAGTTTTACATTGTGGCAGAAAGGTGATTAATCCCTTGATAGGAATCAGGTGTGCTGCATTACCTCTCTGCCCATAAAAGGAGGAGCCACCGTGACAGGCGGGCAACACAAGCTGAAAAGCTGTGTCAAGAGGTTTGGTGTGGGTTTGATTTCAAGTTTCATCAAAACTATGTTTGATCCAGTTTTATCGCTGATGTCGGCTAATCAAATGGTCCTTAAAGTTCCCTGATCCAGACTCCAGATCCAACCTTTTCTGTGGCTGCAGTCTCAGTCTGCGAAAATGTTGACCTGCTCAAATTAGAACTTTTTAGTCTTTTGATACCTTCAAGTGCTTTTTGAAGACGCGTATACTCTTTAATCCTATGGTGTTGTTTATATCCCCACAGATTATGACACAGATTTGAACTATAAAGCACTTTAATCTTTCTTTGTTCATCCAGTTTTGACTCAACCTGACTTGACATGGGCATTCACATGGACAGACGACCAAGATGGATTGTTATTACGGTGACTGTCGACTATTAAACTATTAAGTCCCAGGAAAATATGGACACAGTCATGACACTCTAGAGGCAAACATTGTTGATTGTCCTTCTACAGAGCATGCACAGAAGAACAATCCACTCCAGCCGTGATGCACATGCATAGTAGCAGCATTTTAGAAACGTTGTATTTCACCCCGTTTCTACGGAGATGGATTGAACATTCCCCCTTTTCAAAAGTTGTATTTTCAGTATCTCCGAGCACTGTTGTCATGAAAACAAAGGCTGGCATCAGTAACATTGTCGTATAAACTGGAATTTTGTTGTCCTTCTGTAGAACAGTGACCACCAAATTCATCCCAGTGTCATTTCCAATGACTTCTGAATGTGTGCAGGAATAGATGAATGTAACCAATAATGTACAGCATGGAAAGACTATGGAAATGAAATGCAAAAGTCAGATTTTGATGTGCTTCCCCCTGACTGCAACATAAAGGTGTCAGCCTATTGATAACTTTAAGGTCAGTTATTAACTTTCATTAGCCTCATTAAATCAGCTGTTTTGCTGATTTTTTGCCATCAAAAGTAATTGATGAATATGTTTATTTGAAGAAGTGCTAATATCCAGATTGTAGAGCAAATTCTTCCTGCTATATACTTGATCATAATAGAAAGATAGCTGACTAAGACAGACGACTAAAAGAATGTTGAAAGGAAACAGGAAACAGGAGCAGTGGGGGAAAAAAATGATGGTTCAATGTCTTATTTGGTTTTGAACTGGGTGGTTACTGCAGAGAGAATACAAGGTTTTTTTAATAGATGTTTTTGGGGGCCAGTGGGACTTTGAAACTTCTGCCTGATGGATGTAAAACTGGAGGGAGTGATGGAAGGTGTTGAGTAGTCCTCTGTGATCATGGTGGCTTTCATCATCACAGAGCGGCTGTGTAGTCCAGAGATCTGAGTTTCTGGGGATCCAATGATTTTTCTGCCTGATTAACAATACGGGGGAGTTTTGCTTTGTGTTTAGTAGAGAAGGATCCGTACCAGGATGAAATCTTGAATGTGATAATGGGGTCCATGAGTGAGCGGTAAACCAGGGTTAAAATGCTTCTGCTGACATAAAAAGTCCTCAGTTTCCTCAAAAGGTGAAGATGTGTTGTGCATTTAATTTTTAACATGGAGTCTGACTCGCAAACGACAGGCTAGTGTCCATCTCTGTTCCCAGATATTTACAGACTTCAATGTGCTGGACAGAGTGACCCTGGATACGGAGGGGTGTCAAAAGGGGCATAAGAGACTGACCTCCGACCCCACTTTGTGTTTGAGATGTTGGTTTTTGTTTTGATCAAAAGCTGCTGGTCAGTGCAGTGCTGTCTGACGAGTTCATTTACTTGCCATAAATGAGTGATGAGGTGCAGGGCACAAGCCAAGTTTAACATTGTTTTCAGGGAAATCATGCAGAAAATTTTTTTATTACAACACTTTCAAAAATCCCTTCATTAAGAAGCTCTCATTGAAAATACTTCGTCCCAAATAAGCAAAAAAATCAAAGAAGTGAGTGAATTCATCATCTCTTATGAACTGGTGTGAGTCAATAAGTTACAATTCCCCTTCTGAATGTTTAACACTGCCAAATCAATTTCGATGAGTAAGCAATCAATTAGGAACACCCCATGCAAAAATCATTCAAAGCTGGTTACATAATTCATGCAAGTCTTTCAGAAAGATCGGGATTTCCTTTTGCCACGAAGGAGACACAAGAGATAAAAGCCAGAATTTTGCTCTTTTAACTCAACTTTTTAGAACTTTTGATGACCGTGTGTAATAGTTTAGTTCTGAATGTAGTGGTGCTTCGTTAATTGCTCCCCGGTGAGTCTCTGATCAGTGTGAGAGAGGGAATTTAGTCCTTGTCATGTCTATGTGTCGGCATTCATCCGAACTAATGTAGCGTGATGTTAGTCCCTGTGTTTGATTCGTTCTTCAGAACAGCAGCGAGCTGAGGGGAAATCAGGCGGGAAACAAACAGAGATCAGTGAAATGAAAGAGACATTCAAGTTTAGAAGAGCGGAGCAGGAATGAGTAGGACGGAGTAAAAAATGTCTTGGAGAAAATGTGACAGGTGAAGGATGGAACCTCGGCTTGTGTCCAACAGGGACCACGGAGGCACAGATGAAACTTGTCGTCCTCATTCGCTGCCCGTAAAAGTCGGAGTTGAAACCGGAAGCTAAATATCCAAGTGATGATAACTGTAGTAATAAAAGCAATAAACAGATGGGAGTTAAGATAGAAGATGGAAGAAACGAGGAGAGATAAGCCAGCGAGTGGGAGCAGGAAAATTGGGTGAAAGGGCAAGAGTGGATGGAGAAACAGAAAGTGGCAAAAGGAAACAATAAAGATAAAAGCGTGATGATGAAGATAAGGGCAGTGAGAAGTTGAGTTGAGGCTCCCCATCATGCATTTTAACTAAAGACTGCCTCAGTCAGAACAATAAATAAACTATTAACACGGTGGACGAGAGACAACTCCCATGTCCCTTTAAAATCTGGTTAAAAAAAACAACCTGAACGAAGGGACATTGACACCTACTGATTACAAAAAACAAAGAATGGGGGTGGTGGAAGTTGCATAGTGGACGTTGCACGGTGGAGTTACAGTTCAGAGAACAATTTGTTATACACATTAACAATGGGAGTGCACAGTCCTTTGTATGGACAGACGACAAAGCAGCTGAAGACAATTTTACACAGAAAAGCATTCCAGAGTTGGACAAAGCAGTATATAGGAGTATAACCCCTGCCTGGAACTCACATAGGTCTTTTCCACCAAAAAGAACCAGGGGCGAGTTCAGGACCGGTGCCAGGGCCAGTTCTTAAATGAGCACCGCTAGAGAACCGATTGTCAATAGAGCCAAGTGAAGACCACATCATTGCATCACTCAAAAATGTCGTACGTCACAGATTTCACCTATGCAGCTCACATACAGGAATGAGGATACAGACTGTATTCATCGGTTTGGCGAGGTCGCTCCATCTCGTCTGGCCTGAACCTCGGATGCATGTACCTTGTATCCTCGTCACTCTATTTGTGTTTTTTCACGTCTGTCGTGCTTTAGTCCAGAGCCCCAGAGTGGCCAGAGAGGAAAACAAAACAAAACAATAATAATAACGCGTGAATGAGCTTGAGGCTTATTTTGCAGCATTTGGGCATTAAATTGTGAATTTCTGCTCCTTTCACTTTATTTCTGGATGTTTCTGAATCAAATGCTTCAACATCAGGAGGAATCGAGGTGTAGAATGATAGAATGCAGCCGTTTCCACCGGCAACCTACGTAAACACACGCTGATCAACAACAAAAGTTTTCTTTCACATGAAGTGCCATTAAAAGGCACATTTTATGGCTATAAATTCCAAGCTTTCATTTACAGTAGTATGTAGATTGTTTTTATTAGCTCATAAACCAAAAGTATCATTATAAACTTTTGTGCGTAAGAAAATAATAATAGAGCGTCTTGTAGCGGGGCTCAACCCAGCCTCATGCAGACCTCAGCCTGCGGTCATAAGGCGATACAAGACCTGGAATTGAAGTTAGTTATAATGATGTTAAGCGTGAAAAAAAAAACGACAATGGAAAACTGCTTCTAAGCTAGATATACGATGCAGCTGACTTTGTGTGACAGAGCAGGATCTCTGCACCAACAGTTCGAGAGCCACGGCTCCATGATCACAGATTAAGAAAGAAAAAAAGGGGAAAAAAATGAAAGGAGGAAAATGATGTAAAGTAAAGAGAAACATTTAAGCAACTGGTCAAATATCTTAGCTGGTCTTTTGTGATACGTTTCCCTTCAATTGGCAAGGCTTTTCTATTCACCTATTTTCTTTAAACCATGACATAGAACTGTTCAAAGTAAGGCTGGGAAAGTGTAGGACCCATCTACATGACAACATTTCAAGTGAAAAATCATTGCTTTTGCATTCTTGTTTTAGAAAATGTTCACGTTTACACAGCAATGGTGGAGCACACAGAGAAGAAATGCATGATAAACATTAACAATGGGAGTCCACAGAACTTCTTTTGGAATGATGACCATGTTGGATTGTTATTACAGTGACTAAAACTGGAACTACAAAGTTTCAGTGGGCACTAACATCATTCAAACACCCTGATAGAAACCACTAACACTTCCAATGTATAATGTAGAATGTATATTTTCACTTGTATAGGCACACAGAAGAATGTTTTTCATTTGTTTTCCACTTCGTTTACAAAGTGGAAGGAGGCTCCCCTGGTCTGGGACCCTTTTCACAAAGCTGAAAACTTTGATTTATGTACTGTTGGTTCAGTGGACTTCAATGGCCATTAAGTCTGTTAGTGCCATCAGTTACAGCTGCCAGGAAGGGCTTGGAAGGTCAAATGTAATGGCCTTGACAGTGGAGAGAGGCCATAATGTTTAGACAGAGCAATCACACATTCACACGCACACACACACACACACACACACACACACACACACACACACACACACACACACACACACACACACACACACACACACACACACACACACACACACACATACACACACTGGCTATACCGTCTATTGTGGACCTCTCATACACAGGTGATTTATGATTTGCCTTCATCAAATATTCATAGAGAAATAACTGTCTGATCTGAGGTGAAGGACTGTGTTGGCCAGTTCCAGCACCGGTATAATGAAACAACAGCCTGGAATCAGCCAGAGGAAAGAGCTGACCACACATCCGGGGACGTTCATGCATATCGTGTTGAAAAAATTCTGATCTAAGTAGATTATAGTTTTTATTTTTCCTAATGTGCTCAGGAAGAAAACAATCTATGAAAAAAAAAAACTCACTCTTTTCAGTTTGAAGCCTTTTTTTGTTTTCTACTCTGCTGCCAGTACAAATATTTTAAAATGTAACCAACCATGTGAGCTAAAATACTAAGAATTAATATAAGCGCTGTGTTCTGCACAGTCCCAGATTATCACTAATAGGCTTAACAGCAAAGTCGTACACCATGACATGATGTCTTCCAGTCATACAGGGAACGCGTTCTGGAAACAGAGTTGAATTACTTACTCATCCAATTAGGCAGCTTGAATGCAGCTGCGGATCCGTAAGTAGAATAGAAGAGCTTTACGAAAGGGTTAAATTAAGATGCAATAGGACAAAAATAAAGAGGAAAGCAGCTACTTCACCTTTATTGTAAATAGTCCCAACGTCAAAACACAGAGAAAGACTCGGATCAGATGTGTTCGGACATCTTGAAATCCCAGAAACATCTTGAAGTGAAAACTGAAAACGTTCGTAGTATTTTGTGAATCAGTTAATGCGAAAATGATGCTCGAAACCAACAAAAACTTTTAGAAACTGGTATTTTACAGATGGTCTAAAGTTTAGAAAACTTAAAAAACACTGTTTAAACAATCGGAGACGAGGTGAAAGCCTGGATTATCATCTCAAATTCAGTCTTAAGCCATCTGAGGCCTGTTTAACGTTATAAGTAAAAACGCATTATTTTAATGTTTTTCTTCAATGAAAGTTTCCTGTTTGGACGGCACATTTGGAAAACAATGTCGGTTTGCATGGAAATGGCAGAAATGCTAAAAACGATATAGTTTTTATGTAAGGACACTAGTGGGTGCTGGTGTTGATGAAACCACACAGCCTGGTACTATAAACATTAATAATTGGCATTGGCATTTTTATTTTTTCAAGGGTTCTTCTTGATGTGTGCTGCTAAGGAGGAATGTAGTACACAGCACCCAAATAGACAACGGTTCACACCTACTCGTCATTATTTGTCACCCATTATCTTTGCTGTCACTTTACCAGCTGTTAAATAATGCAGAAAGCCCATCAAAGAAACGAGTCACAGTTTTGGACAATTTTGCAACCTGCATCCATCCAACCGCTTATAATCCAGCCTGGAGTACTATCTGAGCCATGAGGGACTCCAATTTAGAGCTGTCAATCAGCGAGTGTTTATTTCGGATCGCTTCGTCCCACGTCTCTCTCAGCAGAGAGCACTATGACGGAGACAGATGTGCACATAAACTATGGAACAGGGCTTGAATCAGGAGCTGCTGTACGTTCATAATCTCTGACTGGTTAGTGCTTCCTGAGGCCGAGAGACAACTGCCGGAAACACATGCTCCTTTCTTGAAGTGTGGTGATGAGATTCAGTGGCTCACAACACGCGTCCTCCAAGTTTAGCACACAACCTTAACACAGCAAAACTAGGACCTAGATTTGATCATGGAGCACTGCTCTCCTACTCAGTGATGTAGCATTAACAAATAGTTCAAGGTTGTGAGCAGGGACTGCAGATAGAAACTAACCATGGCTAAATCTGCTAAAAAATATCTTGTGTTTAAGATATGTTTTTTGTACATGGCAGCATGATGGCATCAAAACATGAACCTTTTTAGGACATCCTGCCAATATTCTCTTGAATATACTTTGAACTTTTTAAAATACTGACCATTTCATACAATTGTTTCCCTGTGTACGTGGAAGGCAAACTCCTCACCTCAGATCAAAAGCACAAAGTCAAATCTCAATTCCAAGTTTCCAAGTAGGTACTCGCATACTTGGAGATTATGTACTTGGAAAAACGGACTTTGGGAATCAGGGTATTTCATGCTTACTCAGTGATATGCATACTTTGAATTGGATCAGCACTTTAATGAATGAATTAATTTCACAAGTACGGGAGAACACACGTACGTACAAGTACGTTTTATTGATGTGATGGCCAAACTGACATATCATGGCCCCGCCCCTATTCTGCTGCTGCTTAGCAACGGTTGCTGGGGCAGGTCAGCTTTGTAGTTCTAATCCACTGCAGTTCTGAGCAGACATTGACATCACAGTCAGTGTAACAGAGAGCTTTGATTCAGAGAAGAAGAAGAAGTAGAAGAAAAACAAGAAACAAATACTTACAAACATGCTTATAATACATAGTTGCTAACAGATCAAAGCACTGAGACAGCAGAAAACTTGTAGCAAACTATGAAAGAGCAACATGAGTCAACATTAGACTCACGTCCTTCACTCTAAAACCAAGAAAAGCAAGAAAAGATGGAAGCTGTGATCAAGAACACAAGTGAAGCAATGAAAGAGGAACAGACCAAGAAAGAGGAGAACAGCAATGTGAAGGATGGAATCGTGGAAAAAGCCCAGAGGAAGGAGATATGTTACCTGAAGCTGAAGGAGCTGAGTACTTCTTAAGCTCCGATGGAGTTCTCTGACCTTCGGGCTCACACAGAGAAGCAGAAAGCAGAGGCTTTCTGCTTCTCTGTGTCAGGATGAAGATAACAGAGGACTTTCTGAAGGAAAAATTGGAGATGAAAGTCAGAACGAATAAGATGGAGAATAACAAGCAGGAGTGGCGTGAACAACAGCTAGAGGAAAAAAGGTGTTTGAGGAGAAAGCTGAATATTATATTTTGTCTCTTATAGAAAGTCTCTCTAATTAGATAATGACAATGAAGCTACGAGAGACTTCATGGAGACAGTGATCCAAGAGTGCAACATGATGAAAAAGGAAAATGTCCAACTGACCCTGAAGGAGTTTAACACTTCTACAGCTCTGATGGAGCTCACTGATCTTCAGGCTCAGACAGAGAAGAGATATAAGTCAGGAATAAGATTGTGACAGAGACCTTTCAAGCCAACATTAACTTATCTATTCTTCCCCCTTTCATCTCACCTATACAGTCTTTAAATCGAGCCAAATTCATATACATTTTCACGGAGTCCTTTCATCAGCCATTTCCAGAGAAGTAGAATGAGTGACAATAAAACTAAAAACATTGCTTCTATCAGTAGAAATGTACTTTCCCAACTGTTGTGCTTTACGACATCTTGAACATGAGCAGTGTGGAGTTTGTGTCCCAGTTCCAGTGTGGAGTCACCAAATACATCCTAATGGGGTGCATATGAACGGGCATTCAAATTTTCTTGAGGAAGATGAAAGAAAAGGTCCTGAACTGTCAAACATTCAATCCTTCAGGGTAGATGAATAAAGGCAATTGACACATTTTGTAAAACCTCTTTTTTGTATTTGTATGTAATTCAGTTTTTGTTTATTTGCTTTTGGGTTTTTTTTGTTGGGGGGGGGGTCATATGTTAATGTTGGAGCATTTTGTTTACAATATTTGGTTTTATCTGAACGATTGGTATGCTGCTTATCTATAATATTTAGTTACTGAAAAAAGAGGTATTTGCATTATATTTGCCAATGGTAACTTCGAATTGTTTCAGATCCGATGGTCTAAAAGTGGGAACAGGCCAGGCCGAGGTGCGGGTGGTGCAGTGAATATGATCCATGAAGGCCACACATTTCAGTACAGCTCCAGAACATAGACGATTCTTTTTATGGTTTTGTATTCCTGTCCTTTGGGTGTTTTGTCTACTTTTTGCAGGGATTCTTCATCATTAGGAGGCTGTTGTTAAAAAATTTATTTTTACCTTGTAGCTCCCTCTCGCCTCGGCCATGTTAGTTGTCCATTCACCTTACAGCAGAGTTCACATGTTTGGCCTTCTGAATGTTACGTTTTCTTTTGCCCTGTTGATGTTTATTACACTACCATATCCTATGAATTACTCAGGGAATACTTGGCTCGCTGACTTCCACCCACAATGTTAATCCAGTTTAAACTGAGTTCCAGACCTTCGTAACAGAACTCCTGTCAGCCCGGTGGGGTCAGTAAATTTCCTGTTAGCTCTGTGGAATATAAGCAGGATTAGCAACTCCGCAAAGAAAGAAAGAAAAAATAAACAGTATTCATGCAAGTTTCCATTTATTTCTCAGAGGGTAAATAGAATCATTTCCACTGGATGTCTACAGCATACTAATATAAACGGATGATTTAACTAAACTAAATACAAGAATAAACATTTAGTTAAACTGTATAATTACATTTTGTCTGAAATGTTGAGGCCTCGCCATTTTCCACAACATTGCATCAGCTCAACTTTGAGCGATTCGATGCATATTTTAATTGGCAGAAAATCTCTAAAAGCACGCCCGAGCCAACTGGAGGCAGAGCACTGTAATAGATGGAGTTTTCTTTTCCTGCAGGCAGAGCCGCTGCCACCCGTATCCCCATCTGTGCCTTAATCATCACAGAATGCGACCTCTGAACCCGGAGCAGGGAAGACCTGTCAGTCACTCGTGTTTTTCTTTCTTGTTGGATAGAATATTTCATTCAAGACCAGCGAAGTAGAGAAGCCTAACTGCAGTTTGTGATGCACTGCAGCTCCAGATGGAAACATATTCATGGATAATCGCTTGTGAGGCCATGATTACTTAACTAGCCTATTAACTGGAGTATTATAGTTGAAACTTTATATTCAGTCCCGCTCACAAATTTTTGCAGTTGAACCAAGGTCAGGAATCCCTGCAGAACTCTTTATCTTTGTCTTCATCTTCTTAAATCTGAGCTTAGATTACATTTCTCCAGTACCTGAAGCAGCTCAAAGCAGCTTGCTCCGTTTTTGAGAGGCTGGACTGTTCTTTAGCTTTTCGTTGTTTGTTGTTGTTGTTTTTTATAAAGAAGGGGATACATCGAATTTCTAAATATTTGTACTTTTTATTTCCATAATACATGACTAAAGACAGCTGTGTTTCAATAATAGTTTGTGTGTCTATTTCAAGTAGTGTCGCGGAGTCCTGTTTGGTTTTGGCCCCATTGAGTCGACGTTATCAAGTGAAAATGCAAAACTTTAGTTGTGTTTGGCTTGTATGTTTGCATAACAATGGTGTTCAGAGCCACGGAAAATGCGACATTTCGAAAACGGCTCCCAAGGTGGAATTCAAAAAAATACTCTGACTCTATTAATGGCAGACACTTTGTGACTGCACATCTGCACCATAGCTGTAGTAAATCGTTCTTCTGCACATGCTCAGGAGATGGACAATAACAACGTTTGCCTCCACAGTGTCATGACTCCCAGTCCAAATTCTCCTGGTACCTGGTATAACAACCGTCTATCCAAATGTTTGTGTGCTCATTTTCAGATGTTATATAACTGTTGTCAATGTCCTTGAGTTTGATCAGTTACTGGGTGATGATGGATGACAGATGACTTGTGCGGTGACTTTGTTTAAAGTGAAGAAGAGTTACTTGATGTCAACAACGCTCTCTCGTCTGAAACCAGCAACGTCCAGTGGCAAGACCAGGTCCAGACGACTGGTGGTGGAAACGTATGCAGTGGAAGACCGAGTTGTCCCAACTGTTCCTCAACTTACTCTATACGTGCCATGGCGCGTTGCTGTTGCTGCCTTTCTCTTCATTGAACCATTTTGTGTCATGACCTCCACCTCTGGCTCTGCCTAGTGACAGCATTTTTTTCCCTTCCCCCTCCCTCCCTTCCTTTTCCCTAGGTGGGCGTGTGCTGCATGCTGTGTGAGGTGTGGAGGAGTGCCATGCTGATTTCCTGAGTGCTCTCACCTGCGGCAGGGTGTGGCTTCTCTCAACAATGCACCTCTCTCTCTATAAAGCTGGCATCAGATGAAGACCTGGTGTTGGACCGTAAAACTACCAACAGTTAGTGGTACCCTGCTCTGCTTTGCTTGCCTCAGTCTGTGTGGCTCTGTGTTAATCTGTCTCTCCTCTGCTGCAGTACCGGACCCACCCTGCTACAGCGTCAGCACAACGCCACCTCCCGTGTCCTCCAGCGCCAGCCACGCCATTCCGCATTTGTCGCTTCATTCCGGGCAGTGTGCTCCTTAGTCTCCTGCTGGGTCCTTCTAGTTTTGTTTGGGTAAAGTACCTGGGTAGTCTTTAGTTCTGTCTCGTTAGAGTTTTGCTTTCCTTGGTATTTTGGTTTGAGTTCTTTGCCTCATCACTTATTAATAAAGTGTTACGAGAGTACTCCTGATTGCTGTGTTTCTGTCCGCACCTGAGTCTCTGAGAGTGAACCGTGACATTTTGGTTTCCTCCTGGTGGTAGGAACATCCAACCCCTGTCACAGAGGACCACAGAGGAGGTCAAGGTTGATGAAGGAATCTACTGCACTCTGGACTGTCTTTATCTCTTGTTTTCTTTCTCTCTTTAGTCTTTTAGGATGGTCAGGTATGGTTCGGGTTTCCACTGGCAGAATTGCAGATTTTTTGCAAATAAAGGTTGAGTTTTTTCTGCCACATTTCCATTGGGTTAGATTTACAACATATTTACTACACGCCCCCAATATTTTAATATGTTGGCTATATTAATCCTCTGTTAACATATTCAGGTTGGGGGTTTTTTTTGTATGTTTTTTGCTGCACAACTTGCATGTTGTTCCCGAAGGAGCAGACGCGAGGTAGGGATGGAGACCAGGACTCAGGAGCAGACGCTACGGTTGTAATCGATGCACTTCCGAGTCCGCTTGTTTCGTCACGTTTCCGGTGCTCCATTGCGTGGGTCGGCCCACACTGGCCGGTCCCCGCCGGTATGTGCGACACGACGGCCGGACTTGGACCAAATCTACACAAGGTGTGCCGGGACACCGGAGCTGCTCCGAGACCTGAACCCCGGTGTCTGTCCTCGCATCGTGTCTACAATCTCTGCCCCAAAACGGAAGTTGCAGCTGTCACATCGCCGGTGATGCCACGTCTCGCGCCGCAGCACCAGACCCGGCTGCAAAAAAAAAAGTTGACCAAACAACTAATGCAAAGCAGAGGATGTTAACAACATAGGATTCACAAGGCCCAGATCTGCCGCCCCAGCTGAGATTACTGTTGCAACGTCGCATATCTGCATAGCTCTCAACCCCGCCTACATTTTAACCATACTTTCTGTGGAGAAAACGCGCAACAGATTTGGCTCTGGTTATGTTTTGCCATACTGTTCCATCCCTGCACCTTTTGTGCAGTGGAAACGGGGTTTATTTTACTAGTCAGTCCCACTCAAGATGAAATTGGGCTTGAAGTTGAACTGAACTAATTACCTTTTCATCACCCTGGCATGAGAAACAAGCCAGTCCATTAAGTTTAGCTTCAAATCTGGAAATAAAATCAAGAACAAGTGTTCTCTTTGTAAAACTGACTTTTAACAATTGACAGTCCAAAGAGAATATTTTCGCTGCAGCCACCTCTCACTTTCTCAGAATGAGAAAACGTTGTATTCTGACCCACTGCACAGGGCAGATCTACAGGTCTGGTCTGGTCGAGCCAGGCTTCAATCATCTTCACAGCCTCCTTCATAATTCTTTGAAGTACACTGAGATCGCATTATTCCTTATAAGCCAAATAATCTCCATAGAGTATGAACATGTATCCCATCAGGTATTTGGAAATCTGCTCTGTTGCTTGTTAATTACTGTAATTAGGAACCATGGCTATGTGAGAATAAATATCAATAGGCGTGAATTCTTCTTTCCGTGTGAAAACCCAAGATAATACCTAAATGATTGTTGGAGCTTTCATTAAAGCTGAGGTGACTGTAGTAGTTTGAGTTTCACTTCTTATATAAGTAGGTCAGGAGTGCTTGAACACATTTAAATGTATTAACATGATGTCACTGACGTTACAAAAAGTACCATAATTTCCGGAGTATAAGCCACTACTTTTTTCACATGCTTTGAACCCTGTGGCTTAAACAATGACGCCGCTCATTTATGGATTTTTATGGCTTAACAAATGTCATGCTGTCAATTCATTTAGCCTCAGTACATCAGACCAAAGAAATTGGATAGAAAAAAGCCTTTATTTAATTAAAAATTTAAAAAGAAATCTTTCTGTGTAACTGTGTAAATATCCCATGCCCTGGGTCGTCGTCCTCCTCCTATTTTCTATGTTGTGGTCCAGAGTATACGTGATGATAATGTTTTTCACTAAAATGAACATTTTCCATAGAATATATCTACAATCTGAACATAAAGCTCATTTTGATCAAAGTTTCTGCATCTAAATACGGTGAAATGTTGAAGAACTTCTCCTCTAGTTGTTGCATTATGGGTGTTTTTACAAACTCGCCCTAAGAGCATGGCTCTGAGAATAACCTCAGCCTGATAGGAACGAGTTAGCTAGCATTCAAGACAGCAGCACTGACATCTCAGCTCAGGTCTCAGTGTCGTTTTGTGTTTGCTACTCTTAAGAAATTTGTTTAACAATTAAAGCAATGTCTTCTTTGAAATTTCTACAATTTGCTTGTGCGTTTGGCTGGATTAGAGACTCTTGCAGGCCGGTTTTAGATCCCGGGCCTGATGTTTGATGGCCCTGCTCTTTTTCCAATGACATTCAGATAAATAAACGATAAACTTGCAGGAGATCCGAAGGCAGATGGTGATTTGCACCCTGGTTCCATTTATGAATCAATTTGTACTTTTTCTGAACACTAAAAGAAGCTCAAAGTGATTACACAATCAGAAAATACTGAAATGGAAAACAATAGCATACATAGTCATCTGCATGCTCAAATACATGAAGTGTATGACTCCAGCTGAGATATCAGTCATGAAAACTCGCCATTTTTTTTCTATCAAACTAGCCTTAAAGCCATGTTGGCAGGGGGAGTTAAAAAAAAACAAAAACCATAATGCAACAGCTATAGGAGAAGTTTTTGGACGTTTTACTGTATTTTGCAGCAGAAGGTTTCATTAAGATTAGCTTTACGTTGAGACGACTAATTTTCCATTGTATTTGTTTGGTTTTGCGAAAATATAGACATGTTACAACAGTACGAGTTTAAGGAATAAGGAAGAGAAAGTAAAATCCTTGGTCATACAGTGATTTTTAGTGCTGTTCATATTTGTTTTATATTTATTTTATCCAGCCCAAAAAAGAAAAAAGTTTGTGTCACATAATTTTAACAAAAATCTTGAAACAAACCTGGAGCGGTTGTGGCGTATTCTGCAACATTACACCCACAACCTTGTTGGATTATCCTGGTGGGAGTTTTATGTATGAAGGCATCAAGCAGCAGCAACATGAATTATGTCCATTGGTTATGGTAAACACTGAAGACCATTTTTAAAGTCTCTCATGTCCTGTTTGTAGACATTCATGGGGTTAGGATTAGGGTTATATTGGATCTAAATATATGATGCATATAGCAGCGACCAGACAGAGCAAACTGTTGTCAACACTAGGGAGGCAACAATACCACTTTTTCAAGAGACAAGTACAAGAACGTCAAGTGTATCAATCATACTTTAATCATGTTTGCCTGTAGCATCACTGGTGTGTGAACCCTGAAACGCTTTAGCATGTAGCATGTAGCGCAGAGTAAAATCCTCCTGGATCCACTGAGCAGTAAAGCTACTGCGCAACAATGCCAAATGTCTCTGGTGGTTAAGTAGCTGATGTTGTGCAAACCATCTTTCTCCTCCTCTTGATGTTTTGGCAGAACATAATTTATAGTCTGTCTCACTTTTGTCATTCTCATAATATTAAAGAATCTCCAAATGGCAGACATCGCTCAAGCTCCCTTGTCTACCTGCTGGCCGCATGATATCACATAATACTTGGCGGATTGTATTGGTGATCTTTTACAAGTACTCTTTATACTCACAATACTTGGTACTTGTATCAGAGTTCCTACCAATTCTACCATTCCTACCAATTAGCTTGAAAAACTGTCAGCCATCCACTACAAATCTACCTGAATTATCATTTTCCTGTTGTTGTCTCATAAAAGTAAGAAAATACATCCTCTGTGTGTGTATATTTAAACCCCTGCAACTTATTCAAGTTAAACATTTATTTAAAACAATTTCTAGATTTCCAGCACATTCAGTGATGTTTATGTACATGTATAACTTTCCTTCAGAAGAAACTTTACACAATTTTCTAAGTGTTTGAAATGTGTGTACAGTACTGATATATGCATTGTGTTGTTTAAATGAGGTTATCTATAAAGGGCCGACTGAAACAGTAAAACCGCCCACTTCTGACTCACCAGGCAGGGAGAGAGGAAAAGAGATGTTGACAAGCAGGAGAAACCACTCCACCCCTCCGCCCGGCCGCAACACATAAAGCATGCCTTTGTACGAGTTGTCAGTCAATGTAAAGTTTATTTTTCATTACTTCCACCCTGGTAAACTGTTGCTGCAGGCTCTTAACTCACTCTACTGAACACACAGTGACAGATGAAGAGTCGAATGATTAACTGGCAGAGCAGTAGATAGGATCTTCTATTATTAATGGGTCTGTGTAATTCCTGCATGAGTCAAGTCAGCTGTTAGTAAATGCACTTTACGTACAGTATGAGTACAATGTGGTTTTACTTTCCGCCCCTTGTCTTTTCAGTGGGTTGAGTTTAATTGGGCTTTGCGGCGCGGTGCGCCACATTAAGCAAAAGCTAGTTAGCTGGCAGTGAATTTAATTTTGGATTAGAGCGTGAGAGACTCAAGGTCCCACTTTAACTCGAGTGACAGTAACAGAGTATGAGCATGAAAAAACAAATGTCACCATTAAAGTCTCCACCATTTCCTGCACATAAACCACCAGTAAAGCCCAGTTTTTTATCATACTGACGGACCCTGAGGACAATCGAGAGATTTTTAAAAGAAACACTGATGGGGTTATGGTGTGAAACATGCTGACAAATACCAATGACACATTTAATAGTGAAACCAGAAAGACCAGGTAAAAGAAGACTTAAACATAACAAAACAAAACATAACATAAACTAAAAAATAAAAAAGCCTTAAAGGGATCATGGTATACATCTTGTCAACACTTTCACATGGGTCTCGTTGGTCCCTAAAAATTGTATTCAAAGTTCATCGCCCTAAATAAATCCCTAAACTCAGCGTTCCCTTGATTTTCCTGCATTTGAATGTTGGATCATAGGAGCTGCACAGACACTGCAGAATCTGCAGTGTCTGTGTGAGCTGGACGAGCTCCACCGACACATGCCCATCTTGGAAAGAGGAGGAAGTACTTCCTGTCGGGGTGCCATGTACCAGAGCAGAGCAGAGCTGTCTGACAGTGGGAGAAGTCAAAGGGATGAGCCTACCTTAACTGGGATTGACTGAACCCTCGATGACACTATAAAGGGTTTGGTTTCTGATTCAGCAGTTGGAGCGCACGCTTTTTTTAAAATATAAAACAAGCCAGGGAGAGAGATGAGAGACTTTCTTCACTTATGCGGCATCATTCCAAATATGGCGACATATTTTACTGATGTAAATACCATTACAAAGTACATTTTGCCTAATATGACCCTTTAAGAGTGAAGTGATTTCTGGGTGTCTAAATGTTGCATTTTCAAAGTTTTTAGTTGACATGAGCTCCATAGCCACCCAAAGTGGAATACACCATGTTGGCTGCCCAGTAGTACATTGTTCTATCCAATTGAGTCCAAATCTTCACTTTACAATTTTCAAATGAAAGTTGGTTTATTTTGGCATAGTTTTCTTTTTTTTTTTAAACAACATCATCAGCATCAACATCAACTTCAGAGTACTGGCTGGTGAAGTGGACTTAGTCTGATTCATCAGTTTACTTGATAACTGCCCTTTCAGTCATTTGGGAAAAGTTTTCCAAAAAAATATGAAGAATTGAAAGACTGTTTACGCCCCTAAGAGTTTATTCTCATCAGAGGAAATATGTGACACTTTTAAAATTGCCACCAGAGTCCATCTGCATGACTGCCTGTGACGTTTCAATGACTGGCCAGACTACAATTCCCCATGTTCAACACAGTTAAAAGCTCGATTTTGTCTGACATTTCACAATATTTTTTTCTTTTCATGTTGACAGTTGTTTTCAGACAACAAAACAGCACCTTACTTCAGTTACTCATTCCACATTTGGTCAAGTTTTTGTTTTACACACAGAAAACCAGATGTTGGTGGGATTGAGATCCATCTGTTAGTTGCATTCACACCAATTGTCCTAGAGCCAACAAATCAACCACAAATTTCCAACAGATAATCTGTGGAATCCGTGCAGACTCCCTCAGAGGACGTTGTTAAGGATTAAAAAACTTACCTCTCTGTGCATCTAAACAGCAAAACAAATTTACCTTCTGAATTTAGAACACAACATAAGATCAAAATGACTCAAGCACAATCTTCTCCATGATCAATGTTTATTGCAAAGTCATATTACGAGGTGGATAAAAATATATTTTATCTCGTTGCAAATTTCCGGTAGATGTAACTTACACCAATAGTGAAACCACAGGTTACTGTTTAATAATTAAAATCTTCACCAGAAGCGTACATGTACTAAGCAAAGCATTTCAAAAAGCCTCTGAGTAGTATGGTGTGTATTCTAGCAAATCTCAACATCAGTAGTAGTAGTAGTTTTAACCATGGACTGTCAACCTCCCCCCACATGTGATCACCAAGTGAACAACATTTTGAAGGGATGTCATATTGATTGTTTTGTGATGTGCGTGCTGTACTTACAATTTGGCCTCGTTTACAAGACAACATTTTGAGTGAAAATGCATGTTTTTTTTCCCCCACTCGCCACCTGAGCACTGTGTACAAGCAGGAGATACGCAACCTGTCTCGTCGTATTCTCAGCGACTCAACACACGGCAGTCGCAGGTTCTGTTGTCTGGCCCAGAGAAGGAGAGCGACCTTTGACCCCAATGCCGTAGTCCTTTTGAACTCAAATTCATTGTAAATATTTAAGGCTTTGTGCAATATTGTCTCGTGTACAATATCTCAATGTCTTCATGTGCAATTTTTACTTGGATGCTTACTTTACACTGTGTAATTTCAGGACTCTGACCATTCTGCACTTCCTCCTGTTTTTAATTGCTGCTTTAACATACCTGCTGTTTTATGTATGCAATACTGCCATAACAACCTCCACAGCAACTATTCACACTGTTCCTGGCACCAGGCCTTGCCACTGTATATAATCTGTATAGAATCGAATTAAATTTCTCACTCTTTGTACTGTACTGGTCTTGCCCGCTTAATTGCCTTTCTGGGATAAATAAAGTTGATTTTATTCTGATATTCCGGCTGAGGCTCTGAGTCACCAATATCAAAATCTGATTGGTTGAAGCAGCAGCGTGACCCTGCATTAAGACCGATTCATACTCCAGACTCCACAGCACCCCTAAAGGCCTGACATATGTATAATATGCCCTGAGGCATCATGTTGACCCATGTTTACAATGACGTGTGAACAGAATTATTTCTCATAATGGTGGTGAGAAAAAAGATAGTTTTGGCTGGTGTGAACAGGGCCCTAGTTACTACGACTGTGATGCACATGCACAGTAGCAGCATTTCAGAAAAGTTGCATTTTTCCCTGTCGGAGGTGGACCGCTTTCGAAAAGTTCAACCTTGAGAACCATTGCTCAAAGCACTATTCTTGCATGCTCAAAGCTCTTTTGTAATGTATAATCACCCCCAAAAACCAACAAAAATTTTCTGATTTCACTTGAAAAGTTTGTATGAATTGAGCCTGAGTCACACCCTCTATTACTGTCGTCATGACAGTCACAGTTGAGAAGGCTAATGTAGATATGAAATGTAACATATGATGTATGTCGAGCTTTGATGTATCTGAGGTTCAAAGCCAGCATTCCCTCCAGCCAACTGGGCTGAGTGTGTTTGAATTTAATCCACTTCAAAAGGTTTTACAGGAACACAAATAAATCAATCTATTCTCGAGTATTAATTCTTCCTTTTAAAGCCCAATGTTTTAGTGCTTCCTTATCCAGTGCTGGATAAGGAACTGTTATAAGTGCACTTTTCCACAACTGACAATACAATGGTCTTGATCTTTTATTTTTTTTACTCATTACAAATCTGCTTACACTTAACATAAATCATAACATTAAGCTCATTTCAGTTCCTTCCTGTGTTAGCGTCCTTCTGTCTGTAGAGAGCTTTCCAATGTAATTGGCACGGGACAGATAATCATTGACTGCATAGAGTGTGTAGGAGCAAGTTCTGTTAACAGACCTGATCAACTACCCATGACAGAATGCTTTAAGGTTTTTTCTCCAGCACTCCTTGAAGAACCCATGGCAAGTTCAAGTGTCAAACCAAGAGATTCCCGGCAATGCAGTGACGGAAAGGTCATCTGCTTGATCTGTGAGTGACAGCTCTAACTTTAAAGACTTTAATGTAATTCCCCCAGGAATCCTGTCTGCCAGATACTTGAAGCCAAGGACCAAAGGCCCAAGGAACTTGGCCAAGGACCAAGGATTCATGATCATAGTTGAGCAGCCTATATGTAGTGATGCGTGGTTGTGATTCAGTCAGAGAACCATGTGGACAACTATTTGAAGAGCCTTGGCCTTGATTGTGAGGAACAGGTAGTGTAGTTCCCAGGCAACACGTATCCTATATCTGACAAAGGTAAACTAGTGCTGAGTCTCATATGAATTGACAGGCAAACCCACTGTTTTATTAGACTTGGTAGTGGTGACCACAAAGTGCTTCACACTTGCGCTTCGCCCAAGGACAAGTTATAGGACAATAAAAAATATGTTTACATTGGCAATTAGGCCAACATGCGTTGTTCTGCCAGTAGTTGAATCGAAGATTGCCAATATTACTCCAACTAACTGGGTAATATAGCAGAGAGGTTGTGCCTGAAATATTACTGATGACCTTCTGAGTATAGGTTCCTGCAGACGGCTCCTTCAGCAATCTTATCAGTTGATTACCTACTATGGTTTACAATCTTTGAGAATAACCTTTTTGTTCTTGTCTATCATAACCTCCAGGCTCATCCTGTCCTTGGATGAACTGGAGATCTGCCTTCACATTTAGCAAGCTTGGACCAGACACACTTCATGACACTAAACAGGATAAAAATACCTAATTTTAATGTACAGTGAAAAAACCAAAACCAAACAGGGAGAACAATGTCTAACAACAATAACCATTACCACACTCTTGTAGTGTAACCCACCTACATATATTCTTCTTATGGCTTGGTGGGACTGTCATTGGTCCAGTATACCTGACCTAATTTGCATTTGATACAATACAGATATGTTTTAGTATACTTTAGTGTTCAAATCAAGCCTGACATCACAGTATGTTCTTTTTAATATATTTATGTTTCTTTAGTCTGGTTTCTGCCATTGGGAACACAAGTTGACCAACATAGTTGCCTTCATTGTCGCCACTCTATGACACCCATGCCAGGTAATGTTGATGTATTTGTAGTCGTCCTGAAAGGTTCTTTGGTCCTTTTCGCCTGACCTCCATGACGACTTGACGCTTTCAACATCTGTGGAAAAAAGATAACATAATCGCTGCGGTTCTCCCCCCCACCGAGGTCCATGATATCATCTTAACCACAACGACGGTGTACTACATGCTCCAGGTCGAGCTGCAGAAGCTCGTGATGCTAACGGAGGAGGAGCAAGGCCATAGACCAGTACAACTCAGACTCCTGCTCATAGGCTTCCATATAACTTTACTTCCAAATTTGTATGCGCTCCATGTCTGCTTCTGTGTTTTTGGTGTATATGGTGAGCCACAGCGCACCTAATGGCCTGGCATATAGACTACATGCCCTGAAGCCTCATGCTGGGTTTTCTTCATAGTGATCTTTTTGCGGAATTTGTTTTTAGAATGTCGGGGAGAAAAAGGAGAATTTTGGCGTATGTAGATGAGGCCTGTCAGCCACAGAATGTGTCAAATATTCACTTAACATTGATTAATCAGGATCTACAAAACAGCTGAATGACATTGAATGCCACACTACTCACACTCATGGTTCTAAAATTACTCAACTCCCACATAAAGGCGCGGATCAGATAATATTATAACGACGGAGGGCAGATGGACGACTTGGAACACTGAGAGCGTGTTGTCAAAAGGGGGTTTCTCCAGTGTGTTCTTTTCAGCGAAAAACAGATCCAAATGGATCTTTTTGTGTTGAAGGATACCAACCCCTGGTCTAGTTCCTGCTGGTTCAGTCTGATAGTAGTTGCTTGGCCTCTTTATTTCTACCCATGTTTATTTGATGTGGACATGCAATGTGTGGTATCTGATTTCTTTGTACAATGGTAAAATGATCCACAAAATCCTTCCCAACTTCCGTGTACTTCAGCATTACAAACTATATATGTAATCAAAACCTGACTTAATAACAGCAATACAAAGAAAGCAGGAACATGTTTTTTCCTCCAACACACTTAACATTTCTGTTATGAATACAGCTATTTGCTTTAAATGGTTCCTCTCTTTGTCCCCACTCTCCATGAAATCAATTCGGACACATTTCAAATTAGATTTAATTGCACAACGTACAATCGAGCTCACACTTTACATTGTGACTCCACTCAAATGTGCATTCGAGAGCACACATATGCATTAGGACATGTGCAATATTCACAAGGAGATGTTCTTTTCCTTTCCGCCCACTCACACACACACACACACACACACACACACACACACACACACACACACACACACACACACACACACACACACACACACACACACAACCAGACAACACTCACACATACACTCGGGATCACTTTCTGTTAGGCTCCCAGTACAAGCCAGGCCTGCTCGTCTCTTGGCTTGGTTAGCTGGGCCATGAATTATTTGCTACCCTGCAACAAACCCCTGGTAATATGATGAGAGCACAGTTGACTGGGCAAAGCGCTCACACATGCACACACTAATAGAGGCATGGAAATGTGCATGTGCCGACTAAAATCCACAATCACAATTTATTTGAGGATGCACAAAGTACAGGACTTATGCCTGTTGAAGTGTGTGTGTGTGTGTGTGTGTGTGTGTGTATGTGTGTGTGTGTGTGTGTGTGTGCGTGCATGCGTGTGGTCATACACAAATCACAGCAGACCACATGGGGGTGGCAGCACAGAAGGCAAATGAGAGCTGACAGCAAGGCACTAAGCAAGCTTTTAGCCGGGATGCAGTTAGAGTCAGGAGACATACATTTACAGTGTCTGCAAAGTGCGTTAAGCTTTTAAGCATGAATATGATCAGAGTATCGGAAAGTAAGAAATACCTTTTCCAAGTCTGCACTTAGCTGTACAGGTGGAGGGGGATGATGATGATGATGATGTTGATGATGATGATGAGGAGGAGGAGGGAGAAGAGGGCATACGGTGCTCAACAAAGTCGTGTTTTCATTGTAGTAAATAGTGAGGTGAGATGTGGCTGCTTCAGAGCCCTGGGCTTTAATTAGGCTGCACGTGTCAGTATAGTGAAAACATTCCCGTTATTTTAGCTAAATCAACTGTCAAACCCTTCATTAGAGTTATAATCCTTTGAGTGATGGAGGTCTCCAATTCAGCTCCAGGCAACAGCAGAGGGCAGCAAACAGCTATACAGAGCTAAACAGTAGTAATGGCCAAATGAAGCTTCAATGAAGATCCATGAACCACTTTCTGACTCCATATTTTCTGACTCCACCAGATGGCGCTCTTGGTTTGAAGTTCAAAGCTGAAAGACTGGCAATGAAGTGTGTTTTCAAATATATGTTGAACAGACTGTCTATCTATCTATCCATCTAGTGGCATCAGAAAATAAAGACAGTGGTTCATGAAGCTTTATTGAAGCTTCATTTGGTCATCACTACTAAACGGAGCTGTTTACAGTGAAGCCAAGCAGAGACGGATTCGAACTTAAAATGTATGCATGAATGTATAAAATTCCTTGTACTGTATAAACACAATTGTGACTTTCTTGCACAGGAGATCGCAATCAGAGATGGAGACCACAGTTTGTCATAAACACGACACACACTACCGGATAATCGGGCCGATTTAGCCTCAATCTCCTCCTGATCATCGGGACCACAGGCCTAAAGCCCCGTTTCCACCGCACACAAGTGCCGGGACGGAGCGGAGCGGTACGTAGCGGTACGGAATAGAGACCCCGACCAAAATTTTGGGTCGCATTTCCACTGCAGAGAGGCGCTTTAAAAGTGGGCGGGGCTTATGAGCTCCACAGAAATGTGACATTACAACAGAAAAGAAAGTCGTCAGATCTAGATCTTGTGAATCCTCTGTTGTTGTTTACATCCTCCACTTTGCGCCGTTATTTTTTGCAGCAGACAAAAAAAGAAGTTACTTTTTGCAGCAGTAATTTTTTGCAGCGGCAGAGCTGCAGCGCAACTTCCGTGTTTGTTGTGAGAGAGCGAACGCTCCGGCCACTTGCCGGCGACTTGGGGCGACTTGCCCCACACTCGAGCGCTCGGGTGTGGCCGGAGCGTTCCCCCCGGTTGGCTGAAGCACAGACACGGGAGTCTGGAGCTTTCTGCTCAAACGCAGGAGGTTCTCCACTCCAGCGCTGATCGCGGTCCGGCAGCTCAGCGTCGGAACACGGAGGCGCCGAGCTCTGAGCTCCTTTTCATCGCTGCCACGGTCCGTCCCTGCGATATAGTGTCACTGACGCTGAGCTGCCGGACCGCGATCAGCGTCGGAGTGGAGTACCTCCTGCGTTTGAGCCAAAAGCTCCAGACTCCCGTGTCCTGGACGCTCATCCACGCCACGGCGAGCTATGCTGCAAAATGAAAGCTCCAACGTGATGCAAAGTCACGAGCCCCGGTCTCCCCCTGCCTCAAGTCCGCTCTTTCACGACAAACACTAAAGTTGAGCAGCAAAGAAAAGAAAAGGAAAATAAAAACAACCAGAGCAAAGCTGACAACACTGACAGCAGAGGCTTCATCCAGCCGACACATTAAAATATTGAGGGCGTGTAGTAAATCACTGACCAATCAGCAGACAGCTCCTCAACCTCAGACCCATTCCATGGTCCCCGGCACCCCAACGGAAGGGGAGCGGAAATGCGGTCGCCTTTGGAGCGGTCTGGAGCAGTTCAGGCCGCATTCCTGTCGTGACATGCGAACCGGAGCGGTTTAGACCGGTCTAGGCCGGTAATTTTTGTGCGGTGGAAACGGGGCTTTAGTGTCAGATGTCTGAAAACAAAATTGTGTCTGATTTTCCTGAGGTGTGTGGAGTACTCTACAACCCTGTAGAGTGTGTTCTGCTCTTAGAGGAGCCGAGCATCACGGTGTGTGACATCATGAGTACCAGTATGAAAACCAACCAGGCTGAAAGCAACACTATTGCTTAAGCCAAAGCCAGAAAGACTAATACCCAACTACAGAGCAGAGCCTACAAGCCCAGAGTGGCGGGGTGATTTATCCCGGGAAGAAGTAAATCTGCTTCGCAGTACGGAAATCCCAGGGTTTATCCTGAAGTTATCTCGATAAAAAAAAAAAATCCAGAGTTATAATATCAGCTGGTTGATTTGTGGCAAGATATTTTACACTGAAATTTTACTATGTGAGATTTGGAATATTGAGCATGAAGAACATAGACCTATATATATAGTTTTATAGAAGTCCATGGTGCAGAGCCTGATTCTCTGCTGAAGGATCGGTTAGCGTATGGTGAGCTCTGTTGTCGTACCACACACTATCTGATCAGAAGAGGAAGATCTTGTGCAATCTGTCTTTTGTGATAACCAAGTGCGTGGTGTCTTTAGTGTCTGCCGACCTGATGTTTTTAAGTGAAAACTGAAGTTTTGGGTGTTCATTTGACACAACAATGGCATTTGGAGTCATTGAAAACCAACCTCTTTGGAAATGGCTCCCAAAGCAGGATTTCTTTTAATGTTCAGGCTCCATTTCCATGGAAAACTTGGCAAAAATGCAACTTTTTTAATACGCTCCGACTCCACTCCAGTTTTTCTAAAACACTGCTACTGCTCATGCTCACCACAGCCATAGTAAATAATTGTTCTGCACATGCTCAGTCGATGGACAATATCAACAATGGCGGACTCCAGAGTGTCATGACACCCAATCCATATTCTCCTGGAACTTGGTCATTTTTTAGATGACATTCACTGTATTAACAATCCAAGTTTGTTTTTGCACTTTAATTTCAGAAAGATCTTGCATTTCCACGGCCACCTTTTGAAAACGATGCCCATTTACATGACAGAAACTCTGAAGAAGATGTACTTAGCATGTCGGACTATGAGTACTGTTGGTTACTTTGTATGGACTGTCATATGGACAGACAAACAAGTTAGATTGTACCAAGTTGTGTAGTGTCAGGAGCTCCTGGAACGAGGACATAAGAACTGTCTCCATCATTTCTCCCTTAATATATCTCTTTTGCATAACACATGGTCATGGACACAAGCAGGGATGGTCTTGGTATCTGGGACAAAAAAATAATCAGTTTGGGTAAATTTCAATGTAAGGAGAACATGTAAAATATTAGTAGACCTAAGCTACCCAAGTTAACTAGGGTAGGAAGGGGTTAACTGAACAGTTTTGAAGAAATGCATTACTCCATCGGATTAGCCCACCACTTTGTGCCACTTTGTCTGAATGTTAAATGCTAAAGACAATAAATATTTTCAATTTTTGGATCTCAACATTGACTCTCAACTTGAAAACATTAATTGCAATTTGATGGTGCATTTGTGCAGCGTGTTTCTGGAACAGGGAGCAGTTGGGTAAATCAACCAGTCGTGTTCACATGGCAGCCACCAATGGATAAGTAATCCCTCTAATAAAATCTGCAGCTCAGTGATGAACAGTGTTGGCTGTTGACCTAGCTCACACATCACATAAGACCTGTAAAGGCAAGTCTTTATCGACTCTTACTTCCCCATATAAATTTGAAAAGACAGCAGTATTTTGTGAATGGCCTTTACTTATGTAACACATTGAACCCTTTCAGCAGCCTCAACAGGGTGGAAAAGATCTATCGTATTGAGTCTGTCACACAAACATTTACACATTTACTGCCACGCAAAGTAGAACATCATTAGGAACAGATTGGAATGTAGTGTCTTGCTCAAGGACACAAATGAAGGAGGCCAGTTGGCAATATAAGCCAATGGATTTTGTGAGCAGACTACCGAGGATAGGGAATGTCATGTTTACCTGTGTTCTGTTGTATTTTCCCAGTAGGAAATTCCTCATTATTGGAGTCAGGGCAGCAACATGTGCAAGGAAAGAAATGAAGTGTATTTTATTGATCCCTTTGGGGAAATGACTTATCTGCATTTATAAACCAGAGGTGTTCAACTTGTGGCTCTGCACCCACATGTGACTCTTTGGTCTTTTTGTGGAGGTTACCTGAAGCTTTCATTAAATTACGCCGAAATAAAGACTTAATCTTCTTTTAATTTTATTTACACACCACAGTTATTCTCTAAATGACTTGTGTTGGATTTGAAAAAGACTTTATAAAATGCACAATGACTGAAATGGGTGGAAAATACTAAAATGATTATAATTTCTGGCAGGAAGGAAATTGTAAAATTGCAGGAAAATAAAGTACACCTGCTTAGAAAAGAGATAAAATGGTTAAAACTCCCTTCCTTACTCTGGTCATAAGACTCTGTAATTCCTCCCTGTAAATAGAGTTTGCTGTATTTTGTTTAAATCCATTTTATCTGTGCTTATATTACTCACTGTTAAGTGTTGTACATATACATATTTAAATGGACTTAAAACTACTTTCTTTCAATTTATTGTGTGTGAATCAACAGTTAAAATTCCTCCATGGGATTTAGAATGTTTATAGTAGTTGTATAGTATATATTATTTCAGTTTATTGTTTTTGCACATTATGCCTTTTTCTTGTAGCTGGAAGCTGGTGCTTCCAGTTGTGATATCCTTGTGTGTATGGAGGCACATGCATAATGACAATAAAGAAGATTGTGATTCTGATTCTGAAACTGTTTGAGTTTACACTCTGTGTCGAGATGACTGGTGGAGCTTCAACTTACAACAGTTTCAAATGTTACTTTGCATTCGGCTCTAATTCTTGTTCATTGACAAAATGAAGCCATATTCTATGGAACTCTCTTGGTACATTGTTTTTTTTTCTTTTTAATCGATTTTTTGTTTCTCTTTAGCCCGATGTGCCACCGTATTTTCTCCCGCTGCTGAATTTGCAAGTTTATATTGGAGACAGCCCCCCCTCTACATTTATCCATACAGATGACATCCATTCTAAGTCACTAAGTCACGCAGGGATTTCATGGGGGGGAAAAGTGACAACACATTGCACTGTGATGCTACATTAGCTGCTCGTATCACAAGGATATTGACTGGAGACAAGTGGCTAGACCCACTTCATGCATCTTTTAATATGATAGTTCGGGCTCAGGAATAAATATAGATGTTCTACACACAAGGGAAACATCTGTTGAGAGATCCGGCTAAGGTGCCTTTTGTGAGGCAGTAGTAAACATTAATGTTACGCATGCAACACTGTAACCAATAAATCCCTGCCTGTTTGTGTGAATAATGCCTGAGCTTGGTGGCTTATCAAATTACACAAGAGGAAAAATGTGGCAAATAAGTATTGATCTATGAGGAAGCATTCATTTTTCACAAGCACACAAACACAGTAAAAAGTGAATGTTCCTGTGTGGAGGCACACCAGTCTCGCACCACTTATAATTACATTTTTCCTCACGTTGTCGGTTGCTTGCATCCTGACAGGCTGCTGTTACCTTATTTATAGGAACGAAGACACATGCACGCACGTACGTGTCCCCACCAAGCCAAATAAATCCCTGGGCGGACAGAATATAAGAGACGTGCACCTCTTAATAAAGAAGCGAGGCTCTGAATCACGGCTGGAACATGAACCTGCAAATCAGTGTAGCACTTGGAAGCAAGAGGAGAGTTATTGTCCTTTTGGGAACAGAGGTCAGGACCAAAAGCATGAGAGATTACATGAAAAGGAGGCAAAACAGTTCAATTGTGTGTGAGTGAAGGGGAAAGGTAGCTAGAAATTAACTGGAAGCAGAGCGAGTGGCAGTCTCTGAAGATATGTAGAGGATTTGAGTGGATAACACAGGAGCAGGGAGAGACGGCTGGAGACAGAACATGGGAGGTCATGGGATGACATATGGAGAGAACATGGAGAGTGGAGGGAGGGAGCGGTGAAACACAATGGAGGATATATATGCTGCCGGTATGTGGCAGGGCCCAGAGGAGCAGGCTTTAGTCATATTGTTTGTCTTTCTCAAGCAGCTGCAATATCTCCACAACTGTGTAAATCCTCATTTAATTGTCTGCTCGACAATAAATTCTGCGTACAGGGGGAGGGACACCGAAGAGGGGTTTGCATCCAGGCACACCAGGGACAAGACAAGAGACTGTTTGCACGATCAAGACACCCCTACTGGAGTTATAAAAATGGTGCATCATCTGGCAAAGGTATGGAGTGACATAGGAATTCTTTTAAAATCGGTCATTTTATTTACACCATTGCAAAACCAACGTGGACGGGTCACCACTGTGGGTCCCTGCGAAGGACTCCAATCAGCTTTCCAGAGCACCTTAATGTGGCTGCCCACTGCATCCTTGAGATATGGATGAAGGAATTAATGAAGTGTGCCTAGTTTAGTTTTAGTTTATAACAGTTGAACTCATTTGGATTATGCTCATCTGCGATCCTATTGCTCAAAGGCACACAGGGCCTGCTGCAGAAGAGGAAGGAAACTCAGCAGATGAACATGTCCGCGCACTCGGTCAGTGGGGTTTGAAAGATGGATAGAATGAGCAAGGGAGGTGCAGAAAAAGTGAGAATTAAAAATAGGAAAGCTCTGGAAAGAGATGCTACAAAGTGTGTTCAGATTGGCCACTCTTTCACTAAAACCAGCTCACAGTTACAAACAACAAACGGAGAAGGAATGGGTAAGATGTTTAATTTTGCCCCCAAACCACTGGTCAATATAATGATCAAGTCAATGAATTCTGTGGCATTGTGGCATATAACATAAAATTATATCATTTGAATAATAGTATGATGCAACGTGACATTACAGGGAAACTTTGTCTTTTGGCTCCTCAGAAACCAGATCCAGCAGCTCCATGCAGGAAGGACTGATCACAGGATATATCATATTATTATATTCAATATTATGAAGAGTAGGACAGCGACCTGCTCCATATGAGAAATGTCCTGACATACTAGATGAATCAGCTCTACATTAATGCAACTGAGTTGAACTTAAACATAAAGGGAGATTTGTGCTGAGAATTTAGAGAATTTTGAAAAAAGTAATTTAGTGTGAGAAGCCGAGCCAGTGGTGACGATTGATCCTGTCACTATGGAAGGGACAGGTGTTGGGACAGTGTGTGAACAATCAAGCATTACCTACAATATATGAGAAGTTTCTCAACAGTACATTTCATTAACAGACTCAGGAGCACTTTGATCAGAAGAAACTTGAGACATTCATGCTCATGAGCACTGAGGAAGCAAACCTCATGTCTGTGGAAAATGATATTGTCATAAACAAAGTGGCAGAGACCAGTGCACTGCTGAGGCACTTATCAATGTTTTAGGGTCAGCCATGTTTCTTTGAAACGCAGATGATAGTGTTATGATAAAGTACATTTTTAAATTCTATATTGTGAATTTCTCATATTTTAAGTTGTTATTTAATTTTTGAGGTTTGGACATCTGTTAACACTTATTTGAAAGATTCTGAAATGATATTAAAAAATATGTATCATGTTGGTGCACCTGTGTTGAAATAATTTGACATAATGAAGTAACCCTATCTTGCAATGAATTGGAAATATGTTAGAAAAATACACTGAATTGCAAGGCTTTACACAACAGTGCTATCGACTTCGCATGTAAGATTAGAATTACATGATTTTAATAGGTTGTGATAAAAAACAAGTGTGCCGGTCTGAGATATGAAACACCGGTGCTGAAGCTGAGTCCCACTCTGGCCCTGAGCATCACTATTGTTTCCACCTCAGAGTCTGGTTCTGCTGGTTTTTTCTGGTGAAAGTTGAGTTTTTCCTTTCCACCATCACTTATGCTGGCTCATGTGGCATTTTTGGTGTTTTTCTATAAAGGTATGTTGAAATAACTGTTGTATTTGGCGCAATAGAAATAGCATTGAATTGAATTGAAATATGTAAATAATTTCAGGAAGAGCTGGTGGTTTTATTGAAACAGTGTGATGTTTTACAGTTTTTTGTTTTTTTTTTACCCTGTTTTACAGTTTCAAACATCCCAGCCTCCCTCCTTACGCCAGCAATCATCCTTTTTGTCTTATGTCATGACAAATGTTCTAACAAAGTTTAGAAATGGCATGAATCCATGGAAATGGAATAATACAAGATCTCGCTCTGAAATAGAAATGTTTTATAAAAGCTCCTCAAGAAAATATCGAGTTGGCCACTTGTTGTGGATTGAGGTCCTGCAGGAACTGCCTTAAACAAGGTGCTGTCTGACTTCATAGTGAGACAAACTCCTGGACGATCATGTAAAGGTTGTACTGTGACATTGTCTGTTCTTGCAAGAATAATGTCATAACATTGTCTTCAACTTTTTAAATCGCTCTCAGCCTGATTCCTGTGTATTCTGTCTCCCTGGGGTTTTTTTTTTTTTACCAGGAGATTCTCTTGACATTAAGTCCTGGCAGTCCCCATGGTGATCAGTTTCGCAATAAAAACTTTCTTTACATGACAATTGCATACTACTCTCTTAATTTAAATGAGTGAATCAGTCAATAAGTTTAGTGGTGTGTTTCCCGTAACAATAAAGTCTCACTCTTGAGATTTACATGTTCACAATACATTTACTTTCCATCAGTTACAACCACTTTCCTGTCTTGCCCTTAAAAAAAGTATAAATTGAGGATTACATTTCAACAACTTGAACACTTAGATATGTAAAAATTATACAACTGCACTTGTAAAGGGTCACAATGTTCTTTATCAATGTAAGCAGTTGCTGTTGTGTAGAAAAGGTAGGCTTTTCTTTTCTTTAGTGTGTGTGCATATGTGTGCATATGTGTGTGTGCCACAGGACAAACAGCTGTCCAGACAAATGAGAGGTGGATTTTCAGATGGGTTGAACTTGTAGGTCAGATTGACCTTTGCAGCTGACACACTGCCTGTTACCCAGGAACCCGCTGGTGCTCATATGAGAGCGTCCGCAGAAAGAAATCAGTGTGAAGATGAGTGCAGTCATGCTAAAAGAAGCTTTGTTATTGTTGCATAATGTCTCTTTGACAGTCAGTTTAACATGCGAGGAAGGAATCTGAGGGCATACACATCCAGTTATTGATTGTTGGATTGTTTTGGATCAAAGGAGACCATGGGTAATGTAACTAAGTGCCAACACGAGGGTTTGCCGCAAGACGCCCGGGGTCTGAATAACTCCTCCTTTTGTTCTTGGCCTTCAATATGGAGTCTATGGTTGCTCTCAGATTGGAGCTGAATCTTCTGTTGCATTAAAGCTCAGTGAGATAAGGGAAATGCTTAAACTTCAGCAAGACCAGCTTAACCAACTTACTTAAGACCCCTGTCATCTGTAGACGGTGTCAGCCAGCCGGTCATTTCACAAGAGAGTCCGACGGTGTACGTGTTCCACCTTCTTTCTCAGCTCAGTCCAGCCAAGTCATTTTCTGTTCAGCCTTTGGAAAACTAAACCCCACCAAGATGTGACTCCACAGCCAGCTTCAGTTGACTTTAAGAGGGCTTCCAAATGACAAGTAATGACTTCACTTGAGAAGAAAGCTGCACAGTGATTGGCGAGAATTTTTTTTGACTCCGTGTTAAATACATAAAGCACTCAAGGTAATATCCCCAGTACATCAAATGGTCCCCTTTTATTAAAAAAAAAAAAAAAAAACAGTAGTGAGTCACACATAATTTGCTATTAGCTGTGGAGAGTGGTCCATTTGTGTAGATGTTGGAAGCTTTTGTTCCTTTGTGGTTGTTACAATTTGAAATGAGCAGAAAGCTCCAGACTGTCAGGTCTCTGTGTCTCCCCTCTGGTTTCTAATTATCTAATTGTCTTGTCCCTGTGTATGCACACAATCTGAGTTGTCATGAGTTTCACCCATGTCCTTCCCTTCCCAGGGTATTTAAACCCTTCTCCCTTTGTCGCCGGTCACCTCAATTCGTCTTCATCTTGTTCCCTGTTCCCCAGTGATATCTGTATGCTTGCTGGTGTTTTGGTTTTTGGACTCTGCTTTGTTTTGGATTTTTTTTAATCCCCCTGGACAATTTTGCCTTAAACGAAGTCATATCATGCAGCCTTTCAACACTTTCACATTGGTCCACAAAAATTGTACTCAAAAGTTTTTGCAGCAAATCCAGCTTGTCCTTGATTTTCATCCAGTTGAATATTCAATCATTCGAGCCACATTCAAAATCTGCTGGTTTCAGGGAGCTGGACTGGCTCCGCCCCACATGCCCATATTGGGAAGAGGAGGAAGAGCTTCCTCTCCTTATGCCATGTGCTATTGTTTACATTATGTATGTTGCTAAGTTATGGAGAAACACCATTCAACCAAACCAATATGAACCAGAATGTGACCCAAGGAGGACATTTCAGAATGTTAGTAAAACAAATGATGTGTCTAAATATGTTAATCAGCTGCACTGGATATTGTCTTTACAAAGAAATGGGCTGTTTTAACAGCAAATAAATGACTATTTAGACCAGCCTGAGTGACTGTGCACTTATCTAACTATGTGCATGCCACACTGAGATCAGATAATTTAATGATCCTCTACTAATGATCATAATTGTTTTATTTATTGTTCTCATTTATATTATTGCTTTTTAAGCGTCTTTATATTTCTATTTATTCTTTTGAATTGGTTTATTCTTATTGGTAGTTTCTTAATGTGTTTGTAGTTTTTAATCTGTTTTCATTTTTATTTTATGGTTTTATACTTATTTAGTGTTGGACTGTTTAGTTTTGTTCTTATGTGCAGTATGTGAAGCACTTTGTAAACGCTTCATTGTTAAAATGTGCTATACAAATAAAGTGGATTGGATTGGATTGAATTAGTAGCAGACAGAAGAATATCCGGAACCTCCATTTAATCATAGAAATACATAAAAAGATCAGCTCACAATTATCAACCCCATACACACACCTCAGACTCTGCATACCCTACATTTGATCTACAGTCTCTATCAGCACAACTTTGCAGACATGAACAATACTTCACAATAAACAAACAAACAAACAAACAAACAAAACGTGGGATTAGCTGTTGCATACTAACCAGCCTGGTGCTCCGAAAAGTAATATAAAGGCATATAAATCAAAATCTGAAGATTTTACTTACAGTTCCCACATTTGCTTTATTAGAGGCTTTGCAGCTAATCCAGCTCCTTTCTGGGTGATGTTGCTGAAAACTGTCCTCCGTGAAGTGCTGGGAGCGACATATACAATATACAATTATACAAAGTCTTGTTATAGATTCCGATTAAAAATAAAATTAATCCCCTGGAGCCTCACAGGCTCAGACAAAGGCAGCAAAAACCGACTCGTCTGATCATTGATACCATCAATAACAGTGCTGCTGTAGTGTTTTGCTCATATCTTCCGACCGCTGAAGGGGAAACACCTGCAAGCTGTCACAAGGTGAAAAAAACAGAGCGGAGTATGCTGCTTGTGGGCGGATCAGGGGGAGGGTCTATCTGGATTGGGGTTGCCTAAAAACCCTGGTGAAGATACTTTGGGTTTGCTTTCCAATTCGTTCGTTGGAAGGCACACTTTAGAAAAAAAATTAAACAAGCCAGAGACAGAGACAGCAGATTTTCTTCACTTCGGGGTGTCATTTCCAGCTATGGGGATACATATTCCTGTAGGAAAACCATTAGAAAGTGAATTTTGTATGACAATATACAATGTTTTGTTATAGAAGTTGTGAGTTTGGTTTGGGTCCACCCACATCCTTGACACAGATTGTTCAATATCCAAAATATAACGCATATCCAATAATTCTTGTTGCACTATTTGTCCAGAAGTTGGACATAATGAAATGTCTTTTCTCAAGGTCTTTTTATTTTTTAATGTTGATCATCAGTTGATGTCCAGAACATGACCCAACCCATCAGAGATGATAATAGACATAAACAGACAATCCCGGCTCAGCATGGGGCATCCTCATTTACTTAATAGGTCAATGTTTCATTTAGTCACAATCACTTTAGTCAGTTGTTTGCTATTTAATGAGTGAACCACTCATTCTGTCTCTGCTGACTGACTGAAGCTCCCTGCCAGCCAGGACAAGGCTGAATGGTTTAAAAAATGCTCTCGGCTCAGGTTTCTGGCTTGTTTCTCTTCAAAAACTTGAAGGTAACATATCGAGGCCAATAACATGGGATTTTTTTCTTTGGGTTATCTAATTGCCCACCAGTGATTATGCTCGGAAGCAAGATAATCACAGTAATTTAAATAAACACAAGAAATTTACATTATGAGGCCTGTTGCAGCATGAGTCAACATTTCTGGATATTCTATACTCATCTTGTATGTTGGCAAAAATGTTCTAATTAATCTTCTTTTCACTGCTTCACCCATCAACAGTATTCTCCTTCCATTTCATACTCATCATCTGTCACACAAAACATTAGCTTGAGTTTTCTACTCCCATGCCTTATTTGCATGCAGACAAATGTGGGGCTCCAACTTTAAATTTTGTTCCTTTTTAACCTTGGTTTTTCAGCTTTTCTTCCAGTCAGCAACACATTTGCTCTCTTCGTTAAAAAGAAGGACAAGTTTGCAGAATCTGAGGATTTTTGAGCAAAAAAACCAAAACCAAAAAAAAAACTAAACATGCAAACTAAAACACTGGAATCCAATAAAATGTATTTGGAAATTATGTGTACATGTCCTAATTGTTCCTGCTTGAAAAATACACATATATCAATGTACATATAAGCATTATCTTCATTTATGAACTTGTTTTCCACATCCATGACTTTTCATGTGGAGGTCAGGGCAGTGTTAGTGGTGGAGGGGTGGGATGATGGGGCTGGGTGGTGGTGGAAGTAAGGGCGGTGCTTTTGGTGGAGTGGTTGGGTGATAGGGTGGGGTGGGCGCTTCAGCAGACCTGTATTCTGGTGGTCTCCTGTCAAGAGTGGTTTAAGGAGGGGAAAGATAGTGACAGATCCAGTCCTGTGTTTGGAGGACGATATAGGAAAAGCTCAGGGGACGAGAGGCGGCAGCAGCAGTTTTTCGTTGGCATACGAAATACAAAAGGGACCTCCCCTTTCGCGAGGTCCCTATCTATTGACAGAGCTGCATTAATTCTTCCAGCATTCACACAGTTCTGTATAAATGTCTGTAAAGAGACTGAAAAGGAGGCGAGCAGTGTTTCTGTCTCCATTCTGGATAGCGGATTAAAACTGATATGGCGTCACTGGCTGTGGCTTTGTTGTAGTATGATGCCACTGGGCAAGGCCATCATCTTATGGCTTTGATCTAATGGCTTTGATCTAATGGCTAAGGTTACAAGCTATTGGAGCAAAGTTTAGTTCGACTACAGAACTTTCATGTGAAAAGACGCGTAGAACATATATCTCCACGAGGAAAGTTCTTACCTGAAAAATATTGAACAAGGATTACCATTGTTGAAAAACATCAACCAATTCAAACAGAGCTTGAGATAATAACAATTTTAAATTAAAAGAGAGAGAGAGAAAGATGCTCCCTACAAGTATCCAGTTCTCCTGTGAAAAGCTCGAACCTTGGAGAAGGAGAGAGGCGCCCCCTACAAGTTTCCTTGATGAAGAGGTGATATGCGAAGAACTTGAAGAGAGGCTGCAGAACGCGCTGAAGGAGAACGTGAGTGTGCAGGATAAGAACAAGGTCCTGATGGGTGAGAAGGCGGTTCTGAAAGCTGAGAATGAGGCTCTGAGAGTTCGACTTGCGGCCCTGATGCCTGAAAAGATGAAGAAGACCAAGACCCTGCTGGCTCAGAAGAAGAAGCTGCTGGATGAGAACGACAGCCTCCACGCTAACAACGAGACCGTGTTGGCTGAGAACGAGACCGTGTCGGCTGAGAACGATACCCTCGAGGCTCAGATTGAGAACCTGATGAATCAGACTGAGACTATGCTGGCTAAAAACAATAGTCTCCGTGCTGAGAGCGAGACCCTCCTGGTGAGGCAAAAGGCCCTGGTGGCTAAGAACAGGACTCTCCATGCTGAGAAGAAGAAGCTCCTGGTCCAGCAACAGACCCAGTTGGCTGAGCACAAGGCTCTCCAAGCTGGCAACGAGACCCTGTTGGTTAAGAACAATACCTTCAATGCTAAGAATGAGACCAAGCTGCCTCTGATTAAGACCCTGAGGGATCAGAATGAGACCATGCTGGATAAAATCAGGACTCTCTGTGCTGAGAAGGAGAACCTCCTGGTCCAGCAAAAGTCCAAGTTGGCTGACCACAAGACTTTCCAAGAAGACAGGAAGATCCTGTTGGCTAAGAAACATGCTCTCCACTGTGAGACTAAGACCCTGCTGGTTCAGAATGACACCCTGTTGGCTGAGCAAAACACTCTCCACACTGAGAATGAGAACCTCCAGGACCAGCGTAAGGCCATCTTGGCTGAGAACAAGAATATCCGTGCTGAAAAAGCGACCCTGTTGGCTGAGAAAAATACTCTCCAAACTGAGAATGAGACCCTGCTGGTTCAGAATGAGACCATGATGGCTGCGAGCAACATCCTCCATGCCAAGAATGACACCATGCTGGATGAGAACAATACTCTCCGTGCAGAGAATGAAAACCTCCTGGTCCAGCGTGAGAACCTGTTGGCTGAGCACAAGAGTCTTCACACCAAGAATGAGAATCTGTTGGCTGTGCAAAAGACTCTCCACAATAAGAATGAGAATCTGTTGGCTGAGAACAAGACTCTCCACACTAAGAATGAGAATCTGTTGGCTGAGAACAAGACTCTCCACACTAAGAATGAGAATCTGTTGGCTGAGAACAAGACTCTCTGGACTGAGACCGAGACCCTCGAGGTCCAGAGTGAGACCATGCTGCACCAGGGTAAGACCCTGCTGGCTGGGGCGAACACTCTCTGTGCTCAGAACAAGAACCTCCAAACAGAAAATGAGAGCCTCAAATTTGTGCAGCGCCTCATAGCTCAATACAAGGACCTCACACCTCAGTACATGACCCTCAAAACTGAGAAGGAAATCCTCAATGATGAGAACAAAACCCTCAAAACTGAGAAGGAAACCCTCAATGATGAGAACAAGACCCTCAAAACTGAGAAGAAAATCCTCATTGATGAGAACAAGACCCTCAAAACTGAGAAGAAAATCCTCATTGATGAGAACAAGACCCTCAAAACTGAGAAGGAAACCCTCAATGATGAGAACGAGACCCTCAAAACTGAGAAGAAAATCTTCAATGATAAGAACAAGACCCTCAAAACTGAGAAGAAATTCCTTAATGATAAAAACAAGAACCTCAAAACTGAGAAGGAAACCCTCAATGAGGGGAACAAGACCCTCAAAACTGAGAAGAAAATCCTCATTGATGAGAACAAGAACCTCAAAACTGAGAAGGAAACCCTCCAAGCTGAAATGATCAGGTTAGAGGAGGCCAACAGGGTCTTACAGGAGGAAATGCAGACCAAGAAAAAAAAGAAAGGATGTTTCTGGAGGCTGTTTTCAAGAAGAAAGTGAAACTTAGGAGAACAAGAAGGTGTTGGGCCGCTCAACCGCATGGAAGGGGGGAGGGGGGACCACGTTTTGAGAACAAAGAGATCACATGCTCAGGCCAAGAAAAATTCACCATTGGTCATGTGATCACCCCCCGGATCTCCCCCCCTCCAAGGTGCAACACTGGAGGCCAACAGCAGGGGAGCCCGAGAGCTCCCTCACCAGCTGGAATATCCGGGGCGGGCCCTCCTTCAGGATTGGTCCACATGGCCCTGACCCCAGCGGAAACCCGGAACCAAAACAAGAGGTATAAAAACCCCCGCGAAGGTAATCTCTGCCTCTTCCAAGCCGAATGTGCTCCGAGCCGGACGCACCTCTTCGCACGGAGAGAAAGTACTGCATGTGTTAACGCTGACCGGGCCGGAATTCCTCACTTCGCTGGACGAGCCGAGAACCACTTTCGTTTTTCCTTTTTCCTTTTTTTCCTCTTTTTCCCCGAATCCGAGTGTGCAGTGGCAGCGCACACTCCTCACGCATGCAGACCTGAAGCCGCTTCTTCTTCCCCCTCCTCAAAAGAAGCGCTTGATCATCCTTTGATCATCCTGTGGACTTTTCCCTGTTCACAGACAAGTTCAGCTTGTTTCCCTGGGACGCTAGAGAAACCAGCCCGCCGCCGGGAAATCAGCGGACTTTCACCGGCCGCCGAAGCACGTTCACCCTCGTAAAACTGAGTAAGGCTTAGAGTCTGGGCAGGCAATTAGAATAACGTGACTTTAATATTGTTGTGTGTTTTATTATTGTGTTTGAACTCAGGGACGCCGATCCCGTGTTTCCAACCAATCTGTGTCTGCGCGTTGGATTTACATCCACGCGAACCTCCGCACTGTGCATCTCTCTCTCTCTCTGTCTCTCTCAGCTGCTCCGGGTGTCTAGATCCTGAACATTCTCATATCTGGACTTGTGGACAAACTGCACAGTTACACACACGGCGGGACTGTGCAGTTGGACAAACCCTGTCCACTGCTTCTTCTTCCCCTCCTCTTTCTCTTCTCCTCTCCCCCACTAACAAATGTGGCTCAGCAACAGCTGTTCCCCAAGGGCGACCGTGGCTCAGGTGGTAGAGTGGTCGTCTTCGGAGTGAGAGGTTGGAGGTTCGATCCCAGTCTACACCGGTCTATGTGTGTCGAAGTGTCCTAAATTGCTCCCAGTGGTCGACTAGCGCCTTGCATGGCAGCTCTGTCCCATTGGTGCGTGAATGGGTGAATGAGCTGATATGTAAAGCGCTTTGGGACTACCTCAGTGTGGTTAGAAGGCGCTATATAAAATCTAGACCATTTACCATTTGTGTGACCGTGTGTAGTTCACTGTCCCTGGGAAAACTACCCACGAGACCGGCCACGAGACCCCCAGGCAGTGTGCACGAGCACAGTGATGTCACGCCGTCCAGAAAGAGTGCGCCGAGCCGCATGGGTCTCTTGAGAGACCGGTGGACACGTCGAGTCATTGCGTTCTCCCTCCGTGCGCCTAGTGGTCATTACACACCCTCTTTCTTTGTACATAGTGTTTGCTGTTTAATAGATTAGATCTCCATGTTTGATGTTTATTACTTAATTGTGTTGTTTTAATAAATAATTTCTGAATTATTTTTGAATAATTACCTTTTTGTTAATAAACGCATTTTAACTGAATTGATCGATTCTTGGTAATCATGGTGTATTTATTGTTGACAATTCACTGGTTTGTAACAGTCTGTGCTCGAATCTCACACCTTCCTTGTTATTTAAGATTGTTATATTTACACAGAAATATTAACTAACTTAAATAACCTTTTGACAAACGAGACTGAAATTTGGTATTAGCTATTTCCAGCTTAGCTGGTGGTGCCCCGATCCAATTATTATTTGATAAATAACCAATTTATTCAAATTAATAATTTTTCATTAATAAATTATTTTTGATAATTTATTAACTTTCGAGTAATTACTCAATTACTCTAGGAGTTTCTGATGAGTAACTAACCGTTTACATTATTAGTAATTCCAATTTTTCCGCGGCGGGGTCAAAAGTACGTGGAAACCATGTCATTAGCTAGTGATTCTCGACCGCAGCGCCACTACGAGGCCACCCTCCAAATTTCAGCTCATTTGAGCAAACTTGTTAGCATGCAATGCTCACACCTGCGATTTAAATACATGGAAACCATGTCATTAGTAAGTGATTCTCGATCGCAGCGCCACCACGAGGTCACCCTCCAAATTTCAGCTCATTTGAACAAACTTTTTAGCATGCGATGCTAACACCTGTGATTTAAGTACGTGGAGACCATGTCATTAGCTAGTGATTCTCGATCACAGCGCCACCACGAGGCCACCCTCCAAATTTTAGCTCATTTGAACAAACTTGTTAGCATGCAATGCTAACACCTGTGATTTAAGTACGTGGAGACCATGTCATTAGCTAGTGATTCTCGATCACAGCGCCACCACGAGGCCACCCTCCAAATTTTAGCTCATTTGAACAAACTTGTTAGCATGCAATGCAAACACCTGCGATTTGCCTGAAAAGAGCAGAGGATACCTCCCAGGTGTGGCTGACCTGGAATCTGGAGTTTTATGACATTCTGACATGCTAAGCTAAGTAGCTTAGCGCGGCACCTAATTAGCTAGTGAGCCGTGATCACAGCGCCCCCATGAGGCCACCATCCAAATTTCAGCTCAATTGAACAAACTTTTTAGCATGCAAATTGGCATGCTAACAAGTGTTGATGCTGAGTCATTGTCATCAGCATTAAAATGCATTGAAAAGTGTGCTGCCTAAGATACTGTATGTGTGTGAGCACTGTGTGATCAACCATCATGTTACTGGTCCAGCCAATCAGAGGAGCCGTGTGTTGCCAAGCAGATGGGCTGCTTCAGTCTGTGCTGCCAGCCTGATTGGGAGCAGCTTGTGTGTTGTCATGGAGACGGCTCCTGATTGACAGGTTGCAGGTGGCAGAGACCATGAGACCTTATCTGAGGAAAGAGGTGATTAAGCACAAACGCAGGTCCCGAACAACTGCTTATAGTTGGAGAACCGTGAAAATTGGGTGAAAAATTCCTTCACCGTCGGCGTCGGAAGAAGTTGAAGGACGTACGGTGTGGTTTTCATGTCCTCATGAGGTTCCATCTCCCCGTGAGGACTTGAAACAGATGGCTGAACTTTTGGGATTTGGGTAGAAAATGACTCATCAAAATACATAGGAGCGGGTTACAGAAAATCCTGCGCTCCCTGTCAATTAAGCCCCCTGGAGGGAGAACCGTGTCTCTCTGAGACAAAAGTGTCCCTTCGTGAGAAGCACAAGGCCTGTAGCTACATTTTGATGTATAATATGTTGAGAAAGACGAAGAAATGTGGCCGTGGCGACGAGTTAAAGACGTTTTTGTTTTTGTAAAATGTCAGTTTCTCTCACTCTAACCGAAATCTCCACCCTCTAAGCTCTGCAATACACAACCATGCAAAACTGGAAAAAGGAGGGAAAACTTGAGGACATTTGAAGGCTCACGGTTTAAAATTGGTGAAACTTTTGAAAAATCCGAGGACACATGTGAATAGAGGACAAGTGCGGCAACATTTTGAGAGTATGTTGGAGTCTGTAGCTGAACATTTGGCGACGTGATGTGGCGTGGAAAAAGTGTGATTTTTTGTGAGTTTTTTTCTGGAATCTCATTCAAGTCTATGGGAGAAATTAATCAGTTAATACCGCCAGCTGTTTTCTGACGCCTTTCATATGTTTTCGGTGAGTCTGCACAGGAAGGAGGAGAAAACCTGACAGACTGTTTCCTCCGTGCAGTCGCACCCATTAGTCATGAAATCCAGATCCTCCTTGGGGAAGCAAACATTGCTTTACACAAAATACTCTGTCCTGAATGTTTATCATGCTTGTGGAGGCTCCCCACTGTGAGGACAGCGGTAGTGAGGGGGCGGGGCTACAGGTTGTGTGCGGTCAGCCGACATTTCAATCATTGACACATTCTGCTCACATTGTTCTTTATTATGAGCTCATGTTGTCCCAAATTCTACTCTCTTGTAATTAATTATCAAAATGGGCTCTTACTGCGCCTACAGTTACCTCCCAGTCAGGCTAAAATACCAGGCCACAATATTCTGAGAAGTCGGTCAGGGCCACTCACGTATTTAGCATTGTCTCCCCAATTGATGCATTGAAGCTGATCACTAATAATATATTAGACGCGGTGCTGAAAAGCACAAACATGGAGAAACAGAGTAGCAATAAAGGGAATAAGTGTAAAAATGCAAGCAAAGATTAGCTCAGGGCCATTCTTGAAGGAAGAGAGAATTGGGATGTACCATTCTGTGTGCTGTTTATGAGTCCTCTAAATCAGTGTTTTTCAACCTTTTTTGAGCCAAGGCACACTTTTGTCTTTGGAAAAATCTCGAGGCACACCACCACCCGAAAATGTTAAAATGTGAAACTCTGTAGCCTATATTAACAATATATGGTCATTATCATCAAAGTTGTATCAATAGGAATCAAATAAATACAGAAAAATTGTATTTTCCAATTTCTTTTTTTTATTTTTACTCACTCGGTGTGAAACTTGGGCCTGTCAGGATGAAGAGCTGAGATCCTGGTTCACATTCTTCCTTTTCAAAAACTTCTCCATCACTGTCACTGACACAGTACTTTGATACAAGATGGGAGCAGCTGCAGGTGGTGCTGATTAACGAGACTGACGTCTGTTAAGTTTCTATTTCACCGGCAAAATTCTGTGCTGCCATCTATTGGCGAAGAGTATTGTAGCGATCAAGGAGATGGTCGCTGCAGGGCATGATGGGAGTTCGGGTTATGTGTTGCCAGAGGTTATTGAGGGTTATTGTTGGGGTTGTTGTGTGTGTTGATTTGTGCTAGTGTTGTGTTTTTGTTCCTCGGTTCAGATAGTTAATTATTTCGTCTAGTTTGGTTTGGTTTGTTGGATGTTGGTGTGCAACCATGAGTGAGTAATGTGTTGTGTGGAGTCTCATCCTATTATGAAGTTCCGGTTGCGTGTGATCAAGTCAAAATAAAAGCCTCTAGTGATCAGCTGGCAGAAAAGAACCTCTACTCAGAGCAATTCGTCCGCACACTGCTCTCACAGTTGACAGCGGCTGTGAGAGCAAATGTTTTTTATAACAAGTGTGAAATTAGATAATTTCCCACGGCACACCTGACTATATCTCGCGGAACACCAGTGTGCCGTGGCACAGTGGTTGAAAAACACTGCTCTAAATAACCCAGTATATATGACCACTATGTTAATTAGAAGATTTTGAAGATATTCGCTGTCTGCTGTGCTTTGATGACAAGTGGACAATAGTCTACTGGAAACACACCCCATGGCAGCCTTCAGTTACATGTAGGATCTGGTTTTGGTCAACTGCAGGCAGAAATTCATCCTCAGTGATTGTGTCACTGTGGATGAACAACTCAGAGGGAGGACCAAGTTTCAGTAGTAAATGCAGATCAAGCCGACCAATTACGGCATAAAGATCTATAAAATGTTAGAGAAAGTGATAAATGAGCACATCAACAACGAAAAAGAAAAAAATCTAAAAGATGGATACTTCTATAGATGTAAACCTGTTCTTGTGTTACACTTCCTGTATGACATCAGAGCTTTACATTCAGCTTACAGCTTTTGCAATAACATTAGCACATTTTGTCTCTCAGATTGTGTGTAGATTGTGAGACTGGTCAATACTGGTTAGCATCTATACTTTAAGGTCCTGTTTATACAAATTGAAAGTGGAAAATATTCATAGCATTTTGGCTGTTTGTTTACTACAACTCTATGTAAATGCGAGAAAACAAAACTTTTCTGAAACACTGCGACTATGCATACACACCACTTCTGCAGGAGAGAGTTCTACACATGCACAGCAGACGGACAATAACAATGGTGTCTGGAGTGTCATGGCTACCAGTCCAGACTTGGTAGTTTTATAGTTGACAGTCTCTGTAATAACAATCCGACTTAGTCGTCCATCAATATGAATGTCTGTACACTGCCGTTGTTAATGTTTAGCGTGTATTGTTGCAGCTGACTGCGCCAACTTGTGGCCTGGCATGCTAGCAACATCATTTTCAGCGTTTCTGCTGGTTCCTTGAAAGTGGACATCATTTTCAAAATGTTGATGTGTAAACAGAAAGCTTTCCTGAAACATGTGTTATCATGTAAATGCGGCCTTAATGTCTCATCCTGGACCAAAACAGACTCAACACGCCATATTGTGGTGAAAAGTGGTATTACAGGACACCAGGACATGAGAAAGTTAATACTGTCATGAATAATTTTGTTTCGTTTGATAATCTATCCCAAAAACAATAAAATCAACATAACTTTAGTATAGAAACTGTTAGTATCAATAAAGATTGTTGTGTGTCCAGACTTTAAACATCTAAAAGCATCCTAATGATGGTGCCACAGTAAAGTAAAGGTCTTGGAACAGTTTGTGGCTTTAACTTTATTACACTGGAGTTTATTTAATATTCAAAAAACAATGTTCTCTGGAAAGTGGTTGAGCAGCCGTCACTATACAAAGATAAATGGTCAAAGAAATGCCTAACAGCACGATCACAGAGTCTGCTTATTGAGGAAAATCCTCTGCCAAGCTTGTTCATAATTATCATCTACTTTGGTTTCTCCTTGCCTGCAGTCGCCGTCGCTCCTCATTCTGCCAGTCATCCATATCCGTCGCTTTTTCTCCCCCTCTCGAACCTTTCCTCCCTCCCGCCGTCCTTGTTATGACATTTAATGCTTCCGTCAGCCCTCCTTCCTCTCTGACCCCTCTCCATCTATGTCAATAATCATCTCATCTCTGCTACCCTGCCTGAGTAGACGTTTATCTCCCGTCAGACTCGCTTCACCTGAATTCCCGTCATTCCGCCGTCCTCCTGATGTGCTCGGAATTACCCGACTGTATTTAGACTGTGCAAACAGCCAGGTGTCATGACACCCGTGGAGGACTGGCACATCGCAAGCAGAGCGTTTGTCCTCTACATATTTTCCACATGATTTCTCAGTGGGCATTTCTGTATAGAATAGAGGTCACATGAGTTATCAGTAGCTATATTGTAATACTGACAGCTACAGGAAACTGGTTTTTCATTCGGGTGCTTTAAGGGGAGGCATCATGGGGTATGTTTCCCCTGTAAACCACCAGGTTACAGACGAAGGTCAATGTTTTGTTCAGAAGTTGGGAAAATCTGATTTGTCTCATATATGGACCACGTATATGGCTCCTCATATTACAGAGTAACTTCCTTTACCTACCAAAGTAGCATGCTTTCTATGGTGGTTCTGAAAAATATGTGCATGTAAGAATTGGCAAACAGATCTTATTTTCTTTTGCTAAGCCTCATATGGAGATCCAGAAACGTAAGATTTAAGACCAAGCCAACAATCTGCAACAGCAACATCTCAGCTGTTCTTACTTTACGATGCGGATCCCTGGAAGGGAACCAAAAATGTGACAGACAGGGTCCAGGTGTTTGATAACCGCTGCCTCCGTTCCATCTTTTGGATTCTTTGGTAATCCATAATGACTGAAACTCCAGGACTGTGTGACAAGAGGAGCGCCAACTTGGAACCAGCAGCCGCCTGAAACTGAGCTGGAAAAGATCAGCAGAACAGGAATTCAAGATCTTTCTTCAGAATGCTCAGGTGAGGCCTACGTTCACTTCGGTTCCAAAACCTTTCAGTATCTGTCTTATTTCCTCCAAAGAGTAAACATACTAGGAATTAACGTCACAGTTTACTTCAGCTGTATGAAGCCTGGTGTACATTACCTGGAGTTTATTTGATGTTTTTCATTGTGTTTTTAATGAATTAGTGCATAAATAGCACACAGCTTTTCCCCATCGACACAAGGCATCAGTGATCAGTGACCCCAAAACCCTCACTAACACACCCAGCTTCACTAATACACAGTTTATGTTTGTATAATATGTACCTGAACAGATAATTTCTCAATATATATCTATAAATATGTCAAATTGTTTGTTACTACTTGTACTTTCATCATATCACTATTTATGTTTTCTTTAATGTCCATAAGTGTATTTGTGAACGTGTGTAAATGTAAATGTAAATGTTATGTTAATGTATGTAGGCAAAATTCCACATATGCTGAACATACCTGGCAATTAAGATCTTCACAGCTATAATTTTCTGTGACTCAACAGTCTGGTGAATCATCAATAGGGCACTTGAGCATACTAAACTTGTTATTAAACTCACTGATGTATTAAGAGAGAAAAATGTCTGCTTACATGAAGAAAAAATCACATACTATCTCTACATACTATATTCAAATGTACAAATGTATTATTTAACCTCAATTTGACTTATTAGAAAGATAGGAGAGAATTATTGGTTTATAAGAATCACAGACACATACTGTATACAAGTCACTGGGCTTCAATTAAAATGCATTGCTTTCATGTTTTCTATTCAGGAAAGCGTCCTGTCTTCACAGCAACCTTTTGAAAACGATGTCCATTCATTCGAAAAGCAAAAACGCTGACAACAAAGTAGTTTTCATGTTGGGCCATTATTGGGTGGTGCTGGTTGTATTTGTAATGAAACTACACACACATGCAGCCAAGAACAAGACACAATAACTGAAATATAGTTTGGCATAAACATTACATAACTTGTAAAATCATTTGTGCCAAGTTGACAGCTGTCAGACGTTGGGTGGTAAATATAGACGTCCAATTACTGAGACTG